>NW_024387237.1:40732-410786 GCF_900408965.1 Simochromis diagramma | reverse complement strand
CATGTCATCAGTCTGTTTCGTCACGCCATTTTGGTTCAGTTTCCTGCATCTGCACAGCATCTGTTCACAGCGGTCATAGTTATTCTTTCAGTCAGGTTGTGTTTTTTCCAGTTTAGATTTTTGGTTAGTTGCAGTCTCTGTCCTTGTGTTTGTCTATCTCCTTCTCTTCTCCGCCAATCTCGCTTCATAACTTAGTCTACGTTCACGTCCCTCTCCGTGCCTCTTGCGGGTCCACCACACACACTCTCCACACGGTCTGCCCCCGCTGGCTGTGACACTGAGAAATGCTCACTGATATGACCTGATTGGGGTCATGTTGGTAGATATCAAATATAAAAGTGCTGAAATGAGAAATGTAAGAAAATATTCACAGATAATCAGAGATGGGCAGTAACACAGATTACAGTAACTCAGACTGTAATCCGAATACTTTTGTCAAGTAACGAGTAAAGTAAGGGATTACTATTGCAAAAAAGATAATTAGATTACTGTTACTTTCCCGTAAGCACACCGCGTTACTGCGTTAATAAAATCGTGATTTTTTTGCGAGAGTGTCTCATGACAGTGACGTAAGCGAGTGCGACGTTCGGATCAACAGCTGTGTGCAGATCAACAATGGAAAATATGTCGAGTGCGGGAGAGAGTTTGAGGGTGCAGCATTTAAAGCGTGGAAGTACTGACCTTACTTCTCTCCCATCTCTCTCCTCCATATCTCTCTGATCTGGTTCGGATCATCGCCCAATCTCGGTGTCTTAGATCTTCTTCTTCCCTTTCTCTCTCTGTCCCCTCCCCCCGTCTTGTCACCATGGGGAGCAGGGCTTTCAGCTGCTCTGCTCCACGACTCTGGAATTCCCTCCTGATATAAGAAATATCTCTTCCTTATGTGATGCATCTATTTGAAAGAGTGAGTGTAAAGAGAAAAAATATCTATATATTTTATGTGCTGGAATGTGCAGAAAATAGGTTTAAATGTTAAACAAATTTCTTCCAGTCACAGATTGTTGCATATGATTACATTTTTGCTTGTTGCTTAAAGTTAAAAGTTTAAAACTAATAAAACAAGTTTTAAAAAGAGACTTTTCCATTTGATTACATTTTGTATGATGGATTATGCAGAAAGTAGAATTGGGCTGAAAGATCTATCGCTTTATCACCTCTTCAGGTTGTAAATCATGTTTTTAAAAAGTAACTAAGTTACTAATTAGTTTTGAAAATAAGCAATGGGATTACTTCTTGAAAAACAGTGATCAGTAATTAGTTACTGATTACTTTTTTCAAGTAACTTGACCAATTAAGGGCTATCAGGAGGGGCTATGCGCTTACCTGCTGCTCTCTGGCAGGTAGCTCCATGCCCTCCTGGGTTTTAGATGCACCTTAGAACACACATGCATCAACACTACATATGAGCGAGCGGAGGGAGGTTTGGAGTCTTCACACCCCCCCCGTTCTCTGCGGCCTGCTGGAGCAGGCGGGCTGGGAGGAGGAGCTGGCCCTCACTTCAGGGGTGGGGTGCCCTCAGCCTCTCAGCCTAGGGCTCGGTCACTCTGACACAGTTGGCTGTCGGCGGAGCTCACGGACACAACTCCCCCTGGCTTCTGCTCCGCAGCTGCTGGGTGAGCCCTCATCTGGGACTCTCCTCAGCTCTTACTGGGACAGTGGCGCGGCTGCCCCTCTGTTGGTCTTCCTTGGTCTCTTGTGTTCTGGGGGCCTCTGGATGTCTGGAGCCTGGATCTCCTCCATACCTGCTTCATGCCCTGGAGGACGGGGCTGTGGCTCCCCACACCCTCTAGCAGATCATTACATGAAGGAACCTTTTGAAAAAACAAGCGCGTCCATGCTCACAGGTGTACACACGGGTGCTCACACACACAAACTACACCCTTTTTGGCTCCTACCTCAAAGCACACTGTGCGCTGTCGATCTTATGTGCTGCACAATAATGTTTAACATTTAGTATTTACTGTCATATTCCCATATATCATTGTGATGTTGTTTATTCTATTACTCTTGTTCTCTTCTGCTTGTTTTCTTTTTTCTTTCTAAACAGGTGATCCAGGTGATTGATATATGCATTTTTTGTCTGTTTGTTTTATTGGTTTTTGTTTTTTGCCCTTTATCACTGTTCCTCTTCCCCGGTGTTTTTCTTTCCCTCTTTCTTTCTTTCTCCATTTTCTTTTCCCCAGTCAAGTCTGTCCCGTGTGTAGCAAGTGAAAATAAAATAAAATAAACAATAAAAGCAAAGGTGAATGAAATAGACCATTATGGCAAGTCTGGGATTGTCCATTTGGTAAAGTAAATCCGTTGGGCATCTTTCTTCACCTTTAGACAACAATTCTGATGGCAAAAGAACCAAACGGGACAGGCAAAAAAAAAAAAAGTAATTTGAATAACACTGCAGATAATATGTCACAGTTTAAACCTGATAAATGCTCACTGGGTTCATATTTCACAATGTAAAGTTTAACAGATCATCAGTTTTTCATTGTAACCCTCACAGCTCGTCTGACTGTGAGTCCCAGCAGCTCTCAGTTCTTTGAAGGAGACTTTGTGTCTCTGAGCTGTGAGGAGGACGACAGCTCTGCTGGATGGACTCTGAGGAGAAACACAAGCAATTTACAGAGGACTAAGTGTGGAGCTGAATGGGGAAAACCAGCTAATTCTTCCTGTAACATGAGCTACATCTTAACACAGGACAGTGGAGTTTACTGGTGTGAGTCCAGAGAGGGTCCCATCAGTAACATGGTTAACCTGACAGTCACTGGTAAGCTGAGTGTGTGGAGTTAGTGTTGATGAAGCTGTGTGTAAATGGATGAAATGCTGTAGTTTGTCTCTGTGTTGAGGTGGATCAGTGATCCTGCAGAGTCCTGTCCTCCCTGTGATGGAGGGAGATGACGTCACTCTGCTCTGTAAAACAAAGACCACTCCCTCCAACCTCCCAGCTGCTTTCTATAAAGATGGCTCCCTCATCAGCAATGGGTCTTCAGTTAACATGACCATCCAGCATGTTTCCAGGTCTGATGAAGGCCTCTACAAGTGTGACATCAGCGGTCATGGAGAGTCTCCATCCAGCTGGATCACTGTCACAGGTGACACACTCACCTGTCTGTGTTTCTGCAGGTTTCAACATTCACAATGTGACGACAACTTAATGACTGTGTTTGCTTTATTTTAGGGGAACACACCACCACACCTCCACCTACATCCACCTCTAACCCTGGTTCCATTTCCATCATTCTTCCTCCATCTCTCTCTCCTCTTGTTCACTCTGTGTTGCCATGTGTTGGATCAGTCTGTGTTGTGGTTCTACTGGTGAGACGATGTGTTCACAGGAAACCTGAAGGTGAGACTCAGACTTCCTGATCTTTCATGTTTGAGTTTGTTTAGTAGAATAAAGTTCACATTCACTATGATCACAGCAACAACTTAACTTAAATGTAATCTTTGTTTAGATATTTAATTCATATAATTGTTCATTTTGGAAAATTTTAACAGATGGAAAAGTAGCTGAAGAAGATGACATCATCACTTATGTCATGTACTGTGATGTCAAAACATCAAAACTTCAAAAACAGCCAATCAGACGACGCAGAGGTAGTACTGTGTTTTCTTCATAGAAGAGTTCATGTTGAGGTTTCAGCTCCTTGTTATCGTAGTAAACATGTTGATCAGTCTGCTTATCTCTTTTCTTTCTTCTCTGCATTGGTCAAAAGTGAAGTCAAAGTCAGCTTTATTGTCAAAGACCATATGTACAGTCACACACAAGAATTTGAATTGACAATACCTCATGGCCCTCAGTGTACACTAAACAAATATAAAGATAAAAATATAAAAATCAAATAAACGTCTTACTTACAACATCACACAATAACATACAATTATATAAACAGCAGTGTCCAACACAATCATAGTGACTGTGGCTATGTCGTGTGCAAGTGGGGGTGGGGCAGTCAGTGAAAAGGCAATGGTGGTGGGTCAGAGTTTGTATGTTTGAGGAGTTCAGAGGGAAGAGCAGTGTTGGGTTTATTAAGGCACAAACCCGGCTGGAACAGAGAACACCAACTGCACAAACAGGACAAGACGGCGCTCTTTGTCTTTTCTCTCGCGAGGGAAGCCGGCCAAGGTCAAGCGCTCTTCAGTCTTCACTTGAACTTAGCCAACCTGGGCTGACTTCCCCTTTCCTGCCTCTTTTATTGACAACAGTGATTACATGAATATGCAGTTACACATAGTTCCATGAACACATGACAGTCTTAAGCGGGCATGTGTGTGTTAGCAAAGTATACGCCTGTCTAGGTGTGTGTTCCTCGCCATCACATACATAGGCATAGTTTCTTATAAACCTTTCCAGATGCCCTGTACAGGATGCGACCTTTCAAAGAGCTGACATGTGTACGTGTGTGTAGAGCAGAAATAAACAGTCTTGCACCTTAGAAGAATACAACCTTCTGGATTCTAAATGTATAACAGAAAATTATAGCGTTGAGGCTGCTTCCTTCATCTCATGTCAGCACAGAAGTTTATAAAACATAATAACACACATACACACAATGATTATATATATCTTAGCACAAATGACAATCTCAAAGCATCAACTCTAACAAGGTGAGTGCAGGTGTGGAGTTCGTGTGTGAGACACTCTGATGGATGAAGCTGTTTCTCAGTCTGCTGGTTCTGGCCCGGAGGCTCTTCAGTCTCCTTCCTGATGGCAACATACTGAAGAAGCTGTTGGACAGATGAATGGCGATCCTCTGAGATGTGCACACACAGGAACTTGGTGCTGCTTACCCTCCACAGCAGCACCATTGATGGTTAGTGGGGTGTGCAGGGTGTGAGTTCTCCAGGAGTCTATGATGATCTCCTTAGTCTTCTCTACATTCAGGGAAAGGTTGTTGTTGCGGTATCACTCGGCCAGATGTTTAACTTCACTCCTGTAGTAGGTCTCATCATTGTTGCTGATGTGACCAACCACAATTGTGTCATCTGCAAATTTGATGAAAATGTTGGAGCTGTGTGATGTTGTGTAGTTGTGGGTCAGCATAGTGAAGAGAAGGGCGCTCAACACACATCCTTGGGGAGCCCCCGTATTCATTGTTCTTGTGCCGGAGGTGTTTCTGCCAACCCGTACCGTCTACTGTCTTCCTGTCAGGAAATCCAGCAGCTAGTTACACAGCAAGGTGCTGATCCCAGCAGATCCAGTGAATGAGTTGCTGGGGAATGATGGTGTTGAACGCTGAACTGAAATCTATGAACAGCATTCGGATGTATGAGTCTCTAGTGTCCAGATGTGTGAGGGCTGAGTGAAGTTGAAAGTGCATTATCGGTCATCGGGAACGACAGCCTGGGTCAGTGATGTATTAAAGATGTCTGTGAAGACATCTGTGAGTTTCGCAGCACAGTCCCTCAGTGCTCGTCCAGGGATGTTGTCAGGACCTGGGGCCTTGCGTGTGTTGATCCTGGCAAGAGATCTTCTGTGTGAGGTTCTGCACCTCAAGAAGAATTTCTTTAGCTCATCCCATAAAGAGGTGGGACCAGCACTCTGACAATACTCTGCCCATCCTCAGAGTATCTCTGCTGCCACAAAAGCTCTGTGAAATCCTCCTGGAGTACTGCCTTTTTCGCCTCTCTGATGCCACGTGACAGGTTTGCCCTTGCGGTTCTTAGGTTCTCCTCATCCCCAGCTCTTGAGGCTGCATTTCTCCCCCTCAGGAGCCTGTAGACCTCACCTGTGAGCCATGGTCTCTGATTGGCCCGGACAGTGATACTCCTGGTCTCTGTGACATCATCAATGCATTTTGAGATGTAGGCAATGACAGTTTCTCTATATTCCTGTGGTGTTGTCATGTGTGGCAGCCTACTTAAAGATCTCCCATTCTTTGGAGGAAAAGCAGTCTTGCAGTGCCTCTGAGGATCTTTCTGGCCACACAAATATCGACATTAGCATAACAGTGATGTGATCAGAGGCACCAAGGTGGGGGAGGGCTTTGTAATCTTCTCTCTGGCTGGTGGAAACATTGTCTAAAATGTTGCTCCCTCGCGTGGGGAATTTCATGTGTACTGGAGATGGACTCAAGTGAACACTGAAGGAACTGCAGGTTTTCTCAGGTTATGTTTCAGCTCTGAAAAGCTTCCCTTTTGTTTAATGTTCTAATGAAGACATATAACACATAACTTCAACACAGATGTAGCTGAAGGATAACTGTGGGGTAAAACTGGTTATGTTGCCCTGACTCAAATCTATTTACACAAGTTTTATCAGACTTCACTGATGATTCTATACATGCATTTTTTTTCTGTCAATTAAAAGCTATGAACCTGCCTGTCATTTAAGTCGGGGTTTTAAAATAACTGCACAAATATCTTCCCAGAGGCATGACCAAGATTACTGCCGAGTATTTGAGTTCAGGGTCAATATGGAGACTGTTTCTGACTCTTACCATGTGAGGTTTTAAGAATCAAACATTGAAATCACAATATTTAATTTCATACTTTTGTGATACATTTATTGCTTCATTTAAAATTAGAAATGCTTAGTCAGTTCCATCGAGAACTGATGGTAGTAAGTAAAACTTAGTCAAGTGCAACCGTCTGCATGTTTCACACTTACTGAGTGTTGTTCACTGTGAGCTGGACTGTGTGTTTGTGGTCTGTGGTTAACTGAAGCTAACAGCTCTGCAGTCGTCCAGCATCCTGTTTCTGATAGAAAGAAACACTTCAGCTGCAGGTGTTTGAACACAGGAACACAGACATCATCTGGAAAAGCATTTTAATAAAATTTCCACACAGGTCACCATCCATTCAAGGTCAATATTAATTACATTAAGGACTGTTTCATTTTTATTCAGTTTTCATTCAAATTCACCTTTTTTATATATTTTCTTTGACTCCAATATTTTAAACTCGATCTATCTCAGTATTTATATATAATTTTATTTTAAATAAAGTAATAATTCTAGTATAACAGTAGTCATCACAGCATACCAGTGTGTCTAATATTAGTGCTCATGTTGTGAAAAGTGTTTGCTTTGTACTCTGTGGTGAAGAGTGTCAGTCTTCACTGGCAGCTTTGTGGTCGTCCACCTGCCCCGTACACAAAAACACCCCCCAGTTCTTTGTGGTCACTTTGTGTTTCAGAGCAAAGGTGTGAAGACGAGAAAAAAACTGTACAAAAGGTGCTGAGCTTTCAAAAAAATATATATTTAATCCCTCATTAATTAAAACATTTTGCTGTAGTGTGATGATGTAGTTTTATAGTTGTGCACCTACAGAAATGCAAATGTGTTCTATTATTTATTACACAGACAGAAATTCAGCTGCAGTCGACTCAGCAGTGAGAACTGAAGATGTCAGTTATGAACAAACAAACATCAGAACAAGGAGGCCCAGGTACAGCTGCTCTTTATCTTTAACCGAGTCAAGCTAGCTGCTCACCATGTTTCCAACCATCATGCTAAGCTAAGCTAAGCTAACCACGTAACCAAATGTTTGACTTTTTAATGTCATTTAATGCGGTTAAAGAGCAAATTGTTGTTGAGCTCAAGGTTTGACTTCTGTGAACTTTAATTAGAGTGTCGACAGCTCATTGATTTCTGAACTAGTCCCAGTAAAGTCTGAACTGGGACTGTGTGTGATGCAGAGAGGTGGAGATTGGAGGTCTTGATTGAACTACAAAGCTTGTAATCATGTTTCCTGTTGTTTGAACTGTGTGTGTTTGTGTTCAGACTCTAAACCAGAGCCAGACGTCGTCTACTCTTCACTGAAGTAGTCCACCAGTCCAACCACTGACGTCCAGCTGCTGGTCTCTAACTGGTTCCCCCAGCACCTCAGACCAGAGGACATCCACATGTTATTTATATTTTTTAATTTCCTCCATAACCTGTAAAAGCGTTCCGTATAAGTTCTGCAGGATCAATAAACTCTGGGATTCCCTCTTTGTTCAATCTTATTTTTATTTACCATGAAATAAGGAATAAAAATTAAGCTTCAACTGGCACACTATAAACAGCAGGGACATCATTCAGCGGGCGCAAAACACAGTAAAACACCAGTACCGAACAGTACAGTATGTATTGTGCATTTTCAGTTGCACTTTATCAGGAAGATATGAGTATAGAGAAGGTTTAACATGGTGAATGTTTGACTAGTGTTCATTACCCTGTCAATATTTATAGTCTCACACTCAGTGGTCTGACCTAAAGTAAAGAAATGAAGTGTTTGATAAAGTATAAATTGATAAACATGAGACTCAGTCTGGACTTCCATCTGGATCACACTGTCTGAATCAGAGCTCCTCTTGTGAAACCTCTCAGTGAAGCTTGAGATAGTCGTGAATGACTTTTAAAGTTTTCCGCCATCTACTGGTGAAACCAAATCAAAACAAATTCAAATTCAAATTTTATTTGTCACATACACAGTCATACACAGTATGATATGCAGTGACATGCTTACACAACTGCTCGTGACCTAAAGAAAAAAGAAAAGGCTATGAATAAGATAGGAAATAAATATGAAAATTAAAAAGGGTAAATTTAACTAGGAAGGATTAAATAAAATAAAATAAAATATAAAAATTAAAGTTAAAAATGAAATAACTGTACAGAGCTCGTCTGTCCTGCATGGTGCTGTTCCCGAACCAGGTTAAGATGTTTCCCGTCAGGATGCTCTCTATGGTGCACAAGTAAAAGTTCCTGAGCACCTTGGAGGGCAGTACAGTTTAAACAGTTGACCATTAAACCAGTTTGCATTTTACTCAGTCTCTTAACAATTTCAGAAACTTTAAAAATGCCATGTTTCAATTCAGTTCTGTTAAAAGATCTCTGTGTGGCTGAAAATACTATATAAAGGTATAGATGGGAATCTAAATCTAAAGAGTTCACTGGATTGGACGGGTGGGTGTTAAGAGGCTACTGATACAAACGGGAGGATCTCATTTTTCTTGGCATCTTAGGATCCCCCAGATCAGGACGTTTAAATGTTAGTCCCACATAGCAAGCAGGTCTGGCCCGGATCTGGTATCAAGCTGGCACTTCTGACTAACTGGTGTCATGACAGAGTGTATGTCGACCAGATGTGGGCCAGGTCTGGCAATGATGGCACTGTTTATGTTCCTATTTACCTCCACTTAATCCAAACTTAATCCAAAACCTAGTGAGGGTTTACTCATCTTTGCCAGTGGGTGGCTGTAACTCAGGAGGAAGCGCAGGTCACCTACTGATTGGAAGGTTAGTGGTTCGATCCCTGTTTCCTCCAGTCTGCATGTTAAGAATGTTACTGTAGTTAGGAAGCACTCACTTTAGAGAAAGTGTATGTATAAGATTCTATATAAGAATCAGTCCATTCGCTGTCTGACTAGAGTCTCGGCATGTTGTGGCACATGTTGTTATTACATGGTTTGATTAAGGTACACATTAGGCCGAAATCCGGGGCCAGAGCTGAAACCTTTCTGGGCCTGCACAGTGCCAGCAGTGTGCATATACAGTGGGGCAAAAAAGTATTTAGTCAGCCACCGATTGTGCAAGTTCCCCCACCTAAAATGATGACAGAGGTCAGTAATTTGCACCAGAGGTACACTTCAACTGTGAGAGACAGAATGTGAAAAAAAAATCCATGAATCCACATGGTAGGATTTGTAAAGAATTTATTCGTAAATCAGGGTGGAAAATAAGTATTTGGTCAATAACAAAAATACAACTCAATACTTTGTAACATAACCTTTGTTGGCAATAACAGAGGTCAAACGTTTACTATAGGTCTTTACCAGGTTTGCACACACAGTAGCTGGTATTTTGGCCCATTCCTCCATGCAGATCTTCTCGAGAGCAGTGATGTTTTGGGGCTGTCGCCGAGCAACACGGACTTTCAACTCCCGCCACAGATTTTCTATGGGGTTGAGGTCTGGAGACTGGCTAGGCCACTCCAGGACTTTCAAATGCTTCTTACGGAGCCACTCCTTTGTTGCCCGGGCGGTGTGTTTTGGATCATTGTCATGTTGGAAGACCCAGCCTCGTTTCATCTTCAAAGTTCTCACTGATGGAAGGAGGTTTTGGCTCAAAATCTCACGATACATGGCCCCATTCATTCTGTCCTTAACACGGATCAGTCGTCCTGTCCCCTTGGCAGAAAAACAGCCCCATAGCATGATGTTTCCACCCCCATGCTTCACAGTAGGTATGGTGTTCTTGGGATGCAACTCAGTATTCTTCTTCCTCCAAACACGACGAGACACTGTCACCTCCTATATCCACTTCTGTGAGGACAGCATTGTGCCATCACGCACCAGGGTGAGTTATAACAATGACAAACCCTGGTTTACTCCTAAACTCAAAAAGCTGTGGCTGGAAAAGAGAAAGGCGTTCAGAAGCGGAGACAGGGACTGCTACAGAGAGGCCAAGTACAGGTTCACTAAAGAAGTGGACATTGCTAAACATCAGCACTCTGAGAAGATGCAGCAGCAGATCTCAGAGAATGACTCGGCCTCTGTGTGGAAAGGTTTTAGGAATGTCACCAACTACAAGCCTAAAACCCCCCACTCCACTGATGACTTGCTCTTGGCCAACACCCTTAACGACTTCTACTGTCGTTTTGACGAGCCATCAGGCAGCCTTCACACCTCCAACGGCCCCAACAATAGAGGCACTTTGGACACTAATTCCCCCACCTCTCCCCCCCTCCATAGAGCCATCACCACCTTCAAACCGTTCACCTACAACACCCCCCTCCTCCCCCCACACAACCGCGATTTCACACACCTCCCTCCCCCCTCAACTCTTCCGCTTATGCGGCGCTTTGAGAAGCCGTTCAGACTTTGCTGCCTTCTCCTCGGACAAGCTTCCGGCCCCCCGTCCTGCGGGTCCTGCCCCCTCCGCCCGTGCCACGCGCTGGCCCCGTGTTTCTGGCCTTTTCCCACTCCTCACTCATGCTTCCTGGCCTGCCCTTTTTCTTCCATTCCTCCCCCCCTCCTCCTGTCCCAACATGACCTGCACGGAACCTCATCGTGCGGCTGCATGAAAAACAACATAAACCAAATGGCAAACATGAACTGCACAGAATCCTGAAAACCACTTAACTTGACTAGAGGGGAAGTACACAGACGACGCGACAACGAACAAAGGAAGACTGAGGACTTAAATACACACATGAGGTGATCAGGGGAAGTGGAGACACATGAGAACACAGCTGACTCGAATGAAACACAATGACAATACAGGGGAGAGTAACACTAACTACAATGAACAAAGAACACCAGACTCTTACAAAATAAAACAGGAAACACGGAGACATAGACATGGAGATAAAACATGACATGAACTTAACCGCATAGACATGAAACGTAGATGCAGGAACCAGGGAGACTGAGTACAGGCGGAGATGACAGAAATAACTAAGAAATAAGGTCTGAACAGCAACCTAGAATTTAACTAGATTAAAAATGAATAAAAAAAATACGTAAAACTCAAACACTGGGTCACACGACCCAGTACCGTGACACTCAGGTTTAAACTGTGACAGAAGAAGGTTACTGACCTTGGTTTGTTGTGCAGCTCAGCAGTGAGATCAGAACTAAAGAGAAATGACACTCAGGTCGATTTGAGGTGAACATAAAGAACAACTCCACACAAACAGCTGACAAACACACAAACTCACGTTTCTGATTTTCTACAGCAACATTGTGTTCTTTTTTTTTTTGCAGAATTATCGACTTCAGGGTCACAGTAGAGCTTGAGTTTATCAAACCTGTTATACAGTCAGTACAGGTCAGTACTACAACTTTTAAATACTACAGTAAACCCATGTTTTCACTATAGAGGTGTGTCCACATAATGAGTAAACGACTGAAAGACAAATTTGTACATCCTCTATCCAAGAGCAAGTGGGTGGCTCCCGCCACTATTTTTGTCAGCGAGTGAATCTGGATCCTGACCTCTCTTCCCCTCGCACTCTCAGCATCAGCCCTCTCCAGGGTTGTGTACTAAGCACACTACTCTACTCCCTCTACACATCTGGCTGCAGTCCCACTCACCCAGACAACATCATTGACAAATTTGCCAATGACGCAACAGTAGTGGGGCAGATCACAGGGGAAATGAAGCGGCTTACAGAGATTAGGTCCTGAAACTTGGAGAATAGTGTGCATTAAACAACCTCTCATTTAACATCTGCAAGACCAAGGAACTCATCTGTTGAGTCTGTGTTTCCACAGGCCCCGCTAGTTTAGAGACTTATTCCTCATGAAGAACGAAACCAAGAAACACCCCACTGCTGGTGACCATCTACAGATGCATCACTGAGAGCCTGCTGACCTATGCAGTGGCAGTGTGGCACGCTAGCTGCACGAAGGCAGACAAGAAGAGACTGCAGACGGTGGTAAACAGCAAGAAAAACCATTGGCTGTCCCTTCTCTTCTTGTCTGCCATCTATAACTCCCGTTGTCTCAGCAGGGCCAGAAACATCTTCAAGTACACAACCATCTTTTTAACCTACTGCCCTGTGGCGCTTCAGATCAAGGCTAGAGCAAACAGACTCGGATATAGCTTCTTCTCCAAAGCTCAAACTTGCACAAAAGTAATTTGCACTAAAAATTTTACTCAAATTGTCTGTGTCATAATTCTCTGGCTGGCTGTGTATTTCTATTTATATTATTTGTATAGTTATATTATTGTTGATCGTGGCTCAAGAGTTGGGAGTTTGCTTTGTAATCAGAAGGTTGCCGGTTTGAGCCCCGGCTTGGACAGTCTCGTTCATTGTGTCCTTGGGCAAGACACTTCACCCGTTGCCTACTGGTGGTGGTCAGAGGGCCCGGTGGCGCCAGTGTCCGGCAGCCTCGCCTCTGTCAGTGCGCCCCAGCCACCCCAGGCCAAAGTGTGTGAATGGATGGATGACTGGATGTGTAAAGCACTTTGGGGTCCTTAGGGACCATGTAAAGAGCTATACAAATACAGGCCATTTGCCATATTATTGCATATTTTTTATAATGTGCTAAGTACATGTGCACTTTTATGGAGCTGTTTTAAATCTTGTTATACTGTGGATAATGACAATAAAGGCTTTCATTTCAATTTCAGCTTTTCACTGCCTGCTGTGTTTCCTCGACTCCTGAGCAAAGATAAAGAGTCAGTTCAGACCTGCAGTTGGTCCTCGTGGTGTTTTGAACTTGAATTCAGCCTGATTTGTTTTTCATGTCTTCTCCTCCATCATCAGTTATCAGGAGAGCAGACAGTCAAAGTACAAGAATTCAAACAAACACAGAGATTCTACTTACAGAGCAGACACAGCACAGATGTTTCCTTCATCGTCCTTCTCACTCATTTGAGCTTTTTTTCATTTCTGTCACTGACACCAAGTAAAGCCCGCCCTCTTCCTCTGAGCACCAGCTTTTCTATTGGTTCAAACACAGTGGGTAACTAAATTCTTATAAAAATGGAAGATACAAACTGTAAACATGTATCTTTTAATGGAATGAGATTGCTCAGACATTTGGCAATTCACACAGCTGGATAGAAAAATCAGAAACAAATCAGATGTCCTCTGGTGTCACTGATCTGTGGTTTGGTTGATGAACAAATCCATGTCCATGTAGTGGACGTCCCCTCAGTGAGAGAGGCAGATACGAGCTGAAACACAGGAATCAAACCAGGGACGCTGATGTTATGGAGCTGAACTGGAACCATTCAGACACTGAGGCGCTCTGAACACATTTTAATTACAGCTGTGCAGAGACACACTGATGACTGACTGGAACACTATGATTCACATTTTACATTAACACCATCCTCACACATGGTTTATATATGACCACTAGAGGGAGATGTTGGACTTTAAATACTAACATGGATACAAGCAGATCATCAAAGTGAGGTTCCAACACAACTGAGTTTGATGCTCTTTGATGTTTGCACAAGTACACGAGCCTTAATATACAAGGAAAAATGTCTTCTGAAACATCTTTTGGGTTTTCTTTGTCAAACTCTTCTAAACTCATATTAAAAACAAATATGTTGGACAGAATCAACCTTTTGGGATTTACTTATCTGGATGATTGAGCATGCACACACACTGCCATGTCTATGTTATGTTGTGTACTGGTAAAGGTAGCCTGACTCAATTTAGATCCAGTTGAACTTTGAAGTCATAGTTAACCTGCTAACCTCCAGGTTTAACTTTAAAAGGCAACTTTTGGGGTATAAATATAGAAGAGTCTGAAAGAGGTGTGGCCCCAGCTGAAAAGCCTAAACCATGGAGAAAGGAGGACTCTGTAAACTACTTGGTTTTTTGTATCATTTCTGATGACAATGTTAAAAAGGAGTTAAAAACGTTTTATGTTTTTGTTTTGGCCTTCCATTATGATTTTTTGATTTGATTTATTTTTACTCAATCCTGACTGCGCACCATAACAGAACAGTTACCTGTTCTGTTATGGTGCGCAGTCCTCGCTGGTTGACCGACATGTCTATCCCTAATGTAACGGTCTTTTGCATTTGATTTTTGTTGCATTTGATGTTTGTTGCATTTGATATTTGTTAAGCTGTATGTCTGGATTTTGTTCCTTTGCGCCCTCTGGTGGTGAACTGTGTAGGGTACAGCTTTGCTGTTTGGGTCTCCACCCAGCCACTTTTCTTTTGCTAGCGCACATGGTGTCTGCATGCTGCAGCTCACAGGTAGCTCCACACATGGAGAAAATATCGTTTAAAGAGTGGAAATAATTGACAAAGAAGATGGAAGATAAGGCAACAAGGCCATAAAGGACTATTTAGCACCTCCTGGATGTCAGCTCATGAGGTTTGTGTATTTTAAATGTTTATTTTCTGTAATTAAGGATTTTTGATTGATTGGCACTACGTACAAGAGCGCATTTTGATGTGATGTTTTTGTTTTATTGTTTTGTCCGTGAGCAGTTCTCACAGGTTGCCAAGACCAGAATAAACCCTGTTTTATAACTACATCGTCCGTACGTCAATCCTTGAGGGTGCTACACTAAATTAGATTCTGTTCATCTGGACGTAGCGTTTTCAGTAGGAGAAACCTTTCGTCACTCATCCAAGAGACGTTTTCACCCTCAGCTGACTGCAGGTTTCCCCAATCTCATAAACATTACATTACATAGCATAAATCCTGGCAATCTTTCTGGCAGCGTACACTATGTTACTCTGTTTGTGTCGGGGGACCCGATCCTTGGGGTGGACCAGTTTTTGGCACAGCGTGTTTTTGGGTTTAAAAGCCACAGAGACCCGGTGTTTAGAAAAAAATGCGTCTCAAATGCTCCGATACTCCTGACACATACGGGATCACTACAGTTTTTCGCTTGAGCAGCGGTTGTCCTTCTCTCCTGGATCGGCTGGAGCTTTCTTTAGGCGCCTTCCCAGCTTTGACAAAAGTCCAGCTGGGATAACCACATTTACTCAGGGCCTTCTTGATGTGATGTTCTTCTGCCTCCCTGGTCGCTGTGTCTGTGGAGATGGTGTTCGCTCTGTGTTGTAGCGTCCTGATGACACCCAGTTTGTGCTCCAGTGCATGATGATGTCAAACCTTAAATACTGAGGAGGGGGCCTAGGGGTACATCAGTCACCATCTTACAATGCTGTGATTGCAGCTATTCCACCGTTCTCTGTGAATGGTACTCATGGCCTGTTGGGTCTGTGTTTCCACAATTCTAGAGACTTATTCATCATGAAGAAAACAAGACAGTCGATCGATCAAACACTTGCGCAAGGGAGGCCTGTGTCCACCACGAAAATGACCTCGACCACGACCTCCCTTGCTGCCCTTTTTATTGAGACACAGTTCACACAAAACACGTCAGAACAAAGCCACGCCCCCTTGGTTCTGAGACAAAGCATTTGTATGTATATGTGTGAACTTCTGTAAGTGTGTGTGTGTGTGTGTGTGTGTGTGTGTGTGTGTGTGTGTGTGTTATGTGAGTGTGTGTGTGTGTGTTATGTGAGAGTATGTGTGTGTGTGTGTGTGTGTGTGTGTGTTATGTGAGAGTGTGTGTGTGTGTGTGTGTGTTATGTGAGAGTGTGTGTGTGTGTGTTATGTGAGAGTGTGTGTGTGTGTGTGTGTGTTATGTGAGAATGCGTGTGTGTGTGTGTGTGTCAGACCTCCTGCTGACCAAAGGGTCGTAAACCCAGGAAGCTTACATCAAAAGAAACAGATCTTTCAGATAGGATGTATCTACAATAAAACCTCCCCCAGCACAGACTGGTTGGAGAGGTGGTCAGGATCAAAGGAATGGCTTTGATCCTACTGCTTAAACTAAGACTGTACAAATTTAAGAAACACAATGGCAACATTCAACAATTAGACTTAACATGGCCATTGATCAGTGGTTCTTGATTACTGGTCATAACAATTTGCATATTAATGATATGCAGTGATGTTGGTTTCAGTCATTGTGCAAATGTACTGTTTATAAGGTTGGGAAAACCTGCAGTCAGCTGGACACAGAATGCTTGATTTGTTCCCTTCAGGCAGGAGGCTCCGGTCCATCTGGACCAGAACCTTCCTGATTTCTGACTCAGCTGAGACTGAAGAAGTCACTTGGATGAGTGACAAAACTGAAAATGTCCAGATGAACAGAATCACTCTTGATTGAGCATCAGGACTACTGTGTCTATGTTGTGTTCTGGTGAAGTAGCCGGACTCCTTGATTTAGAACTATGAAATGTGAGGTCATATTGTGAGCTGCTAACCTCCAGGTTAGCCTGCACTGTAGAGGTAGTTGATCAAAAAAGAGGCAGTTTTATCAATGTAACAGGGAGGAAGAATACAGAATAATGTAATTGACCAGTTGTCCAACGATTCTGATCCACTACCTCTGAGAGGCAGGTCTGTAATTATGAGAAGCAGAAACAGTTTTACACATGGTTATATTTATTTTGGATCCATTCAAGGTGACAAAATCTGCATCAACAGTTTCAGGAAGTCAGAGCTTCTGATTAAAAAACAAAGTACAGCCACAGGAAATGTTGGAATAAAACAAACAAACAAAACACACATTAAGTACTAACACATGTGGATCTTTGTCAGGAAAATATATAAAGGAAAGTAACAGACTGAAGTGTCTCCTTCATGGAAGGTAAAGTTCAATAAGGCTGAATCGTTCCAGGTCAAAGGGAGGAAATGTTGGACCTGCAGCTACATAGAAAAGTTTTTTTCTTTGGTTTCATTTTAATGAAATTACATTTAAAACGAGTCAAACACCAGCAACATGTGATCAAAGGATCCTGAGTAATATCAGACAAATACTGTTTATATTGCAAACAACTTTCTCCTCTTTTCTGATGAAAAATGTAAATTAAATGCAAAATCTGGACGTGTCTGACAGGTACCTGCTAAATGTTTAATATTACTGATTTCTGTCTTTCCACATTTTCAGTGACACGACTGAAAGCAAAGCAAAAACATCACAGTTAAGCTGACATTTCAAACAGGCTGAAATTCAACAGGAGGCTGGTATGAATCCTGACTCTGTTGTTGTTTATGTTTTCTGTAGATCAAAAAACCAACAACAGCAGCAACAAGAAGCACAGCAGAAACTGACAGACCAACAATCAGTCCAACATGTCCAGCCTCCTTCCCTCCATCCTCTGTGTCTCCTCCTGTCTGACCTGCAGGTGAGAAACAGGTGTGAGGTGTCAGCTGTCAGGTAGGTGATGAGTGAAGAACAGAACAGAATCCATTTCCTCTTCAAACTGCTGTCAGACATTATCTACTGCACTCTGATCACATCACTCAGACCAGCTGCTTTCTACAAAGTCTCATCAACAACATCTTTAGAAACAAACATCAACAACCAGGAAGCAGCTTCACCTCTGATCACACACTCAACTCTACTCACTCACCTGGAGGAACAACTCTTAGTGTGACGATGCTGATGGGGTCATTTTTCAAAACACCTCTCTTCCTGCGCTTTGCTCCTCTCTGGATGACACGACACTCGTATGTTCCAGTGTCATTACTCGTCACATTCTTCAGAATCAAGGACATGTCCCCATCCTTCATCTGTCTGTCCTGCAGCTCCACCCGGTTCTTAAAAGATGGATGCTGATTTTCTGGATCAAACAGCTCATCGCGGAACAGAAGCACATATTTCTCTCCCAGGTCAGCTCTGCTCCAGTCTAGAACAATAATGTTATTGTTGTTTGGAGCTCGACATGGCAAAGTGACGTTCGTTTGTCCAGGTTCAGCTGGGATGATTTTCTGATCTGAAACAAGAACCAACACAGAGCAGAGAGGTTAAAGGTCAAAAAACAACGACTCACTTCTACACCAGGCAATGAGAGTGAAGGTCACTTGTGCCGAACCTCATTTTTACTGACAGTGCTTTAAAAGTTGTTATAATAGAAAGGTGTCTCACTTTGTTACCTAACTACAATAAATAAGGAGCTAATTGAGATCTCATGTTACTGGTGAAACAGAAACTTTAAGCAACAGTCTGAACAAATTTCTGACTTTTACTGTTTGGGCTCAGACACAATGTTCCCGTCTGGGTACGTGTTTCTGTTTGGACAGCAAATGCAGAGAAGTTTTCACCCACTGCAAACATGCTTTAAAATCCCAACTGCACATCAATGGACAAGGATGACCGTTGGGTTGGGTCAATACTGATTAAGGGTCAGCACAAGTATGCAGAAAAAAGCACAGAGTGGCTGCAGTGGACACTAGTTTTCACTTCAGCTCTTTGTGTGTTATAACTTGACTCTTCTCTGTGGTTGGCTGAAGATCAACAAACAGCACAAGGAAGATTTTCCCACAGACCGGTTGTACCACATACACTGCCTCCATCAACATCAAACACTGTGCAGGTAGATGAGCTGTCAGTCTGCCTTCATATTACTGCACTGAAGCATAAAAGCAGCATTAGAGTGGCAGCTTCAGATGCCACTGCTTTGCTGCAGCAGCTGCCTCTATTCAGAGGTGATGCCACCACCTGCTGAGCAGAGCTGTCGTGATTAAACACTGAAGGATATTAATCACAAGCACATTTGTGCAACCACACACAAGAACTTGAGTTGTGGTTCATTTGTACGGCTCTGGAGAGATACAGACGACACTGACAAACGAGGCATGTTCAGTACAAAGAATCTAGATATCCTCATGCTCCGGTAACTTCAGGGTTAATTTGGGGTTTTCTGTACTACAGATTTGTAGTTAAACAGCTATGAAATAACCACTTACTGACTGAGCAATCGTCCAGCATTATCATCAATATTCTATAATCAATATAAAGTCTTAGACACAACTGTTGCTATTTTTGAGCGGATGGTGTCCTTTAGGGTCAATAGACGTCCAGCATCTTATTCTGACTCATGAATAACTTTGAACAGAGAAGCATCCAGGTAGCAGACCAGCCTCAACTATAATCCATCATATTCATGTGTCTTACTGATAAAACTGTGGAATTAAAACTCACACAATAAGTGTTTGTGAGCTTTTCTTCCTTCCTTTAAATAGGATACATTTAATTAACAGCTCTTCTCCAGTCTCACTGAGCAAAACGTGCACACATTTATACAGCACGTTTACACTGAACTACAGTACAGAGCCTTTCCTCTACATCTGATTATCTACAGCAGATTTTATGTATAATCTCTACATATTTTTAATGACCTTGTATAGTTTATCCTTCCTTTGCACAATCAGCTGCTGTTACACTAATCACTGTGACTGTTTTGATGTTGCCAACACATCTGTTTCATGTGAACATGTAAGTGCATCCTGGAGTAGTTCAGGGCGACTGTTTCATGACCACACAAGGAAAATGCTACTTGTCTATCTGATCAACAGTATTTGGGTACATGAATCTAGATAACTTTAAGACACCCTCTATCAGTGTTGCCAACTTATAACTAATAAACACACACACACACACACACACACAAAGTAACTCCCCCAGAGCGCCAATTTCGGGTCACTGTTGCCAGTAGCAGGGTTGGAATTGTGACATTAAAAAAACAATAATTGCTAAAAGAAATGTAATTTGTAGTTAAATAATTCTAACTGCCTTTTGGACGTTTTTTACTCACTTTATGTCTCTTCCATTATTTCTGTCTCCAACAACGTAGGTTACAATTACATTAGCATGACAAATTATGCAAATTAGGCGATGATGTCATTTAGCGACTTCTAGGACAACCAATAGCGAATTTCATTACTGAGGAGTTGGCAACACTGCCCTCTATATGTTGAACTCTGCAGTACAAGACCAAGTTCTCAGAGTGCAGCGTATTTAACGATTCACAAACAGTAGCAGTGCAGATCAGTAGCGTCTTCCATCCGAAATGCGAAGTCAGCAATTTCTGCTTCTTAGTCAGAATTATTTCAAATAGAAGTACAAAATGAGGCAGTGCACACAAACAGTATCAAACCCAAAACGTGTAATCTGTACTTTCACTTTTGTGTTAGCATTGTGCTGTACGGCTAGCTACAGATAGAAAACCAGCAGAATAACAAATCAGTGAGATCTCCAACATGTAACCGGTCGTTGTTGTCCATCCACATCCATGGACTCCAGTTAGCTAGAAGCAACATAAATAATGTTTTCTTTTCTGACTTGTACTGGAAGGAAGTTAGCTCAGGAGTGACGTCACAGAACAACCTCTGAGGTTAAATAAACGTAACAAGATTTTAAATTTCAAGCTTTTACTAATGTTTACAGGCACTGCTGCCATCTTGGATGGTGAATTCAGGATTATTGGGGATTTTCACAGGTGGTATTTGAAAGCTGAATTTCGTACTGTAACTCATTGCTGGGTTACATAAAAATAATTCATAATCCATCTTAGTCTTTATGTCAGAGCGAAAGTGATTTTGGGTTCTCATAGTTAAATCTCACCTGCAGAGACAAACACGAAGAGATCGACAAACAGCAAAGTGGAGAAAAACAAAAAAGATGTTCGGCGACACATTTCCGCAGCCTAGCTAGCTAACACTTCCACCCAAACATTAGCGGACGTCACATCCGTGGGTTGGAGACAGGGTGCACGATCATTTCTTTTCTTTTTTTTGATAGTTTTCAATTATATCTATATTTTATAATATATTATAATTACGGAGAGGCCGCAACAGCTCGAGACGAGAAAGAAATTAAAAGAAATGAAGGCAAAAACACAAAACTGAGTTCTCCACTTCCTGTCTTCACTTTTTCTACATGAACAATCTGTTAATCCACTGAAGCTCACAGACTTCATCAACCTGTCAGATTAACTAAAAGACTGAAAGACGTCATTTTAAACACTTACTGTTGTTCTGAAGGATCTCTGAAACCCTCAAACGCTCTTCTGATCATCAGGATGGAAAAATTATCCACTGAGAGCAAATAGAAAAAAGAAAGGAAACAAACTTTGACGATTTGGTCTCTGGCTGCACTAAACAGCCCCAGTGAACAATCGAACCCACATTTCCTTGTCAGCTGTTTAATACGACACACATTAGACCAGTTTGACTTCATAGCATTCCCGGACTGACTCAGCTGACTGGATCTGAGCCGTGTATTTGACAAACAAATACCACAAACACACCTAAAGTAGCAGAGAGGAGACAGCAACAGGAAGTTAATTCTCTGGCACAGGTGGATGTGTAGACTTTGTAGACTGTCTGTGTGTCTAGAGTTGAGATAAATGATGAATGAAGGGTCTCATGACAAAATGATAATAATAAAAGTCAAAGTTGTTTTTGTATCCAACAAATATAGACACTAATAAGAGAAGACAAATAAAAGAAAACCAGTTTATATTAAACACACACATTACAGAAAATGTCAAAGGAATTATTCTAAAGTATACTGTATTTCCAGATATTGACTGATGTCAAGGTTGCAGGTTTGATTCCAGCTGGAGACACAAATCACTGCTGGACTGTCAGGAGGGGGCACCGGGTGTAAAACTCTGTAAATCAAAATAAGGGGCACTAACTGCTGTGGGGTCGTCATGTGACCAGGAGCAGTCAAATGTAACTACTTTCTCTTTTACTCAACAGTGTTGAATGTAACAGTGTTGTTACTTTCATCTGTACAAAGTTTGTGTAAATAAGTTCTCACAGACAGAAAATCTGTGACAGCACCTCCCACCTGACCACTTCAGAATCAGCTGAGGATTTGTACAATCATTTATTAAAGGTTTTAAAATACTACATATATATTGGGAATTACATACCCCTGCAATAAACAGCAGTGTTGGTTAAACATGTCTATCATTTTGTGCCCTCATACTTATAGTTCAGGATATACATACATGACATTTTCAGGGCTAAAAATCTTTGTTAAACTCTGTTTCCAAGTATTCTGAATGTTGACATTTCCTCTATAAAGATCTGAAGGAATCTCTAAACACAGTTTTGTGGTTGTGGTGAAGTGAGTCACATAAAGAGTGTCACATTTCAGAAAAGCCACAGTTTTGCATTTCCTGGTCAGACTGGTTCAGCTGGCAGTGTTTGTTTGTTGTTGGTACAGCTGGACTCTGGGTGTGTCAGCGCATATCATCATATGAGCTTCAGTAAAAGTACGTTCATCAAGGACTAAATGATTAATTGGATATTAACCAGATACTGATAATGAAAATTTTGCTTCTTTTCCAGTTTATTATTCCTCCACTGAAACACGTCAGCATGGTTAGTTAAAAGACAGAAGGACAAATGTGATGAAACTCAGCAGGAGAGAAGAGACGAGGAGCAAAGTGTGACCAAGAAGCAACGTCACAAGGTCACATTGTTCCTCTGTGCGTGCAGTGAATCAACACTAGAAAATAAACCATTTACAGTTGATACAGTCAGCAAACACTTGAAATTATAGCAAAACCCGAGGATGCTGAGGGAGCTGCAGCGCCCCCTGATGTGGTTTTCTTCATGTCGAAACCACAACCAACAAACTGACATGACTCAGTTGCACAAATAAATAATAATTTTTCACTCCAATTACATTTCTGATTTCTGATCTGATTTTCTTCCTTCACTTCTGAATATGAGCTGCTCTTATTAAACTCTTATTATTAAAACAGTTAAATCTGTGTTTGCTAACAGGAGAGCTGCTAAAATTCACATTTTCTTGTTGTTAGACCAACTTTTTATAAATAAATGTCATTTGTTATGTAGATCAAGCTGTTCTGTGAGTGCTGTCCAGTGCTATATCTGTGTGTATGAAATATTTTCTTACAACATCCTGTTTCACAGACAAATATGGTATTTCTTATTGTCTTAAACTTATTTTAATGGAACACAATCAAATATGAACACATTCATAACAGTTTTGCTTAAAGAGGAAATGTCTGTGAAACAGGATGATGTAAGAAAATATGATAAAATATTGAATCTACACAAAAAAGCATTGATTTCTTAATTTTGGCTTTGAGAGTTTAACTTTCTCAGTACCCAATAAAAAACATTAAAATGTGATTACAGTCTATCATCTTATTCTGTTCATATTACATAATCCATCCATATTACAATTCGTAAAGATTTTCATATTGTCTTGTAGTGAAAAATTAATATACATACTGTAACTTATATTGTAAATTTAGCAATTAACAACAACTATACATTGCAATTATTCTACATTGTGATAAATATGTGGTATGCTCCTGATAAAATATTGATATGTCAATGATGTTCTACTCTGACTCACTGAATACACCAAAGATATGACCACAATACAAATGTAGACAAAATAAATTATGACTCTTACAATGTACAAGGTTTCCTTTGACTTAACACTAAAACCATTCAAATCAGTGAAATTGGGCATAAGAAGTCATCAAATTTTGTTTAATTTTAGTTGTATTTTTATATAATACTAACACTCATTCACTTAAACAAACAAACAAAATTATTAATAAGCACACTTTTAAGAACAACATGGGTTGAGCCAAAGTGCTGTACATAGTAGAGATAAAATTGTAAACATGCATAGAATATAAAAGACTAGTCGGATTAAAAGCCCGAGAGTACAAATGTGTTTTCAACCGGGTTTTAAAAATGTCGAGTGTTGGTGAAGACCTAATGTGAAGGGGCAGACTGTTCTAGAGTTTGGGTGTAGTTTGGGTGTAGCGATCACAAAAGCTCGGTCACCACTGTTTTTCCGTCTAGTTCTGGGCATTGTCAGAAGCAACTTATTTGCAGACCTAAGGGCTACTTGTTTTTTGTTTTTTTGTTAAAAGATCCGAGTGATAAGATGGAGCTAATACATTCAGAGATTTAAAGACAAACAGCAAAATCTTTAAGTCTTGCGTTCTATAACATATTTTTGTATTTCTAAGAACATCATTTGCATCTTGTACAGACAATGAGACAATTTTTAGAGCTGAGTTCAGACACAGAAGTTCCTCTTTCTCACATCTTTTCCCAAATAAGGCGATGATTTCAGGCCCTGGAGATACCCGTGGACTTGTCCTCCTGTTGACCGATCTTCTGTCACCTGTTACTAAGGAAACTCTTTTTTTATTTATTTATTTTTTATTAAAAGTTTTGTAATTATGACAGTCGTCCACATGAAAAAAAAAAAAAAAAACAACAGTAAAAAAACCAAACAAACAACTCATGATCATCGCTTCACTCTCATGGTATGTTTAGACCAAACACAAATCCCTCTTTTCTCATGATTACATATAGAGATACAAAATTTGAGCCTCAGTCATCTTTATGGACCGCCAGCCCTGTATCATTCAGCTTTGATATGGAAACAGAAAAAAATAGGAAGGGAAAAGTTTGTAAAATCAAAATTCATTCTATATCTCACAAATGTTCATTTCTGTGCAGATTGTACTTTCTTATTTTCCTTTGGCTTTGCTAAAAAATAACGTCTTATTGCAGATTATATCCGGCCACTGAGAACCTCATAAGCTCTTTTATAAAAAGGTACTTTAATTTAGCAATACACACAAACAAACAAACAAACAAAAACAAACCAAACAAACAAAACAAAAAAAACAACCCCCCCCCCCAAAAAAACAAACAAAGACACTACGCTCTAACAATAACTTAATGGCACAGTGAAACCCGCAGATCTGCTCGGTCTGGGGGAGCTCCCCTCCACCTCTTTACAGGTCCCATGTCATTAGGTTTTTACTACTGTCCACTCAGCACTTTACAGTCCATTCCTGATCATATTCGGAAAGGGGTATTTCCAGTCTCTTTTATAAACTACCTTTAAAAAAACAAAAAAACAAAAAAACGTCCTTAGCAGACCTTCCTTCTTCCAGTAGTTGCGTGAATATCTCATCCCACATTACCACCTTCAACAAATCTCTCCCACTTCCTCCAGTTTTTATGAAATTGGTCCATTTTGAGGTTAAAAAAAAAGTACGTTTTTCCATTCTATATATTTCCTCCATTATTCCTATCCAATCTTTCTTTGTTGGGGGCTCTTTCTCCAGCCACCTCCTGGTAAGCGCTTTTTTGCCAGCTCCCAACAGGATGTTTATCAAGTTTTTGTCCTTTAAGGAGGCTGCTGATGGGATATCGCCCAAGTACACAGTACAAAAATCCAAATTTAGTTTGAGACCAGTCACCAAGTAAATTGATTCGACCAATTCACTCCAGTATGACAGGATTATTGGGCATTTCCAAAATATATGGAAATGATCTGCCATGTTTTCCCCACAGTTTCTCCAGCAGTGTCCATCTGTCAGTTGACCTTTTTGTTTGTATTTTATTTTGGGTGTTATAAAAAATCTGATGAAATTTTTCCATGTGAATTCCCTCCAATAACCCGAGCTAGTAGTTTCCATCTGTGTCCTGCATATATTTAACCAACAGCATATATGCATAATGACTCCTGTAATCATTATGAAGCTATAATTTGAGGTACAATAAAAGATACATTAAAAAAAAAGTTTTTGTACATTACATGGGGATTACAGGCATAGCAGCACTGAAGTAGTTCCCTGCACCATCCAGGTAACCTGGGTGTAAGCCAATATAGTTAGTGTTAAATGAATATTCAGATGGTTATGAATCATCTCTGGATAATTTCACTACAGAAAGATATGTTGAAGAAAACAGGTTAGAAATGTTCTGTGTGGTGTTGAGGACAAACATATTAATAGCCCAAAAGTTAGAAGAAGCAGTCAGTTTAACGATAATGTAATGCTTAATTTTAAATGAATAATAATTATTTTTAATGGGGGTTTTTTCTAACACTTATTCCACAGTATCTATTGTCATTGTCAATTGTAACAGAGAAACAACACTGCCACCATGAGGTCACATTAAAACACTACTGGACACTCAAAGCAATTTAGTCAGTATGCCACATTTTCCCATTCACAAGTTTTTGTAACTTTCAGTGTCTGAGAATGTACAGAGAGCAACTTAGTATTCAGCATCTGGGCTGGATCAGACTGAAGCAGCCAGAAATCATCAAATTATTGGAATCAGAATCAGAATACTCTGGTCTGAGCTGCTGGGGGGACCAGTTAGAGACCAGCAGCTGGACATCAGTGGTTGGACTGGTGGACTACTTCAGTGAAGAGTAGACGACGTCTGGCTCTGGTTTAAAGTCTGAACACAAACAGTTCAAACAACAGGAAACATGATTACAAGCTTTGTAGTTCAATCAAAACCTCCAGTCTCCACCTCTCTGCATCACACAGTCTCAGTTCAGTCTTTACTGGGGACCAGCTCAGAAACAAATCACAGAGCTTCCATAGTGTCCACACTTCAATTGCTTAAATAAATTTCACACTCAACTCAAACCTGAAACAGACAGACCTTTAGCAATTAGCTGGTCATGTGCATAAAATGGAATTAAAAAGAGATATAATTGATACTTCTAGCTTCTCGCTCTCTCTTTTTCTGTTTGTGTTCACTTGGTGAGCAGTCGGTGAGGCTTGAGACTGTAATGGTGAACATTGGTGTAGCAGTGAAATGAGATGTGGTGTTTAACGTTTGACCAAGTGACTTGTAAACAGAAAATAAAGACCTAAAATTGAACCTTGTGGTACACCACAAGTAATGTCTATGATGACCATATTAGTTCCTTGTAGGAGTTGTGAATGGAAAAAAAAAACAACTGCTTTCAAACCATTTTTTTAAACACATCAGTCATTTTCATTGATTGTTTAAGAAAAGTGGGTTTTAATAATATAATATATATATAATAATATAATAAAAATCAAGAAAATTATAGGGAGGAGGAGGGTTATTCAATCAGGAAGAGCAGAGAATCAGTGATGAGGATGTGAGGGCAACTATTAATAACATGAAGAGTGGAAAAGTGGTTGGCACAGAAGAAATGCCTGTGGGGGTGCATATGTCACTGTATGAACTTTTAACTGATTATTTGAAATTAATGTTTGATTTGAACATTCACAAGTAGAACAAGTATTAAGCAGACGTTGGACCTCATTTATTTATTTATTTATGACTAAAACAATGTATTTACCAAATAAAAACTGACAGCTGAGTTATCTTTAAACAAAATGGGAGACATATCTCAAGACAAATGTGAAACTCTTATATTTCATTTTCATTCATTTTTTTTATTAACTTACAAATTGTTTAAAATAGTAGAAAAACAGCCACTTTTCTGAGATGAACAGTTTAATATCCTGAATTAAGTTGAGATAAGCTTAGCAAAAAGACTGAAAACAGTCTGGAAATATTCACTTGGCTGTGTCCAAAGTTAAAGGTAAAGAGCAGCTGTACCTCTGGTCCTCTTTGGTGTGACGGCTATTTCTCCATAACTGATGGCTTCTGTTCTCTTTGCTGAGTAGACAGCAGCTGAATCACTCTCTGAAACATACAGAAATAATTGCATGTACAATGGTACTTTTTTAGTATTATACTACAGCTGTGATAGAACATTGTTATTTTGGTTTATTCAGATATTAAGTGTTAACCTTTATACACAGGTGTGGGTTTTCACTGTTTTTTTCCACCTCTGCTGAAAAACATTTGACCAGAAAGAACCGGTGGGTGTTTCTGTGAACATGGCAGGCAGAAGACCACAAAAATGCCATCTTCTTTTAATGCAGACTGAGACGCTTCACCACAGAGCGCAAAGCAAACTCGTTCTCACAACATGAACACTTCTGTTAGCCAAACCAGGACACACTGTGGTGAGAGGTCTCGTCGCTGTCAGGCTACAGTTAACCGGTGTCAACAACAGGAAGTTGCTTCTGTGGTTTCGCATGCAGAAAGAAGTCAAAATAATTCATTGTATCAAAGTGGGTTAAGTGTCAAGAGTTTGTCTCCTTAGACATCTCGTGACATTGAATTATTCCTGCTAACAAGTTGTTTACTAAGTTAAAATCAACACTGCTGTGGCACTTAACGCTCACTTATAGTCCTGCCAAAAAGTCACAACACACCTGAAATTTTGTGCAGGTAAGGTGGACTTGAAGCTGAGCTAACGCCATTAGTCACTGCCAAATGCGGTCCCAAAACCCGTAGACCTGCCACATGTGAACCAAACAATTCTGAGATATTTGATTCCTCCTAAAACATCACTGACAGCTGAACTGATGAACATGGTCATGAACACATGCTGTAATCAGTTTTAATCGTTCACAATCATTGTGGCACAAGCCCTCAGCACAACAATGAATAGGTGATGCCTTCAGTATTTTATATAACAGTAGATTAGCTGACAATACACACACATACAGACCCTTTCCAAAATATTAGAATATCATTTATCATATATCATTTATTTCCATAATTCCATTCAAAACATTAAACCTTCATAGATTATAGATTCAGTGCCCACAACTAAACAATTTCAAGTTGTACCCACATCATCATAATAAATGTTGTTCCAGGTTCAACATTGCACGTGACCAATCACATTGTTGTGACGTCCCCCTTTTGTGCCTTTGAAAAATATCGCCTTAAAAATCTTAGTTGTTTATTTGTACATAATTTGGGATTTCAGCTCATGAAACCCACAAAAACAGGATTTCAAAACTTAGAATACTGTGAAGACATCAGCCCAAATTTTACAGGGTATGGATGTTTTAAACTGAGTGTCACACACAACTCATCTACTAAACTCAAAGCACCTGCACAGGTTTTCCCAGGTGTCATTGAATTGTCTTACTTTGATCCAGTTGTCTCAGTTAGGTTCAATATGGGGAAGACTGCAGACTTGACAACTGGCCAGAAGAGCATCATTGGTACCCTCCACATGTGGATGGGTAAGCCACAAAAGTTCATAGCTAAGGAGGCTGGCTTTTCACAGAGTGGTGTCCAAGCATATCAATGGAAAGTCTAGTGGAAGGGAAAAATGTGGCAGGAGAAGATGCACCAGCAGAAGAGATGACCGTGGCCTCCAGCGGATTATCAAACAGAAGATTCAAGAATCTGGCAGAGATCCAGAAAGAGTGGAATGGGGCAGGAGTCACAGCTTCAAAACCATTTCTGAGCCAACGTCGGATGCTACTGTTACGTTCCCCTTAGGGGTCTAGGCGGGGAGGGGGAAGTAACAAAAGTGACCGGGTCAGAAAAAGGAGTCAAGGAGGCAAAAGGGTAAATTAAAGAGTTTTATTAAAGTCTCAATTCATACTAACTAAGAGACGGACAAGCCGCTATCACCATTTAAGAAAACAAACAAAACTCAGGCGTTGGTCAATAAAGTAAAACATAAGCCAAAAAGAAAGAGCAGCTCACTAGCTGAAAACACAACACCCACTCAGCTCACAAGCTGTAACCACACTACTGGCACTCTGGCCCAGAGCTGACCTTTCCCTGGGCTTAAATACTTTTAATTACTGATGTGAGTCAGCTGTGTAACAGGGAAAGGTGGCACCTCAGGCAAAAGAGGTGGGACACACCCACACAGGCACCTTCAGGAGGAGGCCCTGCTAGGGCTGTAACACCCCCTCCCATAAATACAAACCCGTGGTTTGTCAAATTACTACGATAACCAAAGCAAGTCCATAACCGTTTCATCACCTACTTGCAGGCTTTCCACCTACCAAACCCCATAGCAACGGTTAGGCATTTCCTGCGGAAGTTGCCAACCCCATCTCAATGGGTTCACAACATTGACAGAGAGTGGCCCCAGACCCTTGAAACAGTGTCCCATGTGATAGCCAGGGCTTGGAACCATCACATGTGGAGAACCCAGCAGGCAGCTAGCAGGCTTTACTGAAACACAGACATGATTGTTAGCAAGGGGTGCAGGTCTGAATGGTGGTTTTAAACATGAACTTTCTCCCCGCAAGTCATTTTGAGGACCGGAGAAATGGTCAACCAGCGGCAGCTCAGGGTTAGTTGACCTCTTACACTGACTACATGACACTACTGAGCAATTATGCTCCAAGTGTAGCCTTTTACTAGGCCGGGCAACCTTGTCGGTTTGAGAACCGTGACTGACTTTTCTCAAAGCAGGCCCGTTTTGCGTTGAGTGGGCTTTCTGTTTGAGTGCCAGGTTGACACAATTGGCAACCACATGGCCAGGCTTGTGACAGAAGAACACAGTTTGGGCCTAGATCTAAAAACCATAACTGCATTTGCTTTGTTAGCTGGCCCACTCTTACCTGTCCAGGATACGCAATGGTGCAAATGGATATCATGTCCTACAGCACTTGCTTTATGAGTCAGCTTAAACTCATCTGCCAGGGTGGCAGCTTGCTGTAAAGTTGTAGCCCTCTGTTCACTTAAATAACAAGCAATAGACTCAGGAACAGAGTTTTTAAAGTCCTCCACCAGCATAAGCTCACGTATGGACCCCACATCGTTAACCTGGCTTGCAGAACACCACCTATCAAAGAGCTTTGCCTTCTCCCTGGCAAAGTCACGGTAGGACTGACCCTGTGCCAACTCCAAACCTCTAAACTGCTGCCTATAAGCTTCAGGTATGAGTTCATGGGCTTGGAGGACAGCACTTTTAAGCTTTTCATAAACTAAGCAGTCCTCCATCGACAAAGCAGAACAAACCTCCTGAGCCTTACCTGTCAATTTACATAGTAACATCACGCACCACATGTCTTGAGGCCATTGCAGTGCAGTCGCTATGCGTTCAAATGCAACAAAGAAGCTCTGAACACTGGACTCACAGAAAACTGGAACTAGGTGGATATTATTGCTCATAAACAAGCCTCTGGACACCTGTTCATCAACAAATGTAGGCCCAGTGCTCGTCAGCTCCAGCTGATTCAACTGGAATGTCATTTCAGCCTGAAGAAAACCACCACCACACACACACGTGCCAATTCTCACAGGCTAGCCAACAATTAATGGTAACCAAACAACTTACTCTTCTTGACCAACTTACCTTTTGCTACACACACATTAACAAATACAACCTACCCAGTTCCTAAGCACAACAAACTTTACCTACCTATCTTCTGGAGCGTGCTGGGCTCGAGGCAACTTGAAAGGCAGAACTTCAGCAACCGGAGCCCTGAATTGCCTACCCCCAACAGGGAACTAATCCCCATCCAGGATTACTCCGAAAATAAAAAAGGCAAAATAACAAAAGAGTGCCCGAAGGAAGAACTTAAAACGAAGCTCAGCTGGACACTCACCTAACTAAACTGGGAAGTTGAATCTCTAAAGGCGAAAAAAAAACCCCAAGATAATCAAAAACCAATTCCAACTCAAAACTCCCTTTTCAACGATCCCGGATGAGCCCCCCACTTGTTACGTTCCCCTTAGGGGTCTAGGCGGGGAGGGGGAAGTAACAAAAGTGACCGGGTCAGAAAAAGGAGTCAAGGAGGCAAAAGGGTAAATTAAAGAGTTTTATTAAAGTCTCAATTCATACTAACTAAAAGAGACGGACAAGCCGCTATCACCATTTAAGAAAACAAACAAAACTCAGGCGTTGGTCAATAAAGTAAAACATAAGCCAAAAAGAAAGAGAGCAGCTCACTAGCTGAAAACCACCAAAAACACAGCTCACTAGCTGCAAACACAACACCCACTCAGCTCACAAGCTGTAACCACACTACTGGCACTCTGGCCCAGAGCTGACCTTTCCCTGGGCTTAAATACTTTTAATTACTGATGTGAGTCAGCTGTGTAACAGGGAAAGGTGGCACCTCAGGCAAAAGAGGTGGGACACGCCCACACAGGCACCTTCAGGAGGAGGCCCTGCTAGGGCCGTAACACTACTCAACTGGGCCAAGGAGAAGATTGACTGGGCTGTTGGCCAGAGGTCATAGGTCCTCTTTCCCAATGAAAATAAAGTGTGCCTTTCATTCGCAACTCAAGGTCCAAGTTTTTGGAGGAAGATGGGTGAATATCCACAGTCAGCCATGATTTTGAATGCAATGTCCGGTGCAGGTGTTGGTAAACTCTGCTTTCTTAAATCTGAGGTCACAGCAACAGTCTACCAGAATGTTTTATGAGGACTTCATGATTCCTTCTGCTGAGGATCTGTATGGAGATGCAGATTTCATCTTCCAGCACAACCTGGCCCCAGCCCATACCGCGAGAAGAACCAAAACCTGGTTTTACTGCCATGCCATCATAGTGCTTGACTGGCCAGCCAACTCACTGGACGTAGACCCCATTGAGAATCTATGGGGGTATCAAGAGGAAATGAGGTCCACCAGACCCAAAAACAAAGAAGAGCTGACAGCAAACACCAAGGAAACCTGGGCTTCCATAACTCTGAGGCAATGCCACAGGCTGATTGCCTCACTGCCACGGCGCATCGAGGCATTGGTTAAGACAAAGGGATTCCCAACCAAGTATTGAAGATTGACATATCATTGTGAAATTACCACATTCTGATTGACTTGATGTGATCCTAATTTCTTTCTTTATTTTTCCTGCAAAAACTGAAAAATAAATGGTGATGTCTTCACAGTATTCTAATTTTTTGAAATCCTGTTTTCGTGGGTTTTATGAGCTGGAAGCCCATATTATACTTGAAATCATTTAAATTGTGGGCCCTGGATCTACAATCTATGAAAGTTTAACGTTTTGAATGGAATTATGGAAATGAATAAACTTTTCCATGGTATTTAAATTTTTTGGAAAGGGTCTGTATATGGGCTGATGGGGACACATGTGAAGGATGTTTTATCTAAAATAGGATGTTTTACCACTGGGGCCGCTGCGGACTTTATCTTTCACATCTGCTCCAGTTGTGTTTTGAGCCCTTGGTATGCCTCTATTTTCTTGTGGTCCTTCTTCGTGATGTTTCTGTCCACTGGGATTGTCACATCTATTACATCTATGGTCTTTTGCTCGTTGTCAACCTGGTTGGTTGGTATCAGGTCTCACAGGACCTTAGCCCTGTTGTTCTCAACCACCTTTTGGGTGTCTCCCATTGGAATTTGGAACCTCTAATCCATATGAGGAATAGATGTTCCTTTATACTATCCTAGCAGCTTGGCTGTGCCTCTCTGTGTACCATCTACCAGCTTGCGTCTTACATCCTGCTGCTATGTGCTGGATAAGCTCTCGGGCATGTTTGGTGGACTCGCTGGTGGACACCTCTGTGCACGAGTTTCCGTGTTTTACATCTATGGGAGCCATCTCTTCTTGTGGCCTGCTTGTTATTCCAGCTTGTTATCTGATGACGAGTAGGACCTATTTAGGACTTCTATCTACCACTCAGTTGGCTTCGCAACACTTGTCTTATCTTCTGGAAATATTTGGCTCTGACTGATCTCTTTATCATGGTTCCTGTTGGACAGTGGATATGCATTTAGTTGTAGCTATTCTGTTTTTCTCTTTGTCTGTATGCCTTCTGGCAACTCTACTCTTCAGTTCAGATCACCCTCCCTTTCTTGGAAACCATTTGGTAATGGTAAACGGACTGGTTCTTACATAGAACTTTTGTACTCTGAGTATTTTTGAAAAAGTTGCTTCACTGATTGAAATTGATTTTTTGGATTCCTTTGTACATAAATACTTTGTATCTGACATTCACACACATTTATACTCTGAATGATGTGTAAGAGAGCATTCCATAGCAACTCTTTGTAAGTAAATTAAGAAGTTGAGGATAATACATAACCTTGGTATATTCTGAACTTAATGATGATATGTGCGAGTGCAGAGGAGTTGTTTCCCAGCATTTTCTACAGTTACATTCTAAAGTTGATGGTTTGAGTATTTGATGCGATCTAAGGCAGTGGTTCCCAAACTTTTTTTGCTAGACCCCCCTTTGTTTTACAAGAAAAATATTCGTCCCCCCCACCCCCGCGCCAGCGCACACGCACGCACAAACACATCCTCCAACCACACACACCCATATTTTGCTCCATTGCGGTTTATTTCACACCTCAAACATTTAGTAAACAATTAAGCAAATACAAGTAATCTGCAGGTAGTAAGAAAATAAACTACTAACTCTTTTACGCTACATCCACACCTACACAGGTATTTTTGAAAACGCAGCTGTTTCGTCCAAACGTAAACGGCGTTTCGAATCACCGAAAACTGAGATTTTTTTTAAACTCCTTTTTTGCGTTTATGTGTGGACGAGCAATACAGGTCACGCAATGTCAAAGGTATGTGCCTTATTTCACGTCACGCTGTGCGCCATGTCTCGCTCTGGGCTATTTGGACTCTTAACAAACACTATCCCCAATAGCACACTGTTCCCAGCCACCCACCAATCCGAGCGATGGTCTGAGTAACCCTCAAAACTCAGGCCACTCACAAACCAACTCTAGTCAGAACTGTCTTTGCACTACTTCCAAGCACTTTGCAACCTGTTCTATATTGTATGCCTTTATCTTGGTTTCTATACATTTCTCCTGTTTGTCATTTATTCCTGCTGTCTTACTGTTTAAATTTAATGACTGCAGAATTTGTGTGGAGCACCACAATCTTTTTGAACATATATAGTGACAATAAAGGGCTATTCTTTTTCTTCTTTTTAGTCACAGTCACAGTTTTAGGTTGCTGCCTCTGCGACTTGGACCCTGAAATGTTAGGGAATGAATAAATACAAACAAATGGCTGATGACCTTGTTAAAACAAACTCATTATTTGCATGAACAAACAACTTGTTATCTTCAAGAACAAAATAATTATCTTGTTAATTTCAAGTTCTAAAATTATGGGGATGTAGCCAATAAAGTCTAATAACCAATAAAAATCCCAACATTCCCATCAGCTTCAAGCTTTTTAGGAAAGGTTAGCATGCTACCCACATAGTAAACATAATTAACAAACCTACCTACCTAACCAAACATAACCGAAGTTCCGGGCTGCAGAAATAGACCATGATGAAGACAAAGAAAAGCAGCTTTACCTCTCATATTTGAATTGTCTTGTTTCTTGTTGATGATGATTGGCCCATAAGTGACCTCATCTGTTGTCACTGCTGAGTGGTCTTCAGCACTCTCTGCAGAATGAAACACACATGGAAGACATCACTGTAGGTCATACAGTTGATAGCAGAGCTGATTGTCTGTGACTAAAGATGCAAGTGAATTTACCAAATTCTGCTATCCTTGGTGTAGGACACCAGTAGATATATTATTGAACTTCTAGAAGTGTGTGTGTGATTGTGACCTAGTAAAGCCTCTAAGAAAGTGAATGCTGAGCATCATCATGACCGGGTCTGGGTGGTTCAATCTGTGGCTGCTGGTACCAGAAGAGAAGTGGGTAAGAGAAGTAAGAGTCTCACCTTCAGGTTTCCCGTGAACTGATCGTCTCACCAGCAGAACCAGTAACACAAGACACACTGATCCAATACATGACAACACAGAGAGAACAACAGGAGAAGGTGATGGACGAAGAGTGATGGAAGTGGAATCAGGAGGGGGTGTAGATGTAGGTGGAGGTGTGGATGTAGGTGGAGGTGTGGTGTTGTGTTCCCCTAAAATAAAGCAAACACAGTCATTAAGTTGTCGTCACATTGTGAATGTTGAAAGCTGCAGAAACACAGACAGGTGAGTGTGTCACCTGTGACAGTGATCCAGCTGGATGGAGACTCTCCATGACCGCTGATGTCACACTTGTAGAGGCCTTCATCAGACCTGGAAACATGCTGGATGGTCATGTGACCTGTAGGCTGCTTCCTGATGAGGGAGCCATCTTTATAGAAAGCAGCTGGGAGGTTGGAGGGAGTGGTCTTTGTTTTACAGAGCAGAGTGACGTCATCTCCCTCCATCACAGGGAGGACAGGACTCTGCAGGATCACTGATCCACCTCAACACAGAGACAAACTACAGCATTTCATCCATTTACACACAGCTTCATCAACACTAACTCCACACACTCAGCTTACCAGTGACTGTCAGGTTAACCATGTTACTGATGGGACCCTCTCTGGACTCACACCAGTAAACTCCACTGTCCTGTTTTAAGATGTAGTTGATGTTACAAGAAGAATTAGCTAAAGTAGCTGCTTCTCCCCAGTCAGCTCCACACTGAGTGGTGTTTCCTTTGCTTGTGTTTCTCCTCAGAGTCCATCCAGCAGAGCTGTCGTCCTCCTCACAGCTCAGAGACACAAAGACTCCTTTAAAGATCTGAGAGCTGCTGGGACTCACAGTCAGACGAGCTGTGAGGGTTAAAATTAAAAACTGATGATCTGTTAGACATTTGTCAAAGAGAGTTTCTGCAAACATGAACACAATCAGGTCATATCAGTGAGCATTTCTCAGGTTTAAACTGTGACAGAAGAAGGTTACTGACCTTGGTTTGTTGTGCAGCTCAGCAGTGAGATCAGAACTAAAGAGAAATGACACTCAGGTTGATTTGAGCTGAACATAAAGAACAACTCCACACAAACAGCTGACAAACACACAAACTCATCTCTCTCTGGCATCCACATATGTGGACATCACATTTTGGGTTATTTAGACCAAAATACTCAATTTTACTCTACATGGGCCTGATATCCACTTACAAGGACATTATACTGCTACTGTTCTATCAAAATTTTAAACAAATATCCTATATGTGGCTCTTATTTTTCTTAAAAACAAAAATAAGGTAAAAATCTGGTAATTCTTTGTTTTTACATTCATCGGGCCCCAATATGCCCAAATATCAAAGAGAAATTAAAATGCATGCTGTGCAAGAGTCCGGGCTTAGGAGGTTAAGTTACGTTCGGACAACAAAAGTCTGAAAAAGTAAGTCCCATAAAGTCATGTGTCCACTGTGCAGCTGTGTTGATATAACGAGTGAATGATTTGATCTTTTCACTGCCTGCTGTGTTTCCTCGACTCCTGAGCAAAGATAAAGAGTCAGTTCAGACCTGCAGTTGGTCCTCGTGGTGTTTTGAACTTGAATTCAGCCTGATTTGTTTTTCATGTCTTCTCCTCCATCATCAGTTATCAGGAGAGCAGACAGTCAAAGTACAAGAATTCAAACAAACACAGAGATTCTACTTACAGAGCAGACACAGCACAGATGTTTCCTTCATCGTCCTTCTCACTCATTTGAGCTTTTTTTCATTTCTGTCACGGACACCAAGTAAAGCCCGCCCTCTTCCTCTGAGCACCAGCTTTCTATTGGTTCAAACACAGTGGGTAACTAAATGCAACATATAAACTATAAACACGTATCTTTTAAAGTAATGAGATTGCTCAGACATTTGGCAATTCACACAGCAGGATAGAACAATCAGCAATAAGTCAGATGTCCTCTGCTCTCAGTGATCTGTAGTTTGGTTGATGAACAAATCCATGTCCATGTAGTTACGTCCCCCTCAGTGAGAGAGGCAGATATGAGCTGAAACACAGGAATCAAACCAGGGACGCTGCTGTTATGGAGCTGAACTGGAACCATTCAGACACTGAGGCCCTCTGAACACATTTTAATTACAGCTGTGCAGAGACACACTGATGACTGACTGGAACACTATGATTCACATTTTACATTCACACCATCCTCACACATGGTTTATATATGGCCACTAGAGGGAGATGTTGGACTTTAAACACTAACATGGATACAAGCAGATCAGCACAATCACTACAGCTGCGTTTTATATGTGTTTAATGATTACAGAAGGCCTTTTATGTTTGCACAAGTATGTGATTGGCACAATTATGAAAGGAAACGTTGTCTGCTGGAACATGTGTTCTTCTGTTCGAGTTTTCTTTGTCAAATTTATCTTAAATTGAAGAGTATTGTTTACAATACTGGGGAGCGACCGTGGCTCAGGGGGTTGGGAAGCGCATCTGTAACCAGAAAGTCACTGGTTCGATACCCGGGCTCCCTGTCCTGGTCGTTGTGTCCTTGGGCAAGATACTTCACCTACTGCCTACTGGTGTTGGCCAGAGGGGCCGATGGCACGATATGGCAGCCTCGCCTCTGTCAGTCTGCCCCAGGGCAGCTGTGGCTACAACTGTAGCTTGCCTCTACCAGTGTGTGAATGAATAGTGGTATTGTAAAGCGCTTTGGGTGCCTTGAAAAGTGCTATATAAATCCAATCCATTATTATTATTATTACAGCAGGGGTACATAACTCCAGGCCTCAAGGGCCGGTGCCCTGCAGGTTTTAGATATCACCCTGGGTCCACACACCTGAATCCAGTGATCAGTTCATTGCCAGGGCTCTCGAGAACTGCAAGCCATGTTGAGGAGGTAATTTAGCCATTAAACCCATTGTGTTGGATCAAGGACATGTAAAACCTGCAGGACATCAGCCCTTGAGGCCTGATGTTGGCCACCTCTGGTTTACACCTACACATTTTTTTATTACTTTTTCTAGTATTTTTCTAAACATATATTATTATCAACAGCTGGAGCTAAAAATATAAAAAATACAGTCAACTGCATCATCACTATTTACCTTAAACTGTTTGAAAGGAGATCAACACAATGTCTTTACGAATCTTGATGAGAATGATGACCTTCATGAAGAACATCTCTGCCTTTTAGCCAGACCTTCCCAAAGTGTGTTAATGTTAATGGCCAGAGGGAGTGTTCGCCCAGGGCACCAAACAGGCTAGGACCGCCACTGGGCTCGCCCCCTAACTAACATAAACAGATGCTAGAATGTTTTCCTGTTTTATTTTTACAATGTGTGCCTTATTTCTTCTATCCTCCTACCTATGGCACAGAAATCAATCTCAATGCCGTCTTTGTAAAAACAAAAACTAAACAAATAAAATAAGAACGCAGGCAAAACAGAAATATCTTATATATATTTATTTGGCTGTTAGGTGCAGCAGGGTATGTACTGGTTAAGGTAACCTGGCTCCTTCACTTAGATCCAGTCAAACTCTGAGGTCATGTTGTGAGCTGCTAACTTCCGGGTTAGGTTGCATCTTATCACACTGTACATCTTTCATTTTAAAGTTAACAGAAACATTTTTAATTGTCTAGTTATATGATTTCTAGATGTAATATTTAAAATAATATCGGTCTGGTCTCTGGTCAGGTGGGCGCCAACTAAATGCTGAATGCATAACCTGGCCCAGTTTACACTCCAAATACCCTCAACTCTGTTTATTATATGAAAACCTGAAGGCTTGTATATCTTTTAGAGTTTCTGTTTATTATGTGGGTAAAAACAGAATATGACATGGTCATGGTGATTGGACACATGCACAACAATTCAAGGTGAAATAAAAATAAAATAAAACCGGCATCACCAGTTTCACGAAGTACTACTAATAATTACAGCCACAGAAAATGTAAAGAAAAACAGCCCACATCCATTAAGGACTAACATATGTGAAACTTTCTCAGTGAACAAATTAGCATAAAAACTTCTATAGAAATAAAGCAGAAATATATGAAAAGCTTTTGGAATATTTAAAATGAAGTAACAGTTGGACAGTAACAGACTGAAGAGTCTCCTTCATGGAAGGTAAAGTTCAATGAAGCTGCTTCCACGTGAATGAATCGTCCCAGGTCAAAGGAAGGAAATGTCGGACTCTGCAGCTACAATGAAATGTGTTGGTTTCATTTTAATGTAATTACACTTAAAAATTTGTCAAAAAAGTAACATTTGATCAATGGATTCTTAATGCTTTCAGACAGATATTAAGTGTCTATAATGCAATGAACTTTTTCCTTTCTTCAGATGTAAAATGTAAATCCAAACTAAAATCTGGACGTGTCTGACAGGTACCTGATAGATGTTTAGTGTTATTGATTTCTGTCTTTCAACATGTTCAGTGACAAGACTGAAAATAAAAGCACAAGAATCACAGTTAAGCTGACATTTCAAACAGGCTGAGATTCAACGGGAGGCTGGTATGAATCCTGACTCTGCTGTTGTTTATGTTTTCTGTACATCAAGAATCCAACAACAGCAGCAACAAGAAGCACAGCAGAAACTGACAGACCAACTATCAGTCCAACAGATCCAGACTCCTTCCCTCCTGCCTCCTTCCCTCCATCCTCTGTGTCTCCTCCTGTCTGACCTGCAGGTGAGAAACAGGTGTGAGGTGTCAGCTGTCAGGTAGGTGATGAGTGAAGAACAGAACAGAATCCATTTCCTCTTCAAACTGCTGTCAGACATTATCTACTGCACTCTGATCACATCACTCAGACCAGCTGCTTTCTACAAAGTCTCATCAACAACATCTTTAGAAACAAACATCAACAACCAGGAAGCAGCTTCACCTCTGATCACACACACACTCAACTCTACTCACTCACCTGGAGGAACGACTCTCAGTGTGATGATGCTGATGGGCTCATTATCTAAAACAGCTCTCTTCCTGCGCTTTGCTTCTCTTTGGACTACACGACACTCGTATGTTCCAGTATCATTAACCGTCACATCCTTCAGAATCAAAGACACGTCTCCATCCTTCATCTGTCTGTCCTGCAGATCCACCCGGTTCTTAAAAGATGGATGCTGTTCGTCTGGATTGAGCCTCTTATCCCGAAACAGAAGCACATATTCTTCCCCCAGGTCAGCTCTGCTCCACTCCACAATAATAACGACGTTGTTGTTTGGAGCTCGACATGGCAGAGTGACGTTCTTCTGTCCAGATTTAGCTGGGATGATTTTCTGATCTGAAAGAGGAGAAAAGAAGTAAAAAGTTTAAAGAAGAAAAAACACACAGTCTCTGCATGCTGCCTTTATGTAGCTGCAGCTGTTTGTATACACTGAACAAAAAGCTTTGTAGCTGTATACTGACTCCTGAAACTACAACACATCACACTGATACACACAAAGTGTCATTTATGTGTCCATCTGATAAAGGTTTCTGTTGGGACAGCAGGGGGAGACAGGTTTTGACTCAGATGCCCTCCAGTGTAGTCCACCAAAATCCTGACTGTGCCTTAGTGGAAGTGGATGACACAGGAATCTGTGACTGCAGAGACATTTTCATTGTTCTTCACACTCGTTTTCACTTCAGCTCTTTTTATGTTAGATCTGCTCTCTTCTCTCCGGCTGGCTGACGAACCAACAACAACACGAGCAGGAACGAACCACAGACCGGTTGTATCACATACTTTGCACAGCTGACAGCAGAGCTCTCTGCATGCAGACAGTCCCTGAACAGTGGCTGCACCGCCTCTGCTGAACTGTAAACTCCTCTTTACACATATTCTTCTCACAGAGAGAGTGGATGGAGTTTGTGTTAACATCACACAGACTCCTCCCAGCCTCATGCTGCAGTAGGTAGAGGTACGGGTCACAGCTGTAGCTGTAGAGTGGCACCTACAGATGCCACTATTATTTGCTGCAGCAGTTGCCTCTATTTGGAGGTGATGCCACGATCTGCTGAGCAGAAAGTCGTGCTATGTGATTAAGCCTCACAAAAAGTTTCTGGTTCACGATTCATTCTTCTTTCTTAGAAACTATTGACCATCACTTTCTCCAACCAGAGACATTGTCAGAATGACAGGTGATAACATTTTATAAAGAATATAAACGATCAAAAGCGTTATTATTACTGTTATTGTTATTATTTACTCGTGAGAACAAGATATACAGTTTCTGCTGCTACTGTCTGACTCTTAAGGATATTATTAAGGTAAACATATTAATTCGTATTCCTTCAGCAGATAATCAGCGTCATACAAAGTGCTTACGCCAAAGAAAGTCATCAGAGAAAATAGAGATTTTTGTTCAGAAAGTTACCATGGCGATTAAAAGAGCCACCTTCATGAAACTAAAAGCTGACTCGAGTTAACTTGCCAACTTCTTAATCTTGCTTCATAGTCACATCCTTCTCTACAAAACATACCACACTATGCGAGTGTGCCACAGATAGTTTCTGAGTGCTGACTTGAGCTTGTGCTATCCTTTTTTTGGTAACGCAGTTGATTCTCACCTACAGGCCAGTGGACACTCTTTCAATGATGAGGATGTGCACATCCTGGAGAGGAAGGAACGCTGGTTTGACCGCGGCACGGAGTCAAGGAGGCCATTTACGTGAAAAGGGAAAGACCATCTCTGAATCGAGGAGGGGGCCTAAGGGTACATCTGTCACCATCTTACAGCCATTCCCCAACTCTCTGTGAATGGTACTCATGGCCATTGTTCATTGGTCTGATCACTGGCTATGACAATTGCATATTAATGTTTTAGAAAGTGACCTCCCAGCCCATTGTTCATTAGTGGGCTGGTTTCTGTGATTGTACAAATGTACTGTTTATAAGGTTGGAGAAACCTGCAGTCAGCTGAGACTGAAGAACTTGGATGAGTAACGAAACGTTTCTCCCAATGAAAACGTTTTGGGATTGTAATTTCACTGTGGAACTTTTCTAGCATTGATACTTATGGAATAACCGACTATGCCACAGGGCGACAAACTAGCACGGGGCCATGGAGTCCATGGGCGGGGCCTCCACCGTAGCACGGGAGCAAAACAGATTCTGTTTTCCTTTCTTTACCGACAACTGCTAATTAACAGTGGTTAGCTCAGGGGCTGCTGCCACCCCAGATTTAAGATTAAGATTACAAATTTTAAACTTTCACTAATGTTTACAAGCACTGCTGCCATCTTGGATTGTGAACTCGGGCTTCTTTCACTTTCTAAAGTTGAACGTAATCGTGAAATTTCCCACAGAAAAATTAAACACGATTACAAACATCATTCCTTCTGTTTGTCTCTGTGGGGGGTTCTTTAGTTTCAAAAGTTAAATCTCACCTGCTGAGACAAACACGAAGACGCCGACCAACAGCGAAATGGAGCAAAGCGGAGCATATGTTGGAGGAGCCATTTCCGTATTTAGCTAACGTGGGTTCTCCAGGTAATGAAGTCATGTGACTTACCTTATTTTAAGGCACGTGACTCAGGTACGACCCAATAAAAAGTACAAGCGCTAAGACCCAAGTAACACAGTGGTCCGCTAACAACCAGCTAACCACGGATCATGAGGCAAAAATCCCTACAGGTTGTGAGGAGCTCCAGTAGGTTGATGGCAGTAACGGGGGAATGTCAGCTACAGTGGGAGTCACACTGGCTGTTCAGCGACCCCCTGGCAATCACCTGTTGCTAGGGAAAAATTCCCTAGTAACAATTTTCCGACAGGATGACAAAATTCTCCCTAATTATTTTGGTTGCTAGCATACTGCTGCAGCTGCATTTGAACGGAAGTGATGGATTTGTGGACAAACACCACGCACTTACTCCCCGATCTGTAACGAGTAATGTAATGGGTTTAAACTTTGCTTTTTGTTGCACTGTTTTATTTTGTGTTCTAAGTAGGATTGGGATTTGTGTTAGTGTGTGGGACTGTAGCCCCATGTTTATTTTAACTGGTAATTATATGAAAATGCGTTTCAGGTCACATGACAGAGTAATACCTATCTTAAAAATTGTATAATAAATTAGTTTCTCCAGTGAGTAATTAAGTAACATTACTGCATTACTATCCCCACTAATGGAGACTCTGAAAAGAATAAGCAGAAGAGAATGGACTGATGGATGGATGCCCTCTTATTGGACATTTGAAACAGAGCAGCATATTTCCACCTGTCTCCACATATGAACATGTACTTAGCACACACAGTAGCACTAACAGCTCCAGATCTATAAGTTTGCCTGCTGCTTTAAAAAGTAAACTGGAGCTTTCCAGCTGACCTGCCTTAGCAGCTATAAATTTCCTGGTAATTAAAAATTACTAAGAAACTTTGGAAGTCACACTGCGCTATAATTAACAAATGTGATGGCATCGGCCACACATGGGTAAAATCGTTCATTCACTTCATTAGTGTGGTTTACAGTTATTTCACTAATATAATTCAGTAATGTCTGTACGTAACTCTAACAGTGATATTATGAAGCACAGCTATAATAGCATTGTGTGTTTTTTCTAAAAATGTTTCCGTTATATGTATATATATAGGTGGCTGTTTCCTGTCTGAGCAAAAGGCGTGGCCAAGGGCTGAGGACTTTGAAAACACAATGCCTGCTCAGCAGCACCAATAAAGTGCTTGTCATAAACTGTTTTTATTTTTCTTCTTTTTTAAGGTTTAGTTGTGTTTTGTTGTGCTTGTTTTGTATTGGAGTTTTTTTTTTTTGTTTGTTTATTGTGTGTAAATGGTTTGGGCAAACTACTATAAAGGTTACCCTGCTGTCTCTTTGTATTTAGGTTTTTGAGTGAAGTTGCATCTACTTTGTTTGGTTACATGGTGATGGAGGCAGATGTGATGACCCCTAAAGGGAATAGCTGTAAGCTCACTTTTACAGTAATGCAAATACAATTTTGAGGATGATGTTTTGTTTGGTGTCAATGTCACTGAATCTAAAGAAAATTATTTGTTTATGTTACTCTTGGAAACCACCTCCAGGTGACAAACCTACTGAACAGCCCATTAGTTGCTCAGTGTGGGGAAAAGAATCAGATTTCCCAATAATTTCATGGTGGGGTTTGGTTTGTGGTCTGGCTACAGAGCAAAGGTGCAGCTGGTTCTGGACATGGTTTTAGAGTAGGTTGGTTTTACACCTTCACTATTTTAGTATCTGCCAGAGAAGAGAGAGTGGTAAATCACATTACTGCAAGCTAACCAGTTTATCCTGCACTAAACTGAGTTTTGATGCAACCTTTAACCATTTGTCAAATGTACAGACTCAATATCTGGTTTAAAAACACAGGGACTTACATGTAGAGTTAAAATTTCCAGTTTATCAAATCCTACTGAGCAGTCCTTACCTTTAAATCTAAGCTTTCTTCTTCCTCTCCCATCCTGTCTATCTTATCTCTCTCCATCTCTGAGTGGAGTTTCCTCTGTCTTTGCCTTTCCTGTGTTACTGTTTAGGCTAAAATGGGTTTGATTTTTGAAATAATGAGTCTCTTCTGAAAGTATTAGGAGTACAGATATTTGTTTCAAAATGTAGGGAGTAGAAGTAAAAAGTTGTTGAAAAATGAATGCGTAAAGTACAGATACCTGAAAATTCAAAGTACAGGAACAAAATATTTGTACTTTGTACTTCCTACCTCTGAAAGTAATTGAGTAAAAGCTTAACCACTAAATGCTTTACGTGTTTTCGACATGACATTCATCTGTAACCAGTAAAGTGAAGATTTAATCCTGGTTCAGCTGGATTTACAGATTCATTAACGATCTGGTAATCCATCTGAAGCTCACAGACTTCAGTCGACCTGCCAGGTGACCTCTCAAATGTAATTTTAAACACTTACTGTTGTTGTGAGAAATCCCTGAAACCCTCAAACACTCTTCTGATCATCAGTATGGAAATATTATCCACTGAGAGCAAATAGACGAAATAAAGAAAAAAGTGACCAAACAAGGATAGTGACCTTGTTTGGTCACTGGCTGCACTAAAAAGCCACAAACAACAATCAAACCCGTACTTCGTCAGCTGTTTTCTATGACACACCTTAGACAAGTTTGACTTCATAGCATCACCTTAGCAACCACATTCCCTGACTTCTTAAGTGATTGGCTCAGAGCCTGCACATTTGACAAGCAAATACCACAAACATACCTAAAGTAGCAGAGATTTGACAGTGACAGGAAGTGAATTTGTTTTTCAAACACAGGAGTAATGTGCTGACTTTCCCATCAACTCTGTCCATGGATTTAGATGAACTTGGTCTAATAGCAGTAGAAATTATGTATGAATGCTATAATCATAAGTTAATAATAATAATGATAAAAGTAAAATAAGTTCATGTTTTAATATTAAACATACACAGCATAGGAAAGACATCTGTCACAAAGCAGAGCAGCAGAAAGTAACAACTTTTTCCTTTTATACCTTCATCTGTGCAAAGTCTCATTACGAAGCAGCTGATTTTTTTTTTTGTACTACAAATACTACAAATATTTTCAGAGAATCAGTCTTGAAGCAGTGGGGGTTCAAATGTGTTGCCTTACTTTTTTCAGTATTTTAATTCATCATAAGCACAAGTCCATTATAAATCCACATAGAAGGGTTTCTGTTAAAAGCTGAAATTAAACTATTTTTAATAACTCCAAGTCCAAGAATGATGGATTTCAACTTTTTAAGGCTCATATGACCATGTGTGATAGCTGGATGCTCAAAACTAGTTTTAATACATGAAAGCGCCCATTTTTAGCTGAATTTCATTAACAGTTGGATCTCTGTTTCCAAGTATTCTCAGCACTGACATTTCCTCTAAAAAGATCTGAAGCAATCTATGAAAACAGTTTTGTGGTTGTGGTGAAGTGAGTCACATGAAGCGTGTCACATTTCATTAAGGTCAGATCATGACAGTGATTATCAGTGCGCTCCTTAACCTTCTAATGTGCGTCATAGTCACATCCCTGTCTACAAATACATACTGCAGGTTGCCTTTCATGTGTTACTGTTTATGCTTAAATAGATTTGATGTTTAAAGGTTTGCAGTGATGTGAAATAATGAGCCTGTTCTGAAAATGTAAGAACTAGAAATTACAGATATTTGTTTAAAAATGTAGGAAGTAAAAGTGGAAAGTTGTCAGAAAAAAACTACATCAGTAAATGACAGATATCTGAAAATTCTACTTGCACACAGTGACAAAGTATTTGTACTTCATTACTTCCCACCTCTGTGAGTACCCGAGTAAAAGCTTAAACCAGCCAACAGTAAATCAGATGCTTCACACTCACTCCACAAAACATTCACCTGTAACCAGGAAAGTGAAGCTTTATTCCTGGTTCAGATGGATGAACAATCGGTTAATCCACTGAAGCTCACAGACTTCATCAACCTGTCAGATTATCTAAAAGACTGAAAGACGTCATTTTAAACACTTACTGTTGTTCTGAAGGATCTCTGAAACCGTCAAACATTCTTCTGATCATCAGGATGGAAAACTTTCCACCGAGAGAAAACATGAAAAATAAGAATGAAAAGGAAAAAAATCTTTGAGGACAGTGACCTTGGTTTGGTCTGTGGCTGCACTAAACAGCCCCAGTGAACAATCTAACCCGTATTTTCCCATCAGCTGTTTTATACGACACACCTTAGACCTGTTTGACTTCATAGCATCACTGTTGCAACCACATTCCCTGACTTCTCAAGTGACAGGGTCTGATGCTCTGTATTTGACAAATACCATAAATATACTTAAAATAGCCGAAATTTATACACAGACGAGGGGTTTAAATCTGTCTCCTGATTCTTTTGACATTTTGATTCCTCATAACGGAACGTCCATGATAAAGCCACATAAACTTTTCAGGGCTGAAAATGGAATTTGAACTGAAACCAAATCAACTCCAAGTGCACGATGGGATATATCATGTTTAAAGAAATGTTACTAATTTAATATCTATGACATAGACCAACAGAAACACACCCTGTTTGATGTTTTTTCTGATAATTCATTGGTGAAAACTAAAGAAAGCGGCATTTTGGGAAAATTATGAAGACTCATATCACCATGTGAGGTAGCTGGCTGCTCAAAATGAGTTATAATGCATGAAGAGTCTCATTTTGACCTTAATTCACTAACAGTTGGATCTCTGTTTCCAAGTATTCTCAGCACTGACATTTCCTCTAAAAGCATCTGAAGGAATCTCTAAAAACAGTTTTGTGTTTGTGGTGAAGTGAGTCACATAAAGAGTGTCACATTTCATAAAGGCCTGCTTTTGTTATATTGTGGTCAGATGGGTTCACCAGTCAGCGTTTGTTGTTGGTACAGCTGAAATCTGGGTGTGTCGTTTCATATCATGTCAAATGTCCTGCTGTAAAAGTAAATTCGTCAAGGACTAAATGGTTGAGTGAAAATTAATCGGCAGCTTCTCTGATTATAGTTTTATTATTTTCCTCTTTATTCTTCTTCCACTGAAACATGTCAGCATGATCAGTAAAAGGCAGCAAAACAAATGTGGTAAAACTCAGCTGGAGAGAATAGAGGAGGAACAAAGTGTGACCAGGAGGGACCAGGTCTGTTTCTCTGAGCTGGCATTGACTGAACAACAGTTTATAGTCAAACAGTAAAAACTTTGAATAAAATATTGAAGATCGAATCTAAGGAGCTTGGAACGAAAAGCGCCTGGACTTCTTTAAGTTTCTTGAAGACATTTCACCTCTCATCATTTCATATGAGCTGTTCCCACTAAAGTAAAAAGCACCATCACTTATGCAGATGCCCTTACGGTGCCAGCTGCAAGGCTGGAGCTGAACAACAACACCCTGATAACGACCTTTTCTCCTTATCTTTCCTCATGTGGTGCATTTTCCATTGTTATACCTCTCTGACCTGTCTTCCCCATGTGATGTTTGTGTAATGTATGTATGTATAAAGGTATATCAAATCCAAGAAGCTTCTTCAGTTCTAGGGTCAAATGGTGGAGAGTCCCAGACTTAAGCTCTGTGGGAGTGTCCCACCAAGACAAACGTCTTCAAGCAACTTAAAAAAAGCATAGACACTTTTCTTTCCAAGCTCCTTAGACTATGATGGCCTGGATGACTGAGAACCTTCACAGACATATTGGATGTTAAGCAAATCAAGCAAAAACATAGTAAAGGTTGTGAATAGTAAGGATATTGAGGGAGCTTCAGCGTCCCCTGGTGGATGAGCAAATATGGTAAATATGTGTGCAGAATTAAATAAATAAACAAACAGATAAGTGTTTCACTCTCCGATAGTGCTGCCACACTGATGGTGGAACTGAACCATCAATTCCTTCAATTAGTAATAAGTTACTTATTACATGTGCACATTATCGTGTTTTTACAGTGACTGATGTGAAGGGTGCGCTATGGAGCTAGCCCAACCTAACCAGGCTTTCTTTGTCGCAGGTGATGATCAAACATAACAGCCCAGTTGTGTGACAGTGATGATCAGCCTTCAGCTTTAGCCTCTGTGTGTGCTCTGACATAAAAGTGACCGTTTGACATGGTTCACTTTTCTTTCTCAGACAATCAATGAAAACACAGCCTAACCAAACAAATATATTGTGACAGAAAGAGCTAATAAGGATGTGCAAAGAACATATAATAATAAAATTCAACATTATCAGTGTTATCATAATTTACACTATTGTGTATATATTACCTCAGTGCATTGACCTTTATCTGCATTTTTTCTATATTAAGTTTCGTTTTTGTTTCTTTAATGTCAAGCCCAGAGTTTGTAAACACTTCTTATCCTTATTGGACAAATTATTTCATCTGTTCAACACTGTTGCTGCAAAAACAAAACAAAACAACCCAGCAACTCTGAAGAAAAGCTTGAATCTTGTATATACACATTTTTACGCTTAATGTGTGTTCATCATAAGTTACCATGATGATTTAAAGGGAGCTTTTACCACTTTAAGCATGACTTAGCTAACCCTTAAATCTAGCGACACAGTTACACTCTTCTATACAACAATAGCAATATTGTCACTTTCATCTGAGATGGAAAGTTACAAATTTCTACTTTTTCTTATTTCTACTTCAAGTTGGACGTCAGCTTTACAGAGTCACCTCCACCAACACCAGCCTCACAGTCTAAGATGCAGCGGTGTGCATAAAAAGTAGGAAACCTTTAATCTTACACTTAGACTGTTGTGGAATTGTGCTAACATCGTGCTGTTCTGGTAGTTATTGATAACTGGCAGATTGGTGACCTGTCCAGGGTGTAACCTGCCTTTCTATATTAGCTGGGACAGGCTCCAGACTATCCCAGCTAATATAGCACGGACATTCATGACCTCCACCAAACAAGGTTCAAGGCCATGGTTGGATTTTTTGGTGGATCATTTTCCACACAAACTTTAGAAAACTGATTTACATTAGAACAGAGAGCTAAACAGAAAATCACACCATCTGTAATTTTAAAATTTTCAGTTTATCAAATGTCCTCGAGCACATTTAACCATTAAGTAGTTATGATGGCTCCCTCTCTTTTCCCTTCCTGGTAAAGCACCTTTTCAGTAAAGCTAGTTAGATGCTGCATCCTGCTGGAAGCACTGGGAGACTGCACTTGCACTTGTTCCTGTGCACTTGCCTCACAAGTATAAACGCTATAAATGATACAGCTGAATCAAAGGTATTGAGCCTATTTTGAAAATGTCAGTACAAAGACAGGAAGTGGTGAAATGCTTTTCCACAGCAGTCACAATTCATGGGTTTCAGGTTTATCAGATGCCAAAACCCTTCAGCTCTGTAATAATAAAACTACGGGGTTTTTTTGGATGTAGCTGCTGCTGGTTGGTTTCAAGGTGAGAAAAAAATCTCTGTCATCAAACAGACACCTTTACTGTACTGAAGCTGTTATAACCACTGCATGATCCTGCTATTTTTAGTCTGCAGCTGCTGACTGATGTTCGCTGTGCACTAAAGACAGGTGGGTGTCAGCCACAACAAAACAGCAACAAATCAGATTTTCCACAGGACATATTTTAGAAACCCAGAGACCCACGTGAGAAACACAACTGACACCGACATTTTATTGATGCTACAGAAATATGGCAAAAATACAAACACACATATATACATATAAAACGTTTATATTGTTGATTTTGAACTAAAAGACAATTTTTTAACTCAGAAGCGTGAGTCTTATTAACTGGAAAAAAGACATAAAAATCTCTGTGACGTCTGGATGTCCTCTGGTCTGAGGTGCTGGGGGGGGACCAGTCAGAGACCAGCAGCTGGATGTCAGTGGTTGGACTGGTGGACTACTTCACTGAAGAGTAGATGACGTCTGGCTCTGATTTAAAGTCTGAACACAAACACACACAGTTCAAAAAACAATATTTCCGGCAAATGTTCTTAATACGAGTGTAGTTTAGGACAGTGGAATAGAAATAGTTCCTCTTTTGCATGAAAGAAAACATTTTCCTTTCCAAGCAAGAAGACGATTTGATGTACTGGCTTTAGTCAGGATGTGGTTAGCTTGGCTCTGTCAAAAGCTGGAGATTAAGATCAGCTGTACATCCGGTCGTCTGCTGTCTGATTGTCCATAACTGACACTTCCTGTTCTCACTGCTGAATAGACTGCAGGTGGATCACTTTCTCCACAATAAAACACAGAGAAATTACTGCAGTTATAACAACAGTACTTTTACATTACCGCACTACACATTACAGTTTATGCAGCTGCATGAGATTAATGAAAAGCTTTTGAATAACACCAGGTTTTCAGAGTTTCTTTTTTTCCCTTCACTATTGCAAAACAGGATTTGACGTCAGAGTTGGAAGATGTTTCTAAGAAAAAGTAGGTGGATGGTCTTTTGATCATCCTTTGATTCAGACAGGCACATTTTACCACAAACCAAACCTGCAACCCGGAAAGGTCCTCACAACATGAACAGTACCATGTGCATGACATACTGCAGTGAGAGTTTTCATCAGTGTCAGACAGCAGTTAATGGGAATAACAGGAAGCAGCTGCTGTGGTTTTAAAAACAGAATTTTAAAGAGGTCACAGTTGTTAGCAGGATTGGAAAGAACAATTTTGAAAATCATAAAGAGACAAACTGAACAGAGCACACACACATCTGAGCCCAACCTGATGTATTGCCTAATTGTGTCACTGAAAGATGGTCTGTGGGGTCCATACGAGGTGGACCAGTGGCTAAATCTACAACACCAGGCCAAAGGTGGTTGAAAGAAAATGATGCTAAACTGTATTTGAACCAAACAACACTGAGATATACAGTAACGTTCATCCAGGGACATAAACCAGGTCCTTATGACTCTGCAACGTTAGCTGTGAGAAGTAACTGGATTAAACGCCTGACTGGAACGCAAAAACTCCTCTAGCAGGATTTTCACGCTCCCAGCAGCTCCTGAAAAATAACCAAAGCAACAATTTACCTTTGTTTTGCTGCTGGCGATGTGATATTTGGACGTATGTGATTTCAGTGTTGATGTCACTTCCCATGTTTGCCTCGTGTTCAGCTGCAGTGAATTTAAAATGAAAAAAAAGAAAGACTAAAACTTTGAAAGAACATTTAATCTAAGCTGTTTAAAAGAAAAAGAACTAACAAAAACACTAAAATTAGAAGTCTGAGTCTCACCTTCAGGTTTCCTGTGAACACATCGTCTCACCAGCAGAACCAGTAACACCAGTAGAACCACAACACAGACTGATCCAACACATGACAACACAGAGAGAACGGGAGGAGAGAGTGATGGAGGAAGAATGATGGAGGTGGAACCAGGAGGAGGTGTGGATGTAGGTGGAGGTGTGGTGGTGTGTTCCCCTAAAATAAAGCAAACACAGTCATTAAGTTGTCGTCACATTGTGAATGTTGAAAGCTGCAGAAACACAGACAGGTGAGTGTGTCACCTGTGACAGTGATCCAGCTGGATGGAGACTCTCCATGAGCGCTGATGTCACACTTGTAGAGGCCTTCATCAGACCTGGAAACATGCTGGATGGTCATGTGACCTGTAGGCTGCTTCCTGATGAGGGAGCCATCTTTATAGAAAGCAGCTGGGAGGTTGGAGGGAGTGGTCTTTGTTTTACAGAGCAGAGTGACGTCATCTCCCTCCATCACAGGGAGGACAGGACTCTGCAGGATCACTGATCCACCTCAACACAGAGACAAACTACAGCATTTCATCCATTTACACACAGCTTCATCAACACTAACTCCACACACTCAGCTTACCAGTGACTGTCAGGTTAACCATGTTACTGATGGGACCCTCTCTGGACTCACACCAGTAAACTCCACTGTCTGACGGGATGATGTAGCTAATGTTACAAGAAGAACCAACAAGTTTTCCCCACCCATCTCCACACTGAGTTGTGTTTCCTATATTTGTGTTTCTCCTCAGAGTCCATCCAGCAGAGCTGTCGTCCTCCTCACAGCTCAGAGTCACAAAGTCTCCTTTAAAGATCTGAGAGCTGCTGGGACTCACAGTCAGACGAGCTGTGAGGGTTACAATGAAAAACTGATGATCTGTTAAGAGTTTTTTTTTTTCTTTCAAAAAGCAAAAAGAGAGTTTCTGCAAACATGAACCCAATCAGGTCATATCAGTGAGCATTTCTCAGGTTTAAACTGTGACAGAAGAAGGTTACTGACCTTGGTTTGTTGTGCAGCTCAGCAGTGAGATCAGAACTAAAGAGAAATGACACTCAGGTTGATTTGAGATGAACATAAAGAACAACTCCACTGCACCACCTTTATCTAAAAAGCATCTCTTTATGTGAACTTTTGGTATTCACCAAATATTTAATATTAAAGTGATATATTTGTGTCCACTGTGCAGCTGTGTTGATATAATGAGTGAATGATTTGAGCTTTTCACTGCCTGCTGTGTTTCCTCGACTCCTGAGCAAAGATAAAGAGTCAGTTCAGACCTGCAGTTGGTCCTCGTGGTGTTTGAACTTGAATTCAGCCTGATTTGTTTTTCATGTCTTCTCCTCCATCATCAGTTATCAGGAGAGCAGACAGTCAAAGTACAAGAATTCAAACAAACACAGAGATTCTACTTACAGAGCAGACACAGCACAGATGTTTCCTTCATCGTCCTTCTCACTCATTTGAGCTTCTTTTCATTTCTGTCACTGACACCATGTAAAGCCCGCCCTCTTCCTCTGAGCACCAGCTTTCTATTGGTTTAAAGACAGAGGTGGGGGACTCACTTATTTTCCTCTTCATTTAAAAATGCCAGTGTTAAACTATTCAAAACCCCCTGTAGTGTTTTTATATAACATAAACCTTACAAAAATTTCTTAAAGCTGCTACAAAACAAGTAGTAAAACATGAATGCATACGAAATAAAATGTAAGGATTTATTTATTTTTTTAACAGAATCTATAACACACTGATGACCAAGGTTATTATCGTTAACGAAAACTAACGAAATAATGAAAACTAGAAGTGAAAAAACATTTTCGTTAACGGAAATAAAAATAAAAACAAAAAAAAGGAAAACTAACTAAAACTGAAATGAGTTTTCACAAAACTAACTAAAATTAACTGAATTTATAGCAAAATGTGTTTAGTTTTCATTGATGTGTGCGTGTCATACAATAGTCAAGGGTGAAAATGAAGTTTAGTTTCCAGATTTTTTTCTTGCTGTGTCTCATTATGCCAGCAGGTGGCAGTACGTTAGTCGAGTCGTCTGTGTTGCTGCTCCGTCCACGCGCAGAATCATGTCAGGAAAAGTCGGGAGAAAGCGCCAGAGTCCAATTTGGGATTACTTTGAATATGACTGTGTTTTGGATAAAGCAAGTGTCTTGTAGTGGAAAGAGACAAATTATGAGGGACATTTCTAAAGGGAAACCCCCCACAAACCTTAAAGTGCACTTGAAAAGCTCACACAAGAAGGCTAACCTAGCTTACCTTGAGAAGGGAGCACACTCAAACCTCATCCCCAGAAACAGACGCTAACCCCGGGCAAGGCAGCGTGATGCATCCCGAGACAACAGGACGGGGATATCTACACAACTGTGAGTCAATGGCCTTCAAAAAGTTTATCAATTCACTTGAACCAAAATTACGAACACCCGGTGCTGCAAGAGTTAATAGTCTGATTGGGGCCAAGATATATATTTTGTAGTTGCCTGGTATCAATGGTTGTTCATCTGCCTTTATTTATTTATTTAAAGAACCCAGAGGTGGGAATGTGAGTTGTCTGTCTCTGCATGTTAGCCCTGCGACAGACAGGGTGCAGGGTATGGTAGCTGGAATAGCAACATACCCAAGGATAAGCAGAAGAGCATGACTGATATGATGAAACTGGGATTTTGTTACACTTAATTATTGCAAACACAACTAAAACTATAACTGAAACTAAGGATTTTCAAAAAAATAAAAACTAAACTAAACTAGCAAACAATTGGTAAAAACTAATTAAAACTGATATAAAATTGAAAATAAATAAATAAAATAAGAAATAAATAAAAATAAAAACTAATGAAAATTGCAAAACTATTAAAACCCTGCTGATGACTGACTGGAACACTATGATTCACATTTTACATTCACACCATCCTCACACATGTTTATATATGGCCACTAGAGGGAGATGTTGGACTTTAAACACTAACATGGATACAAGCAGATCCCCAATGAGCTTTCATAGTTTGTTAAAGAATGAACAAAATCAGCATGTGCAGTTCTAATGAAATGTTTACATGTATATTTACTGTAGATAAAGATTACCTTAATCCTGTGTTTAGGCTGGAGATGAATGAGACTGTGGAAAGTGTTAAACAGGGTGTGCTTCTTGATCAGTCTGTAAACACTAAAGAAGAGCTCGTTTATTTCCAGAGTACAGTGAACATATTCAATAAATACATCGGCTCTGATGTTCAATCTTCCCTCTATCCTGGACCTGTACACGTCCAGGGTTAGGAAACATCTCTGCTCACAACTGTTCAAACTGCTGCCTTCAGGATGGTGACACGGAGCACTGTTTACTAAAAGCATCCACCACAGAGACGCTTTCTTCCCACAGGCTGTCACTCTGGTTAACAGTGTGAAATAACCCACTGTTATAACATTAAATTCATATGCACACTGCATTACTCAGTTTTGTATAATTTAAGACTTTATTTTACTTGTTTTTTCTTACTTCTTATCCAAACCAAACCTTTTCACTTTGCATATTACAAACATTTGTGGGAATGTTTTGAGGAAAACACAAACCGAGTACATGGTAGCTATGAAAAATGTAATTGAGTTTGAACATGTTCGCACGTTCACACCCGTCAGAGTGAATCATGTCTCCTTTTCTAGGAAAGGTTTTTTGGCTTCAATCTGATTCCAGCCCCAACAGTCTTTGGCTCCTGCTCGAAAATGACATGCACAAAATAAATGGAGTATTACTCTGCAATTAACAACTCTGTATAAACAGTCTTGGTATCAAAATAAAGCTAACACTTGTGAGACTTCATGAGAGGTATAAATATTACAGCAGACATTTCTGTGTTAAAGTAACTGAGCGTGGAACAAGGGAAAAATACGTTTTTTTCCTTGTCTAAATTTTTTGTTTTTGTATTTTATAGCATTATACCTATTTGAAAACATGCTGCGTCGGACAATAATCTTCAGAAAATCATCAGTCAACATGTGGACATTATCTGTGCAAAGACTAATGCTGCTGAAGTGGAACAAAGCAAAGTTACAGAGGTTTTAGTCAAGACTGCCCGGCCTTCTGCAATTTAGCAGAATCTGTGGGAGTTGAAATGTCTTAAGTATTAAACAGCAGAAATTATTTAATTTATTTTCATGATTAAACTTTTACTCATTTGGGCCAATAGAATCACAGTAACATCACTGCATTAAGGTTAATCCTGCCAATCACAAATTGCAAGGCAGAAACATACATAGAGCAGATGCATGACGCATCTCTTGTGAAAACAGATGAATTAAGAATTAAAAATAATTTAAAAAAAACACACGATTAGCACAGTAAGACTTTATTAACAGTGACACAAACAAACTCGTAGTTATCACCAATACTTAAGTCAATTAAAAAAAGACCAAAGTGCCTCCTTCATTGAAGGAAAATAACTATTTACGCTTCACCAATCACTCTAATATTTTCTCTCTTTGGTTTCAAATCGCTGCAGTAAAACTTTGTATATCTCACTCAGTAGTATTTCATTAACGGATGCTAAACACTATCAGGCAGATTCATTATTGCTATCAGCCACAGTAACCTCCCCCACATTCAGACAGTCACATACAGTGTTGATGTTGTCTGCTGCTAGTGTCTGTGATTATTCTGTAACAGTTTGTCTTTGGGAGCCAAAACACTCAAACTCTACTGGCTGTTACAAGGAAACTATTTGTAAGTCACATTTGAGTTTCCTTTTCTTTTCAAGAGCAGAAGAAACGTCTGCAATTTAAATCCTTTCAGCATAGTTAGACTAATGTAAAGTTGTATGAAATTCAGGAAGCGTTTGATGCCTCCTTGTTGGATGTTCAGTATCATTAACGTCAGCCTGTACCCAGATCATCTGTCTGCCCCTCGACGTTCAATGACAACGGTGAGAAGACAGAGCAGGTCGACTCTGAGATCAGCCAAGTTGGATCCCGGCCTGATCTGGTTTAAATCTGTGATCCTTTCAGTTTTAGATCCGTGCAGCTCTGCGAGTGAGCTCGGACATGGTTTGTTGAACTGTTACAGAGTAACAACATCCTCAGGCGCTCTAGTTCTGAGTTGACCCACTGAGACATGTTAAGGTGACTTTCACTGAACAATCTGTTTAAACTCTGAACCTTTGAAATATTGTTTGACATCATTTAATGAGTGAATCTTGTTCTGTAATCTGTCATTTCAGCCTCATCTTCACACAAGTATTTACATCATCTCCAGGATCCAGCTGTGTGAGACCTTTTTGGTCGGTGCGACAGAGAAGACGAGAAATACTTTATCATTGATCCGTGTATGAACAACATTAAATGCTTTCAGTACAATGGAACTGACCTTCTGACAGCCGCAGCACTGTCCACAGTTATAAACACGGACACTAACCTGTAACTGGAAATTAAACCAGCTTCTTCTCATTATTTTGCTCCTTTAAGCACTTTGACAGCAACTTTATGAAGGAGAAAATGACACCGAGCGTCATTCAGCCAAAGAGGAACTGGTCTGTTGAGTCTGTTAACCCAGCAACTGACTCAGAGTTAAAATAAACTTTAAGGGAAAATCTGAGTTTCTCTCATCACTGTTTAAACAAACTTAGAGATATAACCCAACAATTATTCCTGGAACAGGGCTCACATGTTCTTTCTATGCCAATGATAATTAAATAGATAAATAAATAAACACCAGCAACAAGCAGCCGAGGAAACAGACCCAGCCTGTGTGTGAGAGAAAGGTGTGAGGCGTCAGCTGGAACTACCAAACTCTGCAGTTACATGAAACTGATTTCATTCTGTGTTTTCATAAGGCTGTAATAATAGTGCTGAGTTAGTCATGTGACAGTTGGCAGAAGAGCTTTGAGACTGAGAGGTGGTGTCAGTACTGTATCATGGGAAAAACTTGTGTTTGGTTTATTTGTTTTTTGTGCTAATCCTCTTTCTCAGTTTGTTGTTGGTGCTAGGCATGTTCTTAATTCTTAGTAATGCCAAGATCACTGAGATCTTACAGTTTTTTGGTTATTTGGGCCTCAGTTATAGTTAAATGCTGGCAGAGTACATGGTTAGCCCTGGTGGGGGATGGATGGATGGATGGGGAAGTTAATGTGACTGCCAGTGTCTTTGTTTTCTACGTGTGGTGCTAACTAATCCAGAAAAATCAAATCAAATTCTCAACATGCTTGATGTCTGCCGGAAGTTCAGCATCATCAGCCTCTATGTAGTGTAGATCCTCTCTGTTTCTACACTAATATCAGCAGTAGGAGAATCACTCACACCAGGAGGCTTCTGTGAGCCGTGAGTCTGTCGTTGTTTTTGTCTTCTGTGGATGAAAGGAACAACTCCAAGAAGAAGCAGTGATGAAGTGAAGAGTAAAAGGGCAACGATCAGTCCAATATGTCTAAACCTCTCTTGTCCTCCTGGTGGTCCTGCAGGTGAGAAACAGGTGTGAGTGTCAGCTGTCAGGTAGGTGATCACAGACACACTGAACTCTAGTGACTCACCTGAAAGATCAGAGACACTCAGGTTGATGATGCAGATGGGCTCAGTCTCCAAAATGGCTCTCTTCCTGCGGTTTGTCCCTCTCATGAAAACACGACACTCGTACGTTCCGATGTCGTTAATCGTCACATCCTTCAGGATCAGAGACACGTCTCCATCCTTCATCTGTCTGTCCCGCAGAGCCACCCGCTGCTTAAAAGATGGATGCTGGTTGTCTGTGTCAAACTGCTCATCCCGGTAAAACAGGACATGCTCATTCTTGAGGTCAGGTCTGCTCCACTCCACCACTATGACGGATTTGTTTTGAGTTTGACACGACAGAATGGCACTTTGTCCAGATACAGCTGGGATGTTTATCACAACTGAAAGAGAGGAAACAACAGCAGCTGGTTAGTGTGAGGAGCTAGAGTGAGACCACTGAGCTCTGCTGAACACACACACGTTTATTTTACATCATTGGGAATGAGTTTGTGATCAGAGGTGAAATATACGTGTGTGTCTAACTGTGCAAATATTAACAACATTTCTTACATTTTAGAAAATACTACACTCACTAATAAAAGCATTTCTTAACATTAGTGAAAAAATAGGTTGTAGTTTTCTTTTTCTTTTTTTAATGGTTTGTTTATTGAACGCTGAAGATTTATTTATTTTTTGTGAATTAAATATTAATTGACATTTATGGGTTTTAATTTGTATCACATTTGCTACATCTGACATTTATTTTGGCTTAAAATTGGGTTTTGAAATTTATTTGTGTTTTTATGGGACAAACTCTTGAGGAATTAATCATGTAAAAGTCTCAAAACCCCACAAAAAATCATTCAACTTACCTCCAATAAACATATACCTCCTTATGAATGACAGCTGATATTATTTGTTATTATTATAATTGCAATATTACTTTGCAGCGTGTTGCACAGGTCCAGAAAGCGTACATCCATATTTCAGAAATGCCACAAATACAAAATAATATATAAATCCGCAACACGTCCTCGTCACATAGAAACATGAAATAATTTAACTAAATACTCAGGTCTCGATGCTCATGGCAGTCAGAATAAGTCATTAAAAAGAAAGCTACTCCTGAAACTTCAACACATCTCAGACACACTTGGACACACACAGTGACAAGTCCTAACAGACTGCCGCCAGCATCATGTCTTCACACACAGAGACAATAATTATTAATATGGCAAAAAGACCGATCAATTTAAAAAGCAAAAGGAAACACAGCTAAATCTCACCTGCAGAGTCGACCACAACGAGGACGACAAACAGCAAAGTCGAGCAGAGCGACGCAGTTACAGCAGACATTTCTGATGTCTTTCAATAACATAAGCCAAGTTCAAAAAAACCTGACAGCATTAGACTCTTCACTGACTGAAATCCAACCATCCAAAGGAGTCATGTCACAACTGTGCAACGTTAATAACAGTTAATAACAGAGCAGACTTGATCACACCTGAGTTTTTAACGGTTTCAGTTTCTGAATAATTTTCACATGTGACTTATCTCCATATATAACTGCAGCCTCCAAAGAACAAGCTGTGTTGGAGCCACAGAGAGCAAATCTTTTGTTTGTTATGGAGCACCAGGGAGGAGTCTCTGTGTACATCTGATTACAGGGAAAGAATGAACCAGTGGAAACGCCCGCATAAACGCGTACAGACAAGCTACATACCACAGCAGTAAGGGTGTGAATGCAAATGACTGAGATGGGTTTTTTTTATATTGCATTTGATGAAGCCTGACAGCTTCTTCATATGAATTCATTTATCATGATGTGCTTCACAGAGTCGCTGTTACATGTCGCTTGTTGTAGTTCATCTCAAGTTGCATTTACCTCATTTTTTGACTTGCTGAGGCCTGATGACTTTTGGTTTTTTTGGCATGTAAAACATGGGAATTAAAACAGGCTGTGGTTTCTTTTGCTTGTGCCTGCATAATAAAACATTCACATCTACAAATAAAACCCTTTCCACTGGGACAAAAGATGGCAGTAGGTGAGTCTGATCTGATAACACCTTTGACTTTTCACCATATTGTGAAGGAGGCAATTAATACAATACAAAATATTACACAGAGTGCACTATACTGGTCATAGGATGGGCTATACGCCTTCCAACAACTGCTCACACTCCACAGCAAATACACCGGACAATTACATCCACGCTCTTTGGTTCTGTCCACCAGTTCAGAAGTTTTGGCGTGAGATATGTGAAGACTTATCAAAGTGTCTGAAATGTAACATTCCAGCCTCCCCTTTAGTATGCTTGCTGGGCAACTTGGATGAGGTCTAAATAAACACAGCCTACGTTGTTTTTACGGCCCTATGCATTGCCAAGAAAATGGTCTTCATTAACTGGAAAGGTAAAAATAATCTTAATTCTAACCAATATAGAAACCATCTAATAGATCACATTAGTCTTGATACAGCCTCTGCCATCACATTTGATCAATCCCTTTGGGCTCCTTTGATCGGCTTCATCACCTAGTGGGGGTGGGGGGTCATGGTTTGGTCCTGCCTTCGCTATTGTGGTTGATATGGGGGTAGGGATGGCCTTAGGGCGTCTGGGGAGTCCCTAGGGACATTTTCCCTGGAGGGCTCAGCCCGGGGGATGTGGCCATGACCTGGTTAGGGGCACTGGTGGCTCTTAGATGGTGTTTTCCTTGTGGCTGTGTACAACGGAGATGGGGGAGGGTCCGTGCTGGCGGACGTTGGTTACTGGTCTGGTAGCCTGGCTGCCCCTGGGTGGGTCCTTGAGGCCTATCTCCCCTCACCACACTCCCTGCTGGTGGCTGATGCCCTCAGATGTTGGCGTGTTGGTGGTCCTTGTCGACTGGGGCTGGGCGCTCATGTATGTACCGGCTCACTCCTGGTGGCCGATTGGCGGGGCCTGGCGCCTGTGGCCCGACTGGGCTCCTTCCGGGGGGTGGGGTGCCTTCAGGCCTCTGGGCCTGAAGCTCGGTCCTCTCTGGCACAGCTGGCTGCCGGCAGAGCCCGCGGGCACGCCACTGCAACCCCCTCTGGCCTCTGCTCCGTAGCTGCTGGGTGACCTCTCGTTTGGGGCCCTACTCAGCTCTTCCCAGGAGGGTGGCACGGTTCCTCCCCCTTTGGTGGTCCTCCTCGGGTCCTTGTACTCTGGGGCCTCTGGATGTCTGGAGTTTTGATCTCCTCCATACCTGCTTCATGCCCTGGGGGACGGGGCTGTGGCTCCCCACACTCCCTAGCAGATCGTTACATGGAGAAACCTTTGGAATACAAGCATGCTGATCCACACAGGTATGCACACAGGTGTACACACGGGTGTTCACAGACGCGGACTACAGCTTTCTTGGCTGCTGCCTCAAAGCACATTGTGCGCTTTCTATCTTGCGTGCTGCACAATATCGTTTAATATTTAGTATCTACTGTTATCTACTGCTAGCTAGTTTATTGTGATGGTGCCGTTTTTTTTTATTATGTTGTTCTTTGTTGTTTGCTTTCTCTTCTGTTTTTTTTCTCCATACAGGTGACCCAGGTGTTTTGTTTTGTTTTTTTCTTTCTTCCCCCCCTTCTCACCGTCTCTTCTCCCCTTTGGTTTTCTTTCTCTCCCTCTCTTTCTTTCATTCTTTCTCCCTGTCCTATCCCACAGTCATGTCTGTCCCGTTTGTAGCAACTGAAAATAACATAAATTCATAATTATGATAAAGGTCAATCAAATGGACCAATATGGCAAGGCCATGATGATCCACTTGGTAAAATAAATCCGCTTGGCATCTTTCTTGGCCTTAAGACAACAATTCTGATGGCTATAGATCCAAACGGGACAAAAAAAAAAAAAAAAAAAAAGAGAGAGAAAGAAAAAAAAGAGAAAAAAAAAGAAAAAAAAAGAAACCCAACCTTGTGAGGTCCCAGCACACACTCTTGTGTTGGTGTTTTGAGCTCTGCAGGTACTCATTCAGCAGTTTCATGCTACCTCAACATGCAACGACCCTGTAAATTTCCAGATTGTTTCATTTTATTTCTATTTCTATTTATATAATGTACATGACCCACCCACTTGCTGCACATAATTTCCTCTTTGTATATATTTATTCCCTGTATATAAAGATCTGTCTTCTCTCTCTTTTTTCTTTGCACAGTCGAGGAGAGTATCACGTCACATTTCACTGCGTGTTATGCCTGTGTAACCACGCACGTGACAAATAACGAATCTTGAATCTTGAACGACCCCACTCTGTAACCTAGTCTGAATTTCTGTTGTTCCCACTTTGCAACAACAGAACGTACATTTTATCTTGGAATAATAAACTTAGGCTGGGCTCCAGCCACTAATCCAGGGGTGTTAAAGTTGTTACCAAAAAGTTGAACATAATTCAAAGCATATCCGTTGAAGGGTGTCAGTAGCATTCAGCTGAGGGGACACAGTGACTCTTTAAATGTGCATGGACTCCTAAAGCTCATTCTCCTGTCTGTCTTTGTGGTGTTATTATTATAGAGCACAATAACAGTAACAATAAGTCCACTGGTGGCATCCTTTACACCACTGCATATGATCCATTCACTGAGTTTGGTGAGGCTTGCATGCAGCTGCTCGGGCATGGAAACCCATTCCATGAAGCTCTCTATGCACTGTTCTCCAGCTAATCTGAAGATCACATGAAGCTTGGTTATGTGTAGCAACTGACTCTGCAGAAAGTTTGTGCTGACCCCATTCCATGATTTTATATGGCAAACTTCATCATGGCTAAGTTGCTGTCATTTCCAGAATCTTCCACTTTGTAATAACACCACTAACAGCTGACTGTGGAATATTTACTAAAGAGGAAGTTTTACACTCCTGTCACTATGGGAGTGATTGGAACACTTGGATTCAATGACTTGGATGAATACTTGGGGCTGTGCAGTTCACTTCTAAAACACTGTTATACCTCTGCAGTCCTACAATTTTAATAATGAAACAACAGTGCCATCATGAGGACAGAATCAAACATTGCGCTAGATAATTTTGAAGAAAGAACAGAGATGAGATGAGGAAACAATAAATATCATGCAAACACTTCCACCACGAGAGCAAAATTACATGTCCTGTTATTCAGAAATAAAAACTAAAACTATTCATTCTCAAACACACATTTCCTGTTCTCAAGCATCTCAGTGCACTTTGTTTATTCTTTGTTTTCTGCATTCAGAAAATGTGTATTAGGTAGCCACAGCCAAATACGTCAAATTTTCCATCTCACACTTCAGAAGTGCGTGAGACAGAACCTGTCCACTGAAAAGGCCAGGAATGAAGAGCCCCTCTGGAGGGCAGGAGTCCAGTGGTGAGTTAACAGGGCTGAAAGACGGGAGACAGAGTCCCTAACCAGCAGTCAGATGCAGTGATCCAGCGCCAAAACACTGGGGCGGGTCAGGTCGTCCCTGGCCTCCTAAGTCCTGTTGAAGCCTGAGGCTGGGCAGAGATGGACCTGCTGGTGTGTTTCAGATCAGTGTTCTGCTGCACAATCCAAGCGTGTTTCAGCTTGGTACAAACAGATGATGGGACATTTTCCTTCAGGATTAAAAAAAAACATTGTTCATAAATTTCGAAAATAAAATAATAAAAATGGAACAAACGAAAACACACACTGGTATTTCATTTCTGTCTTTCTTTTTCTTTTTTTACATTTGTCAGAAGGTTAACAAACACTCCAGGTTTGGGTTATCTTTGTTCAATATTAAAATTAGTTTAAAATACATGTGACAAAAGTCAAGAAGTCGTCAGAGTCACAAATTCATGAGCTTCAAGTTTATCAGAAACCAAAACCATTCAGCTCTGTAAAAAAATTTTCTGTGTCAGCTGCTGCTGGTTGGTTTCAAGGTGAGAAAAAAGTCTTTGACATCAAACAGACACCTTTACTGTACTGAAGCTGCTCTAACCAAAGCATGATGATCCTGTTTTTTTCTGTTTGCAGGGAGCTGGTTTTCGCTGTATTCTGCAGACAGGTGGGTGTCGGTTAGCCACAACAAAACAGCAACAAATCAAAATTTCCACAGGACGTATTTTAGAAACCCAGAAACCCACGTGAGAAATGCAAGTGAGAGCGAAAATTTGTTGATGTTGCAGAAATCCAGGAAACACAAAAAAGCTTTGTTTGGTGATTTTTAGCTTTTTCAACCAAGATGAAAATACTTATAAAAATCTCTGTAACATGTGGATGTCCTCTAGTCTGAGGTGCTGGGATGAACCAGTTTCGAGACCAGCAGCTGGACGTTAGTGGTTGGACTGGTGGACTACTTCAGTGAACAGTAGACGACGTCTGGCTCTGGTTTAAAGTCTGAACACAAACATACACAGTTCAAACAACAGCAAACATGATTACAAGCTTTGTAGTTCAATCAAGACCTCCAGTCTCCACCTCTCTGCATCACAAACATTCCCAGTTCAGACTGATTAAGTGTGAACTGGGATGTGGTTTGAGGTTGAGCCAGGATGTGGTTAGCTTAGCATGGCAACAGGATGAGCAGCTAGCTTGTTTCTGTCCTAAGTTAAAGATAACGAGCAGCTGTACCTGGGACTCTTTGTTCTGATGGCTGTCTGGCCATAACTGACGTCTTCAGTTCTCCCTCCTGGGTAGACTACAACCGAATCCGTCTCTGTAGAATGAAACACATCTAAATTGCTGCACGCACAACAACTGCATTGCTTTTATGTTATTGCACTAAAGCTATTGCAAAACATTCTTCTTTTTTGTAAAGTGGCACAGTAAAGAGATTAAGCGATAACAACTATGGCTGTTTTCTTATCTGAACTCATCTGCTGTGAAACAGTTGTACACATGGAAGGTTTCTTTGACACAGGACGACCACAAAGCTGCCATCCGCCGTAAATGCTGACTGATGTATTTCACCATGGAGCACAAAGCAAACATCACAGCATTAAGGCTGCTATTCAGCCTTAGTTACAATCAGGTACAGAGAAGGCTCGTGTTAATTAGAATCTTCAGCAAGATTAATGTTTTTCTTTTTTTTCTGCACAGCACTAAAATGAATGCTAATGTTCATAGATTCTGGTTGCTTGCTTTAGTATCTAGCTAACCCTCGAAAAGGGGAATGAGCATAAAGGGAGTAACGTTGTTTCAGAAGCAGGTAATTTCAAATGCAACATGTCTATCAACTTAATAAACATCAGCAAACACACAAACTGTTTGTGTGCAGTTTGTCTCACAGTGTGTTGCTAGCTAAAGGTCCGGCTTTGGGACCGTTAGCAGCTCACAGGACTGAAAAGAAAGAGAGCTAACTTCACTCAGAGATGGAGAAAGATAAGAATAGAGGAAAGGAGAGGAAGAAGAGTGCTTAGAGTTAAAAATATGTGTTATGCTTTATTCAAAAACTTCCTTGAAAACAATCTGCAGTTTAGGTTTGTCACATTGTGATGGATTTAGTGTGTGACTGCTGCACAGTGGTTGTGATTTCATGGTCAGAGTTAGCTTACATCAAATGTAGCAGAAATCAATTTGAAACTAAGCTGATGAAACTGACATTCATTTACTAAATTTCACCTTTGCACTAACTTTATCCGGTCTAGTATAAGGACAGTGTGTACACAGTGTACTGTAAGTGCAGAGGACGGAAATCAGTCAAGATAGCGTGTGAAACATCTGCACACAACTTGTTGAATTCAATTTACAGAGAACAGGAAACCTCAGGGCAGCAGATCATAGCCAACTAATGGGATTTTCCCCACACTGAACCACCGTGTGAGGTTCAGTGTACAGATATTTTCTACTTAGATAAAAAATATCTGTACTTTTGCCACCTCTGGTATTGAAACAGAGACAGAACAGATTTTTTTTCAGATAAACAATGAATAGCTCTGTGTTGAAACACCTGCAGCTGAAGTGTTTTCTTTCTATCAGAAACAGGATGCTGGACGACTGCAGAGCTGTTAGCTTCAGTTAACCACTGTTAAAAACATGATTGAGAAAATGTTCTCGTACCCATTTCATACCAAACTATACTCATAATGCACAAAAAGGTCACACATTTGCAGGTCCATTAAATTCTTCACTCATATTTTCTCTAAATATCCCCAAACTGTAAAGTTACACAAAAACACTCTTAGAAGAAAATCCGACAACTCAGCAGAAATTTTGAAAACATCCTCCTCGACATAATATTACCTCTCTGTTGTCTGATTGGCTGCTGCTGCTGATTTGATATCTTGATGGTGTCGTACATGACATGAGTGATGATTTCTTCTTCTAAAACATCTTTATCATATTCTGAAATTTTCAAAAATGAAAAAAAAATCTAAATTAAATATTTAAACAGAGATTAAACTTAAATTGTTACTGTGGTCATAATAAATATGAACTTTATTCTACTAAACAAACTCAGACATGAAAAATCAGGAAGTCTGAGTCTCACCTTCAGGTTTCCTGTGAACACATCGTCTCACCAGCAGAACCAGTAACACCAGTAGAACCACAACACAGACTAATCCAACACATGATAACGCAGAGAGAACAGGAGGAGAGGTGGATGTAGGTGGAGGTGTGGATGTAGGTGGAGGTGTGGTGGTGCGTTCCCCTAAAATAAAGCAAACACAGTCATTAAGTTGTCGTCACATTGTGAATGTTGAAAGCTGCAGAAACACAGACAGGTGAGTGTGTCACCTGTGACAGTGATCCAGCTGGATGGAGACTCTCCATGACCGCTGATGTCACACTTGTAGAGGCCTTCATCAGACCTGGAAACATGCTGGATGGTCATGTGACCTGTAGGCTGCTTCCTGATGAGGGAGCCATCTTTATAGAAAGCAGCTGGGAGGTTGGAGGGAGTGGTCTTTGTTTTACAGAGCAGAGTGACGTCATCTCCCTCCATCACAGGGAGGACAGGACTCTGCAGGATCACTGATCCACCTCAACACAGAGACAAACTACAGCATTTCATCCATTTACACACAGCTTCATCAACACTAACTCCACACACTCAGCTTACCAGTGACTGTCAGGTTAACCATGTTACTGATGGGACCCTCTCTGGACTCACACCAGTAAACTCCACTGTCTCGTTCAACGATGTAACTGAAGTCACATGATGAGTTAAATGATGTTCCCCACCCATCTCTTCCACACTGAGTCCTCTGTTGTGTGCTTGTGTTTCTCCTCAGAGTCCATCCAGCAGAGCTGTCGTCCTCCTCACAGCTCAGAGACACAAAGTCTCCTTTAAAGAACTGAGAGCTGCTGGGACTCACAGTCAGACGAGCTGTGAGGGTTACAATGAAAAACTGATGATCGGTTAGACTTTTGTCAAAAACAACAGAATGACGTAAAAGGTGTTTTGTTAAATAAATAATTTCATTCATATGTGAAACTGATGATCTGTTAGACTTTACATTGTGAACCATGAACTCAATCAGGTCATATCAGTGAGCATTTCTCAGGTTTAAACTCTGACAGAAGAAGGTTACTGACCTTGGTTTGTTGTGCAGCTCAGCAGTGAGATCAGAACTAAAGAGAAATGACACTCAGGTTGATTTGAGGTGAACATAAAGAACAACTCCACACAAACAGCTGACAAACAAACACATCTCTGCAACACATTTCAATAAAGTTTGGACAACAAGCTACTGAAAAAGTAAATCCCACAAGGTCATGTGTCCACTGTGCAGCTGTGTTGATATAATGAGTGAATGATTTGATCTTTTCTCTGCCTGCTGTGTTTCCTCGACTCCTGAGCAAAGATAAAGAGTCAGTTCAGACCTGCAGTTGGTCCTCGTGGTGTTTTGAACTTGAATTCAGCCTGATTTGTTTTTCATGTCTTCTCCTCCATCATCAGTTATCAGGAGAGCAGACAGTCAAAGTACAAGAATTCAAACAAACACAGAGATTCTACTTACAGAGCAGACACAGCACAGATGTTTCCTTCATCGTCCTTCTCACTCATTTGAGCTTTTTTTCATTTCACTGACACCAAGTGAAGCCCGCCCTCTTCCTCTGAGCACCAGCTTTCTATTGGTTGAAATACAGGCATGGTGGAGGACTGACTATTCTTCATGGAAGGACACAATTTATCCAATTATCCAAAACAAATTTAACTATTAACAAACAGCCTTTTTTTCCAATTTTTTATCATTTTTGTTTTTGTTCTTTTTAAAAAATCTTAAGCCAAAAACTTGTTCCTGAAAGCTTTAAAGTGAAAGCTAAGATACAAATCAAACCAGGGAGTGCAGTAATGTGTTACACGTTACATGAAGGCTGCTGTCTGACTGCTCATCATGGTATCATTCGTATGCTGAGACATCAGTGCCAAAGAAACAATGTTCCTGCCTGATCTTAAAATCTAGTTTTCAGTGACTAAATCTAAATAAGTGGGTTTAGATCAGATCTTTGCCCACAAGGAAAAATGGAAAGATTACACGATGCATGTGTTTGATGAACTGCAGTGGCTCTGTTCTTTCACTGCAATCACGTGTAAAAGAACAGAGTCACCCCCTGCTGGTAATTAGAAAGAATGCAGGTTTAACATTAATAGGTTTAGCTTCTCCTTCCAAACCTGTGTTAAACACACAGACCTATGTGTAATTCAGGTTAACAAAATGCAGAAATAGTAAAACATAAGTATTGAACATATAAGTCTACTATAATAAATAGCAACAGAAGAGAAAAAAGAAAAAAGACCTCAAAGAGTTCAGGGTGGTATCAACGATACTGATTCGATACTCTGTACAAAAATGTATTTTATTCATTGTATCTTTTATTTTGTCTCAAATTATAGCATCATAATGATTACAGGACATCAGATTACTTGTTCTTATCACTTAATAATGCAGAATTATCATAAAGTAATAAAAAACTGAAGCTATATGCCATTTGAACATCTTGGCTGACGTCTGTCTCGCCCAGCAGCACCTGCCCCTGTCCTCTCCTCCTCTTTAGAGGAAAAATATGTCCACTCCATTTATGCTCAACCATTGTTGTGAGTGTGCACGCCAACGGGCTGCGACACATTTATACAGCCGTATTTCACACATGATTATGAAAGGTGTACGAGGAAGTAGTTCCCTCCAGGGGCGGATCTAGAGAAATTTTCTTAGGGTGGCATGAGGGTGGCAAAGAAATCAAATGGGGTGGCAAAATCAAAGCCTTTTTTTTTTTTCAAACACATATGCAGGTGGTTACATGTGGTTATAATGATTCAAATGCGGTAAGTATACACGTTTTTCATATAAATATAGTCTATAACTTAATTATTGTCTGTAGCCCACATAATTAAACACTTTAGTTACATAAAACATGTGAGTTTTGATGTTATATACTGTACAGCCTGTATAATAAATAAATATGTAGCCCAATAAGTATAAAATCCAGAATATTACACAACAACGGGCGGTTCATTTACAAACACAAGTCTAACTTAAGTTTCACACTGTTTTGTTAGAAAACAGTCACATTGTTACAGCTAAAATTACACAAAATGTCAGAAATCTGCACTGTCATGAACAAAAATGTAAACCAAATTTTTCATGATTTGTTGGATTAACTCACTGAGGTCTGAAATACAACCAACCATTTCTGACTCCCTTTGAGTTTACGTTTGTATTTCACCCTCAAATTGTTTCATTTTATTTTTTCCTCCTTGCCTTGTTTGGTGTCATTCTTTTCAGCTCAACTGAATTTAGTTGTTTTTTTTTTTCACTGACATACTGCATTAGTGTTACTGATCTGAAATCACACAAAGAACTTAAAATCCTAGTAGTATTTTTTTACTGTAAAAAACCACACAGACATGTTGAGTAAATTTTTATAACTTGAAATGCAAATATAAATTGTACATTTTGTAAACATATACAACTATTTATCTAAAAATGTAGCCAATACACCTGCCATTTTTTTTCATTTTCTACAACCATTTAAAAATATTACTAAAACTAAAATGAGAGAACAATCAGGTGTCACAATAAGATGCCCCACAAATGATGTGTGCCAGTAAAAAATGTTTGTCCACCAAAAGACAGAACAGCACAGGGATAAACCTGCAGGCCTGACAACAGGAGGTGTATCACAAAACTTTCTACTCAGTGTTTACATTGCAAATGTGCCTTAGTGACATTCATTAGTGCCCTCAGTGACACACAAAACAAAATAACGACTACACAACACACTAAGTATACACTCCACACTAAACGTCACAAATCTCCCACATCTAAAAACTCTCTCCCTCCCTCGCTCTGTCTCGCTGCCGTTACCGTCGCTCCAAAAACTTTCCCTCTTCCTAAACAACCAAACCCCACGTGTTGACTTTTTTAAAAAAAATTGGTGGACATGGTGCATTTTTCCACCAATAGGAAAGAGGTGGCTTTTTTTTCTTTCTTTACTGTTTTCGCGCTGTCCTTAGAAAAAACACTATGCAATATATTCAGTTTTAGCATTTATATTCACTGTTGACTGTAACTACGCTCAAAGTGTTAATGCTATCTTATTTCAATAAACAACACTGTCATATGGAAAACTGGGGTGGCACTTGCCACCCCATGCCACCCTTCTAGATCCGCCCCTGCCTCCGAGGTAAAAAACAAACAAACAAAAAAATAAAGTGTCTGAGGGGGAAGGTAGAGCTTTCCGAAATGTTTCCACAGAAGTGGTGACTGTGAAGATGAACAAACACTGTATTTCACAGAGTCTCTGACAGACAGCACAGAGACGCACTGACACAGTCTGAACAGGTTTGATGATAATCAGAGAAATTTATCATCAAACCAATGTCTGTCTCCTGGATGATCAGATCATCTGTCTGTACCTGAATGTTCACTGACAACACTGAGAGTCTGAACAGCAGCAGGAGAAAAACTCTGAGACATTTCAAAGAAATCACAAATAGGTTACAGTCCAACAGCAGGATGGAATTAATCCTGACTCTGCTGTTGTTTATTTTTATTGTAGATCAAAAAACAACCAACAGCAATAGTAACAAACACAGCAGAAACTGAAAGACAGCGATCAGTCCAACAGATCCATTCTTCTTCCCTCCTGCCTCCTTCCGTCCAGCCTCCTTCCCTCCATCCTTCTTCCCTCCGTCCTCTGTGTCTCCTCCTGTGTGACCTGCAGGTGAGAAACAGGTGTGAGGTGTCAGCTGTCAGGTAGGTGATGAGTGAAGAACAGAACAGAATCCATTTCCTCTTCAAACTGCTGTCAGACATTATCTACTGCACTCTGATCACATCACTCAGACCAGCTGCTTTCTACAAAGTCTCATCAACAACATCTTTAGAAACAAACACCAACAACCAGGAAGCAGCTTCACCTCTGATCACACACACACTCAACTCTACTCACTCACCTGGAGGAACAACATGAAGGTTGATGACGCTGATAGGTTTCCATGAGCGTATTTCTCCCATGACGACACGACATTCGTATGTTCCAGTGTCATTAATCATCGCATCCTTCAGGATCAGAGACACGTCTCCATCCTTCATCTGTCTGTCCTGCAGATCCACCCGGTTCTTAAATGATGGATGCTGGTGATCTGGAACAAACTGATCATCCCGGTACAAAAGAACATATTCATCTCCCAGGTCAGCTCTGCTCCACTTTACCACTATGTTGTTGTTGTTTGGAGCTCGACATGTCAGAGTGACGTTCTGTCCAGATTCAGATGTGATGTTTCTGTGACCTGAAAGAGGAAAACAGCACAGAGCAGAGAGGTTAAAGGTCAAAGTACAACCGTTGACTTCTACAGCAGTCAATCAGAAACAATATTATCTGTCAATGTTTATAAAAGTATAAAAGTACAGTATATTACAAAACTTACTGATCAAAACTATATAAAAATGATTTATTTTACTGGTCCGTTGAACAAAAAAAAAAAAGCTCCAGAAAGCAAAACACAAAAAACAGAGGAAGTGCTGATTGGACTGTACCAAGTGTGCCACACGATGGGAAATTCATAAATGATTGGAGCATTTTTTTTTAAAGTACCTGCTAATTTTAAATTAAACATTTCAAACAGATCAACAAATACAAGCAAACACACAAAGTGTTTGTGGGTAGTTTGGATTAAAGTGTGTGTGTGTGTGTGTGTGTGTGTGTGTGTGTGTGTGTGTGTGTGTGTGTGTGAGAGAGAGAGAGAAAGAGAGGGAGAGAGCAAATGAAAACAATAATTTCTGTATTCATAGGTCCTACAGGACAGGACAGAATCACTTAATCATTAAAAGTTTTTCCCCTGAAAACACTGCATTGACAAAATATTCTGTACATGCACATCAGAAAGCAGCCATGATGGCTCCTGTAACTCCTGCTTATATGTTGCAGATTGTAGCTGTTAAAATCAGCAAAGAGCAGAAAAGCATCAGAAGCAGCAGCAGGTCAGCTGATCACAGCCTGAACACAAACAAAACAAATCTGCAATAGTGATTATTATGGGACTCATTTCTAAGACACTTTTCCTATCTCAGATGGAAAGTTTCTAGCTGTTACACATCGAGCAGAGCGACGCAGTTGGAGCAGACATTTCCGTGTTCTCGAGTTCTGCTAAGCTGACACTTAGATCGCTTTATACATATGTATATATATACATATATATAAAAACATTTTTGGTGTTTTCAGTGGATAATAAAATCTGACTTTTAAACCTGACTCCTTTAGTTTTAATTTAAGGTTTAAATAAAGCCAAAAGTTGCAGATCTCAACTGCTCGATCCACCATTTTGTGTCGTACAGACACATAGACAGATAGAACAGCAGGCAGCCAGAAAAAAAGTGTGAAGCACCAAAAAGAGGTGATTTCAAAGAGTATAAATGAAATAATGTCTTTAAAAGTGAATTTAACATGCATAATATACAAGAAAGAGACTTTATCAAACTGAGTGACTCCACCCAGTCTCTTCACATACGAACAAACTGAACTCATATGATAATGACTCTACTGCAAACTGTTTATCACACAAGAAAATATAGTATAACAGTAAATTATAAAACCTCACCTGCAGAGACAAACAAATCAAAAACAAACAGCAAAGTCGAGAACACCAATGCAGTCACAGCAAACATTTCCGTGTTGTTATCGCTTATCGCTTGTTATCTGATTTAGTTTGTTCTAAATGTCTGAGTCTGTTGGTATTTTCACTGGCAGAACCTGGGTTAAAATCTAACTATATTAGTTTAAATTTTATTTTAAAATGTAAAAAAAAAAAATGTTTTCTTTCAACCAGCCAGACACGCCCGACTTCTAAAACAGAAGCCGCTTCAGAGTGACATAATGACGGGACGCACCGTAGGACATTTGGATATAAGCGATATAGTTGAAAGAAAGTTTTAGTGTTCAGATCTTGAACAATCTCCACAGAACTAATCAGAACCTCTCATGTGTCAGTCGTCATGTATGAACAGTTTGTGTTCCAGTCTTTGAAGCAGATGTTTGTTTCTGACAGTAAGTTTCAGGCTCACAGCTTCAGTCTCCTGCCCCAACCAGACATTAGGTCCACACAGACCCCACCCAGCCTTGTGTCTCCTTCACACACAGACAAACTGAATCAATATGAAAATAAGTCTTTGAGGAATATTATTCATTATTTAATCAGAGTGACACTCATCTCAGCTGCACAGACAAACATGACAAACATCAAAGTGGAGCAGAGTGACGTAGTTACAGCAGAAATTTCCATTTTCTACATTTCTGCTGATCTGACTCTTAGTTTCATCTAAAAGTCTGACTCTTTTTTTAAACAGTTTTTCTGTTAAAACATTTTTTATGCGTGATGTTAACTGAACTATAACCATGACAACTGAAACTTTTTACCTAAAAGACTGAAAATGATTTTAGAAAAACACAGCAAACACTTACTGTTGTTGTATGGAGACCTTTTAAATCCTCAAACTCTCTTCTGATCATCAGGATGGAAAAAAAATCCATACAAAGATAAAAAAGTGTGAGGTTGTTATAATCCATCTGCTCTTTCTGTAGGTCAAGAAAAACCTGATAAAGTCCCAGGAAGTTGATTCTGTTCATCTGGACGTAGAGTTTTCATTTGGAGAAAAATATCATCACTCATCCAAGTGACTTCTTCAGGCCACTGACGACTAAAGTCAACTTTTTTGGATTTCCTTACCTGGATGACTGAGCATGTATCAGGACACTATGATGAACCTACTCCTTTATGTTTATTTAACATGAGCAGTTAAAAAAAAGTAAACAATAAAAAAATAATAGAATGTAACAAGTTAATCTGTGGGAGAACTCTCCACAACGCTGATCTAACTGACTCATTTCACTTTGACATCCTGTTTTAACAGACACATCCTAGTACTCAGAACAGAACCTACCCACCTACATTTAACCACATATGTAATCTTACTGCAGTTACAGGAAACGAACTTCAACTGGTTTCAAAGAAAAAGGGTGGATCGGTAGAGACAAACTTCCAATCTGTCAGTGATTTATCTTTAAGTTGTGTTGGAGCCACAGAGAGCAAATCTTTGTTCTTTATGGAGAACCAGTGAGGCTGTTTGGACTTTCCTATGAAACATCAGTGCAGGAGTCTCTCAGTACATCTGTTTACAGTGAAGACAAAGAAACACCCACAGAGAAGACATGGAAAAAACAAGCGTCAGCAAATTGTCTGCAATGCATGCAGCTCCTGCAACACTTCCTGTAAATCACATGACTATACTCACCTAAAAGGCTGAAAGCTCATTTTAAAGACTTGATGTTGTTCTTGAGGATTTCTGAAACTCTTGAACACTCCGCTGATCATCAGGACTGAACAATAGAGACACTTTAGATCTGTGTGACATTAGTGCCGGTAGCACTTATTCCTGATTGCTCTGGCTGTAGGCTCAGATATTTGACAAGCAAATCCCATGTATGCTAGTTGTTGTTTCAAAGACACAGGTAGATGTGTAGAGACGACCTCACACTCCACTCTGTCTGTGTGTGAATGTAGATTTGATCCCAAAGCTCTTTATTAAACCACTCTTAAAGCTCTGCTGGTCAGGGGTCAGGGCTCTTGGCTGAAGAAGAAGAATTATAAATAAATAATGTAAGAAAACGCACACAAAATATTTACTGACTGCAGCTGCTGAATAAAAGGAAAGTGAGATGTATGTCATGAACTGTGATACTAAGAAACTACTTTTGGATTTTTAAAGTGGTTACATTGCTCTTATTTGTAGAGCAGCTGCCATGCTGTAATACCCAGTTTCACTGTTAGATGGCAGCAGACTTTTAATGTCATTCATGGCCAATTTCAAGCTTCACTGAGAGGTTTAACAGGAGCTCTGAGTTCCTTCTGCAGTCCCTCATGGTGACTTTTCATGATCTCTTTTGACACTTCCATTGTGGCATATGTCTTTGCTAAATATTTCTTTCCATCTCGTGAATTTCGTGTCACAGAGCGTCATTCTGCTGCCTAACAGCCTCTCTCTCTGCCTTGGCGACAGCAAAATATTCTTCCAGAGCTTTGCTGTGTTTGTATTTCTCCTTCAGTCCCCAGATTTCATGTTGTATAGCTGAGTTCTGCTTCCTTATTTCCTCTGTGTCATGTTTGATTTTTTTATGTTTTCTGCAAGATGTTTCTAGTTTTGTCAGTGAATGATTCTTGTCTTTGCAAAGAAAATACTTTGTCAACTTGTGTTGGAGAGAGTGGTGCAGTGCCGTGAAAATGCAGTTTAAATGACTGCCATGAAATAGTTGGAGCATGAAGGATGGCAGAGCTGGTGATGTTTGGGATCAAACTCATTTAAGAGAAGAAAAGATACGGGGTACATTTTTGTCATATTTTGGGAAATCTTTAGATGTCACTAATATGGAACATTTTAACATGTTTACATTGAATCTACTCATTATTATTGTTGTTGTTATATATTATTATTATTATTATTATTGTTATTGCTATTTTTAATGTACATTTTCTTAACACAAAAATATATAAAACGTGGTTTTACTCCCTAAAGCTCATTTCCCTTTTCATTTAAACTGCGTGGTCAGTGCATAGTTTTATATCTCACCTGTTTAGATTTTGTTCAGGCGTAAAGTTAGGGTCATGACTGCTGTGACACTGTGGCGACCCACTCGAGATATTTGTCCTTTAAATTTGTTTGTTAAAATATAAAACTTTGTTATTCTGTCTGCACTCATTAGCAGGTATTGGCCTGGTCTTTCTTGATGTTTTCTTTTTAAATCTCAATTAGACTTTTTACCTGGATGTGCCATAAGATCATTATTCCAGATGTTGACTTTGATGGAAAGTCTCCCCTCCTTTGTGCACAGTGCTGATGGTGGCATATTTTAAGTGCACTATGCATTCACACGAACCAGTTTGTCAAATAATTTAGACACTTCAAATATGCTTGAATATATTGTGTGGTCTGTAATGACCTCAAATAAGTTAAATATGCATGTATGTTTTTCATTACTTACTTTCTGATACTTTAAATACAAATGAAACAGCAAAGTGAGCCTTTTTTTACTTTTTTTTTTACTTTTATCTTTTAGTGCTGCATCTGGATGAGAACAGAATACGTGCTGGTTGGGCAGAAAGGCTTATTAAAGTGAACTCAAACACAGCACACAACAAAAAATAGCACATTAACATAACACAGAGGCTAGAGTAGCCTGGCAGTGAATTACTTAGTTATTTATTTAGAATATATTAGAAAATACAGCAAAAGTTCTAATACAATATACTTAATATAGTGATTGCATAGATACTCATACAAAATCACTGTAGGCAGCGCTGTGCACAATAACTCTCCTCAGGACCTTCAGTCTCTCACGAACTGTAAATGTTTAAACACTCTGAGTGGCATTATTTATTATTATTTATGATTCTGTGAGAGCCTGTGGCTGACCCAACAACTACAGTACATTGATAACAGATTTTAGTTGATCAGACTCTGCAGGCATATGAAACTTTTACCCTTTGGGTTTATAATAATGTAAAAACACTGATTCAGTATTGTCCAATCAATCAATCAAACACTAACAAACAGATTATTAGTTATCTGTAATCCAAAAGACATCATCTGCACTCACACAGTCGTCTACAGTGTTTATGCTAACACAGTGTGAACAGGTTTGATGATAATCAGAGAAACGTGATGTAACCAGTGCAACTGGAAGATGTCTGCTATCTGTCGCGTGATTGGCAGAGAATTATTGAAATGTAGTTAGATGTGGAGGTTGGTTCTCTTCGGTCGAGGTTTAAAGAGTTGAAAATCATCAAATGTAAACACTAATAGAAATATCATAAGTTTGTATTCATTTAGATTGGGTTGCTGTGTGTGAGTGTAACATATAGGTTGATGCTGGTAATTTTGTGACAACAATGTGACAGAAATACAGTGATTAGTGTAATGAACTGCTTTTTCCAGTAAGTAATTCCATAAGTAACTGTATTACTTTTTGGAAAAGTAACAAGTAACGTGTAATACATGATTGTATCTTTGTGTAATGATACAGCTTTTATATTTATATTAGCAGAGTAAATGCTTAGCCCTTGTAGGGGGGGATTAATGTGGCCATGAGAATCACTTACATTTCAAACTGCTGCTAATGAACATCAGCAAACTAGTCTGAGCCCTGGCTCTGTTGTTGTTTACATCTTCTGTACATAAGCAAAACAACTGCAAGAAGAATCAGACCAAAAACTGGTAGACCGAGGATGAGTCCAACAGATTTAACCTTCTCTTCATCTCTTGGCTGACCTGCAGGGGAGAAACAGGAGTGAGGTGTCAGCTGTCAGGTAGGACCATGAATGACCAGAATGAAGACCATATCCAGGTAACTCTTGATTTTCAATGTTATGAAAGTGTTGTTCACTTCTTACTGTGAGCAGCACTGTGCTGGATTAGCAAGAGTGAAATTATTGCCTACTGACCAATCGTCTCCAAGAATAGTGTTACTTTACTTGGAAGATTTCTCTGACCTCAGAGTGGAGATAGCAAAATTCATATTGTGTTTTCTTTCATTAGTACAATCAGTAAGAAATATAGATTTTTGGATACAAATGTTATGGTTTATTATTATATTTTATGTTTTTGATTGGTCAGATGTTGTCAACTCCATTGCTTCATGTAACTATAGATAAAATGATAATCCCTGGGTTAAGTTATCAAGCTAATAACTACTGCTTGGTCTGACTGCCAGTAATGAAGCAAATGAATATTGGAACAATGCCCTGAGTATGTTGAATGCTTCATAGTAAAGGATCCATCTGCTTTCCATAACATCAACATCAACAACATCTTTAGATACAAACATCAACAACCAGGAAGCAGCTTCACCTCTGATCACACTCAACTCTACTCACTCACCTGGAGGATCAACAACACTCAGGTAGATGATGCTGATGGATTTCCATGAGCGTGTTTCTTTCATGACTACACGGCACTCGTATGTTCCATTATCATTAATCGTCACATCCCTCAGAATCAGAGACACGTCTCCATCCTTCATCTGTCTGTCCTGCAGATCCACCCGGTTCTTAAAAGATGGATGCTGGTAATCTGGAACAAATTGCTCATCCCGGTACAAAACCATATATTGTGGCTTCAGGTCAGCTCTGCTCCAATTTACAACTATGATGTTGTTGTTTGGAGCTCGACATGGCAGAGTGACGTTCTGTCCAGACTCAGCTGTGATGATTTTCTGGTCTGAAAGAGGAAACAACACAGAGCAGAGAGGTTAAAGATTAAAGTAGAATTGTTCACTTTTACAACAGTCAATCAGAATGAAGGGAAACAAAGAAAGTCCAATGAGCTCTGCACATATACACATAGGTGGATTGTTTTTTCTTTTTTTTTTTTTGTTATTTAAAATAGAATTTATAGTATATTAAAAATCGTAACGCTAGCTGGATATAATTTTACTGTAATCAATTTTAGTATTAAGTGAACTAACAGATGATGGAAGAAATCTTAATCACAAAAACATTTTTAATCATGAGCAAATATTTAATACTTCATAAAGTGTGATGTGCTGTGATGATGTCATTATCAGCTGGTATATTACAAAATATGATATAATTCACATGAATAACAACAGGACATTAAAGTGATGAAAGTTTGTTTTAACTTTGTTATTCCTTTAATAAAGTCTCTGTTCAGAAGACCACAGTCGTAGGAACAGCAGAGATACTGTGTAGGACCCTCAAACTCCCAGGCCTCTGGTAGAGGACCCAAACTTAAAGACTGCCCACAGGGTGAGTGGAGATTTATTTTTATAAATATAGTTATAGTTGCATTATTGCACATGGACATGGTCTAGAGTATTAAACTAACTTAATAACAACAGGCACCTTGCAAAGCGGCCTGAAGGTGGACTTCTAGGTAGCCAAATTGTGTGACTTGAGTCTTTCATGTCATTTAGTGAATCTGCTTATGTAGAAGTATAATATGAATTACTATGTTTTCTACGTGGCTAGTTCATGCTGCTAAAGCTAGCAGACATGTTACACACTGGTAAGCTAAAATACATTTGGTGTTCTGTAGCATTACTGTGTATATTTACAATTGATATCAGGCACTGAAACGTATATGGAAAGATTAACCTACATAGGAGTACTGATTTGGATTTACTGAGGTCATAATCACTGACAGAAAAGGTCCGTAACTTCATAACTATGGATATACCAAATCAATAAGTCATCATACTGTTAACATGTAAACAAGGTCAATGCCTGTCCTCTTTATCTCAGAGAGAAACACTGTTTTTGTTTAAATACCTAAATCTCACCTGCAGAAATCGGCACGACGAGAAATACCAAAGTTGAGAAGAGCAGCGTGCTTACGGACGCCATTTGCGTGCTTGTTCTAGTTTGACTAGTTTAGAGGCACTTAGAGTGCTCTTAATGTCTGAGGATCCTGATATTTTCAGTGAATAACAGAAAATCCAAGTTTAAACCTGACTACATGAGACTAAATTTAAACTTTAAACTAAAATAAAGCTAAAACTGATCACTACCGTAGGGACATTGATGAGTCGCATTAAAGTGACGTGCAGAGTGATGTGTCTGAGTGCATCTATTGTTAAATTCTTATTCTATATTATTTTATAAAAAATCAGGTCAGAGTGTTTACCAGGTTCAGTTGTTATCTCCACAGAACAACACTAATTTTGTAAACCAGTAAAGTGAAGCTTTCATCCTGGATCAGCTGGATTAAGATTAACAGACTTTTGTCAACCTGTTAGATTACCTAGATGTAAGTAAATAAGTACATTTGATTTTTGTTGCAAATCGAAAACCAAAGTGCTTATAATTTAATTAAAATACAATAAATAGTTTCCTAAAAAATATGCTTTTGAAGCTTTTAGTCTGGAGATAGTTCTGAAGACTCAAAAACGTCATTTTAACACTTACTGTCATTCTGATGGCATCTGTGAAACCCTCAAAGAGTCCTCTGATCGTCATGATGAAAAATTATCCACAAAGATAAAACATTTAAGGTCAGTATCCACCTGTCTTCTTTTTCAGTGGGTCAAATGGAACCTCATTAAATTGTATTCCACTCAAGCAAAAAAAGGTAAAAAGTTCATGAGTTAAAAGTCAAAAGATAAAACATAAATTAAAAATCTAAAGGTAAAGTGGACGTTACCACGTTACCTTACAGCCACATATCAGGAAATGCACCTGTAGTTCCCTGTAGCCTTTTTATTTCACAACATGGACCGGTGTAACAGGTTAGTAGCCACACCTGCTTGATTCCTGAATTATTTTAATTTAATCCCAAACAAAAGAAGTGAAAACCAAACCTGACAAAGTGCAACAGCTTCTAACTGCAAACATTATTAATGTACTTTTTTATTATTAGTGCTCATTTGATGCTCTGAACATTCAGTTAATCCATTATTGATCAAAGTCTTCCTGTTGGTTTAGCTACACTAAAGAAGCTCAGAAATAAAACACTGAAAATCCTTACAGACACTCATCTGTGTCCAGATCTATTTTATGTTTTCAGTTATTTAAGTTTTATGTGTTGTTGAAATCTCCCGATTCTTTTAATCTTTGGGCTGAAGGAAGGACAGTACTCGGTGTATAAATGCTCAATCAACAATCATTTATTTCCATACAATTCAACATTTATGAGCATAAGCCATCATGATGGGGAGACATGCATGAAGAGGGTCACAGCAAAATCTCAAAATGGTGACGGGTTACACAGCTTCTTATAGCCTCTAGTGGCCCCCACCTAGTCGTAAAAGACCAAACATTCACATTCTTTCTCTCTTACGGCGCCTAAGTTATGACCTCGGCTCCGTGTTTCTCTGCTCTCTGTAAGGTGGGGGTATGGAATGTGGTTTATCTCTTCTGCCCTAGACACAAAGTCTCCTGGTTACAACCTTCTTTTATGATTCAACAATAAAGCATGTCAAGAAAACAGTGTAAGACATTCACAACCGATCAAGGATACAGAGTGATGCACACTTATCTAATGAACTACGGAAATTATTATGTTCTTTTAACCCAAAAGTATAATGAGAACCAGACTACATACACAGCACACCATCTAAACTAAAGGATAATATATGTCCTACAGCTGTTATCATAATTCAACTACTTTGATTACATATATAAGGTAACATATGATAACAGAATAATCTCACAGTCTCCAAAGAAGCAGATAATAACAAAGGCAACAACAATCCCTAACTACCTCTGCAGACGCTGACACTGTTGTAGTTTCTATGTAATGGAGATTCTCATGAAGATTAAAACAGTCTGTTAGCAACATTTCATAATAACCAATAAAATGTTGGCTGGTTTTCAGAAGTAGATTTTCCATCAGCACCATGAGGGTGGAAAAGAAGTGTGTGGGTGTATCCTGGTCAAACTGGTTCAATCTCAGTGAAGCAAAAGCATTTCAAATGCTTCTTATAGCTTATACATCTGCAAGTCCATTAGTGTGTGCTGGACTTAAAGCAGATTTCAAAGTAGTATCGCAGGACAGGTGAGTGGGCCATAGTGCCTGCAGCTGTTTCCAGACCGGTAAACGGGTAAAACTTTTTCTTTCAAAGAAAGACTTCCTGATGATTAGTTAACCAACTGCAATAGATTAACAGCACTTGCCTGTTCCTTACTCCCTACAATTTTTTAGGAAGCATTTATCTTTTCACACACTGGTTCTGCAGTTTGCCTTGATTTTTTGTTTTTTTTTGTGTAATATTCCCATTCGTCACTCATCTTCTAAACAAACCCAGGCCCTCTTATACGCTCTTTAACACCTGAAACTGCCCCCCCCCCCCAATTCTCAGCTGCCTTTGCTGCATCTCCTCAAGCCACCTTTAATGTCACGGTTCTGGGTCATTCTGACCCAGCACTTTCAGTTTCTTATGTTTTTGGTATTCTTCTGTATTATAATTTATGTTCTGATTCTTTAGTTATCCTATGTTGATTATTATCATTATTGTTCTATGTTCCAGCTTATTCTGGTTTAGGGTTTAGTTCTTAGGTTTTGTTCTTTTGCCCTCATTACACGATTACAGGTCACCAGAGAACTTCAATCTATACATCTAAAAACCACAAACCAGGCGAGAAATGTGGGTGTAGTGATGGATGCAGACCTAAACTTAGAAAAACACATTAAGACAATAACAAAATCAGCTTACTATCACCTCAAGAATATTTCAAGGATAAAAGATCTGATGTCTCAACAGGACCTGGAAAAACTAGTCCATGCATTCATCTTTAGTAGGCTTGATTACTGTAACAGCATCTTTACAGGTCTACCTAAAAAATCAGTCAGACAACTACAGCTCATTCAGAACTCTGCTGCTCGAGTCCTCACTAAGACCAAAAAAGTGGACCACATCAGTCCAGCTCTGAGGTCTTTACACTGGCTGCCTGTCCGTCAGAGGATAGACTTTAAAGTTCTGATGCTGGTCTATAAAGCTCTGAATGGTTTAGGACCAAAATACATCAGTGACCTCCTGACCCAGTATGAACCATCCAGATCCCTCAGGTCATCTGGATCTGGTCTTTTATCAGTTCCCAGAGTCAGAACCAGACACGGAGAAGCTGCATTCAGCTTTTATGCTCCTTATATCTGGAACAAACTCCCAGAAAGCCTCAGATCAGCTGAAACACTCAGTTTATTTAAATCCAGGTTGAAGACTCACCTGTTCTCAGCTGCATTTGAATAAAGCACCAAATCCGCACTTTTAAGCTTAAATTTCAAAACTTACACTAACTACTGATCTTATCTATTTCTGATTTTATCTGTTTTGATTTTATATACTGTTTTGTTTGTTTGTTTGTTTGTTTGTTAACCCTTGTGTGGTGTTCATATTTTTGTTACTCAGCCAGTGTTCAGGCTGGTGGACCCGCTAGAGTTTTGGCTTTCCAAATTAACAGTATCAAACAATTTTATGTTAAATTACTCAACAGATGTTTATTTCATCTCAATTACAAGCCATATGAACAGCAAACATGGTTAATTTTTTCCCTTTACCTTTGTTAGATCACATTTACGAATTAATGTGCTTCTCATTTTTTTTTGTTTTGTTTTGTTTTTTTCATAAAATGTTATAAAAAAATAAATCAGTTATAATCAAGTGGAGTGAGTGGAAAGACACAACACATTTACACGTGAAGCAATATGTTTCACAACTAAATGGCATCAGCTGCTCATCAATGGTGACATTAGGCCCAGGGTTGTAAACAGGGGGAGGTGGTGCACACACTTATCCCACACTGTCCTGATGGCAGCTAGCTTGTCTCTCTGCCGTCGAGCTGGTCTGTCGTCTCCGTTATCAAAACAGATAATCCTGGAAATTTTGTGGAAGTTTTCCAGAGACATTGATGCACGGAAAGGTTTCTGCATCCCACAGGGATTCTGTGGATTCCTCTTTGTACCTGAAAACTCCTGCAAGGATAAGAACCCCAAAGTAGGCCTTTGGGGTTCTTAGATGAATTTGGTCCATCTCCTTCCACCTCTCTCCAAAAACACACCTTCCTTCTAGATTACTGCAATCCAGAATAATTTTCTGGATGGAATCTGTGATGAAATGATCAATGAAGCCTTGATGTCCTGCACATGAGTAACTGTCAGCAGTGTTGGCCCTGGCTTATCACAGTAGCAGCTCTGCAGGGTGGCTCATTTCTTGGGCAAGAAGACCATCCAATTTCACCAGTTATTGACATCCATATTCCTTCACTTGCTGTCTGGTGGGCTTGTTCTGGTCCTGGAGCTGGCTGCAGATGGGGTACTCGTCTTCGTTTTGTTACTAAATGGTGCTCAACCTCATCCTCTTCTTCAAAGTCCCTGTCAGACTCTGAATTTTCAGAAATGTGAAATATTCTGAAACCTCTTTGTCAACATCATCATCCGAAGCCCCTCTCTCTTCCAAAATCAATTGGATGGCCCTCGCAACAGATAATCTTTTGTCATCTTGATCAGTTGTGATAAAGAACCACACTGACAAAGTCTTATTTATAGTATTATGCCCCTAATTGGCAGGTGGGACAGGGTATGAGAAAATAAAACTTGGATCCCTCAAGAAAGAGGGTAAAATGTGCGGGAATGTCAGAGCAGACGGTGTTGATAGTTGAATTTTCAACAATGTTGCAACTTTGTGCGGGAGCAGGAGGGGAAGAAAACACTATCAGCAGCACCAGAAAGGAGGAAGACAGAGTGTGGGAACACAGGACCTACACTTTCAACACTTTTATTAGGCCTGGGTCCAGTGGACCCGAACACCTTGTATGTAATGTAAATGCGTGGGGGGAGGTACAGTATGAGGTCGTGGAAAATTAGTTTGGATTTATGTTCTTCACAGAAAATAAGCCAAAGCCAATGAATTTCAGGTTGAAAAAATAATTAATTGTTTAATTTTTCTTTTGAAAAAAACTGAAAACGGGTCTCACAGACCCGAACACCATACAAGGGTTAAGTGGGTTTAGAGCTCTGGGTAGCTCCCCAGCTGGGTCTAGACTGGGTCTAGAGAGTATTTTAAATTCAGGGAATTTAAAATAGAAAGTAGCTCGTCCACAGAAGGACTGGTAGCTCCCCTTACGATAAGGGTTCAGATCGCGCGAACAGATGTGAAATGTGTGTGTTTAGTTAGTTTGTTTGTTTGCTTGTTTTAATCAATTTAAAATCATGCTTTTTATTTGTTTTTGTTTCTAATGTCTCTGTAAAGCACTTTGAATCACCTTGTTGTTGAATTGTGCTATACAAATAAATTTGCCTTGCCTTGCCTTGCCTCATGTTTAGTTTGGGTTTAGTTCTGTGCTTAGTCTTCTCTGCTCGTGTGTTCCCTCTGTGTAAGTCCGCATTTCTTAGTCTGCTTCTTTGTGAATTGTTTCCTATTTTATTTTGAAGGGTTATGTCTTATGTTTGTGTGTCTAGCTTCGCTCCCCCTGTCTCGTTAGCCCTAATCTCTCCCAGCTGTGTCTCCCTCCTGTTTTCTATTACTTGGTGACTTCCTCGTGTTTCTCTGTGTCAGTGTCGTGTTGTACCCTCAGATTGTGCCTGTGTGTTTTGGTTCGCAGTAGTCATTGTTCAGTTCATGTTTTGTTTTTTGCTAGCAATGAAGTTGAGGTTTTTTGAGTTGCGTTCAGTCTCAGAGTCCTGCATTTGGATCCCTGCCTGCCCGCACACAGAGCCTTGACATTTGATGAAAGTTGCCTCCCTATTCCCGCTCTACCACACCCACCCACCCACACATGCAGGGCTTGGGGTGCAGGTATGTCACCAGGGTGCAGGGGAGGCACTCCCCCTCTGTCCCCTTCTGGCCGCCTGTGCCTCAATTTTATTCTTCAACCTAGACATCCACATTATAGCCGTGGATAAGGAGGTGGTCCGCTTGCCTCCACCCCAGAGAGAAGGGTTACATCTCCTGGGTCTAGATGTGGCTTGCCCCTCTGGGGCGGGGGTACCTGGACCTGGGATATAGAGTATGTTTGGGGAGTGCGACTATCTGTGCAGTGTCTATTTGTGTCTGTCTACATGTTGGGTGAGTGCCGAGTATTTGGTTGTGCATATGGGGTGGGAATGCACGTCTGTGTCCGCGTGTGCCTGTTCGTCTGTGTCTATATGTCAGGTTGGGTCTTAGACTCAACCTCTCTGGGTACATCTCAGGCCCTCTAAAGTACGGAGGCCTATCTCCCCTCACCACACTCCCTGCCGGTGGCTGATGCTCTCAGACGTTGGTGTGTTGGTGGTCCTTGTCGACTTGGGCTGGACGCTCATGTATGTACTGGCTCACTCCTGGTGGCCGATTGGCGGGGCCAGGCGCCTGTGGCTATCTGCAGATGCCCTCAAGCCTCTGGGCCTGAAGCTCGGTCCTCTCTGGCACAGCTGGCTGCCGGCAGAGCCCGCGGGCATGCCACTGCAACCCCCTCCGGCCTCTGCTCCGTAGCTGCGGGGTGACCTCACGTTTGGGGCCCTGCTCAGCTCTTCCCAGGAGGGTGGCACGGTTCCCCCCCCCCCCCTTTTGGTTGTCCTCCTCAGGTCCTTGTAGTCTGAGGCCTTTGGATGTCTGGGGCCTGGATCTCCTCTGTACCTGCTTCATACCCTGGTGGACGGGGCTATGACTCCCCACACTCCCTAGCAGATCGTTACATGGAGAAACCTTTGGAATACAAGCATGCTGATCCACACAGGTGTGCACACAGGTGTGCACACGGGTGTTCACACACACAAACTACACCCTTTTTGGCTCCTACCTCAAAGCACATTGTGCGCTGTCTATCTTGCTTACTGTGTCTGATGTGGGCTTATCTGATCATTACTGTGTTTTCTTTGAAAGTAAAATCTCAGCCCACACAAATATATCAACAGCAGTGATCACAAAACGGTGTATAACTGAAGACAGTAGTGAGATCTTTAACCAGGTCTTCCCATTAACACCTGACCTGTCCAAAGGTTCAGTCAATGAGCTCGTCAATAGCTTCAATGCAAAAATGTTAAATGTAATGGACACTATTGCCCCCATTAAGGTGAAGGTTATCTCTGGAAGGAAAAAGTCTCCATGGAGAAACTCCACACTAGTGAAAAATGAAAAAAGAGAGTGTAGGAAAGCTGAGCGCAGATGGAGAAAAACAAAACAAACCTATTTTAAATTCAGGGAATTTAAAATAGAAAGTAGCTCGTCCACAGAAGGACTGGTAGCTCCCCTTACGATAAGGGTTCAGATCGCGCGAACAGGTGTGAAATGTGTGTGTTTAGTTAGTTTGTTTGTTTGCTTGTTTTAATCAATTTTAAATCAAGCTTTTTATTTGTTTTTGTTTTTAATTTCTCTGTAAAGCACTTTGAATCACCTTGTTGTTGAATTGTGCTATACAAATAAATTTGCCTTGCGTGCTGCACAATAGCGTTTAATATTTAGTATCTACTGTTATCTACTGCTAGCTAGTTTATTGTGATGGTGCTGTTTTTATTATGTTGCTCTTTTTCTGTTTGCTTTCTCTTCTGTTTCTTTTTTTCTCCATACATGTGATCCAGGTGTTTTGTTTGTTTTTCTTCCCCCCCTTCTCACCGTCTCTTCTCCCCTTTGGTTTTCTTTCTCTCCCTCTCTTTCTTTCATTCTTTCTCCCTGTCCTATCCCACAGTCATGTCTGTCCCGTTTGTAGCAACTGAAAATAAAATAAATACATGATTATAATAAAGGTCAATCAAATGGACCAATATGGCAAGGCCATGATGATCCACTTGGTAAAATAAATCCGCTTGGCATCTTTCTTGGCCTTAAGACAACAATTCTGATGACTATAGATCCAAACGGGACACGAAAAAAAAAGAGAGAAAGAAAAAAAAGAGAAAAAAAAAGAAACCCAACCTTGTGAGGTCCCAGCACTTTTGTGTTGGTGTTTTGAGCTCTGCAGCTACTCATTCAGCAGTTTCATGCTACCTCAACATGCAACGACCCTGTAAATTTCCAGATTGTTTCATTTTATTTCTATTTCTATTTATATAATGTACATGACCCACCCACTTGCTGCACATAATTTCCTCTTTGTATATATCCATTCCCTGTATATAAAGATCTGTCTTCTCTCTCTTTTTTCTTTGCACAGTCGAGGAGAGTATCACGTCACATTTCACTGCGTGTTATGCCTGTGTAACCACGCACGTGACAAATAACGAATCTTGAATCTTGAACGACCCCACTCTGTAACCTAGTCTGAATTTCTGTTGTTCCCACTTTGCAACAACAGAACGTACATTTTATCTTGGAATAATAAACTTAGGCTGGGCTCCAGCCACTAATCCAGGGGTGTTAAAGTTGTTACCAAAAAGTTGAACATAATTCAAAGCATATCCGTTGAAGGGTGTCAGTAGCATTCAGCTGAGGGGACACAGTGACTCTTTAAATGTGCATGGACTCCTAAAGCTCATTCTCCTGTCTGTCTTTGTGGTGTTATTATTATAGAGCACAATAACAGTAACAATAAGTCCACTGGTGGCATCCTTTACACCACTGCATATGATCCATTCACTGAGTTTGGTGAGGCTTGCATGCAGCTGCTCGGGCATGGAAACCCATTCCATGAAGCTCTCTATGCACTGTTCTCCAGCTAATCTGAAGATCACATGAAGCTTGGTTATGTTTAGCAACTGACTCTGCAGAAAGTTTGTGCTGACCCCATTCTATGATTTTATATGGGAAACTTCATCATGGCTAAGTTGCTGTCATTCACTTCCACTTTGTAATAACACCACTAACAGCTGACTGTGGAATATTTAGTAAAGAGGAAGTTTTACACTCCTGTCACTATGGAAGTGATTGGAACACTTGGATTCAATGACTTGGATGAATACTTGGGGCTGTGCAGTTCACTTCTAAAACACTGTTATACCTCTGCAGTCCTACAATTTTAATAATGAAACAACAGTGCCATCATGAGGACAGAATCAAACATTGCGCTGGATAATTTTGAAGAAAGAACAGAGGTGAGATGAGGAAACAAGAACCATCTTTGACAACCTCCTGAAATTCTCTGCCAACACAGAGGAGATTCTCAGTCAGTTTCACTGACTAAACCTCACTGAGCAATTTTTGGTGATAAAAAGATGAGCTGAAAACTCTACAATAATACAACAGAAACCACAACAATCTCACAACACTCAGTTGAAGTGGAAAGGAAGAACTGCCTTTTAAAAGGAAGAAACCTCATTCAGAACCAGGCTCAAAGAGGGATGGCATTCAGTTGTGACCAGTTGGGGGAGAATGTTTTCTGAACATAAATTGTTAGCATGGAGCTTTGTGGTGTTTTCTGACTGGTTCCTGTAAAAGCTGCTCCTTTGAAGCACCACAGTTTACTTTTTCTTAGTGTCTTGTTGTTCCATCTCAACTACTAGTTCATTGTGGGGGTTAATTCGCTGCTTTGGGAGCTTTGAGGTCAGGTTCTCTTGGTCGCTTTGCAGAGTTTGGTTTTGATTTGTTAAATCCTTTTTTCTGCCTTCAGTGACTTGACAAGAGCAGCTGTAACTGCACTATATCATAACGCAATACACTACAGCGCATAGTGAGAAGAGCTGAAAAGATCACTGGAGAATCTCTTCCCTTCATCACAGACAACTGTTTTGCCTGCTGCATCTGCAAAGCCACCAGCATTGTGCAGGACCCCATGCACCCATCAAACACTCTTCACCCTGCTGCAAGAGGTACCGGAACATTCAGGCCCTCACTGCCAGACTGTGAAACAGTTTTGCACTTTATATAGTGCTGTGTTGATTGTTAAATGTCATATGTAGCACCATGGTTATGGAGTAACGTTGTCTGCCCTCCCTGTACCACACCACATGGCTGAAATGACAATAAACCTACTCGGTTTGACCTGACTTATAATTTGCCTTAAAAGCTTTTAAACATGTGGCCACTAGAGGGAGATGTTGTACTTTAAAGACTAGCATGGATGCAAGATGCTTGAAAGATCTGTTTAAAAAGGCAACTTGCTGAGCATTCATAACTAATGAGGAGGACAGTTCAAATACAGTGACTGTATTTTATTCATTTTTGGATGAATATTCATATGTGTTCACAGAGGTCATGGAACTAACTGTGAGTTTATGGTGTTTGATCAGGCTGTGATACTTCTAATATAACCTGTAGAAAAATGCATTCACTAAGCACAGTCAGGAGTAAAAAGTAGTGTCTGCTTACTGCCTACAGGACTCTGCTGATGAACACACGCTAATGTGACTGAATGTCAGATATGCGTGATCCACAATGTCAACTCATGCATCAAATAACTCACAGTGATCCATCAATACCAACATGACTTGATGTACCATGAGTTCATTGTTCCAGATGCCAAATTTGAGGGAAAGTCTCTCCTGCTTTGTGCACAGTGCTAATGGTGGCTTCATTTCTCTGAGTGCCTTTTACACATACCAGTTTGTGGCATGATCTAGACACTTTAAATATGATTAAGTATGTTGTTTAGCCTGTAAAGACCCACTATAGGCTTATTATTTATACAGGGTTACCTGTTACAGGACTGTTTTTTCATTATTATGTTAGGATCTTTTAAATAATAAGAAAACAGCAAAGTGAGGGGTTTTTTTTAGATAAACAAAATACACCTCGTTTTTATCTTTTAGTGCTGCAGTTTATTGTCTGGATGAAAACAGAATACATGCTGGTTGGGCAGAAAGGCTTAGAAAAAGGATCTCAACACAGCGCACAACATGAACACAACACATAAGCTTTTAAATGTTTTTATAACTGTCTAAATACAGCAAATATATAAGTGATAATAGTTTTGATACCAAGTGAAATGACATATTACGCAATATGTTAAAATAAAAACATATTAATAAAGACTGACAGAGTAACAGATGCAATATTAAGCCTCAGTCATTAATAAAAATTCAATATAAAAGATTTAAAAAGATACATAATATCTGAACAGCTCTTGAAATGAAATAACAAACTGCAGAGTTTAGTTCATGGAAGGATCTCTGCATGAGGATCTGTTTGTGCCGTCCAAACCTCTCATAACAAGTTTGATCTTACAAACAGCTGCTGAAACAAAAATGTTCGCTGGCTCGATAATTACTATTACATTTTATATAAAGTACACAGAAGCAAAATTACTGAGATTATATAAAACGGATCCATGAAAATACTGAAGACGAACAAACACTGTAGTTCACAGAGAGAACGCAGGCACACTAACACAGTCTGAACAGGTTTGATGATAATCACAGAAATGTGCAGATTTCTGCTCTCTGCTGTGTTTTTGGCAAACGGGTTTTGCCATACTGTGGAAACTTCAGGAGGCGATGGTCTGACTCTGGTGGGAGTGGGTTTGATTTCTTTTGAGGGGTTTTTACTGTTTGTTCTTTTAAAGGTGGGTCCAAATGGTGCTTCATTTAACATGTGTCTTTGGATATTTCAGTGTGTTCACATGTGATTTTATGATTTTTGTGTTAGTGTTTTAGTTATAGTTAGTGATTTCAAAGCTGTTAAGATCTGCCGTGGTCATTTGCAATGGATTGAAATGTTTGTTTTAGCTTCTTGGTTTTCTGTCCCTCAGTTACAGCCAGTGCTCGGTGTTCCAAAGTAATGCATTAAAGTAATCACAGTGCCTTTTTCTGTAAATCAGTAATGTAACATGTGACCGTACTAAATTCAGTAATTACATTATTTCGTGTTACTACAAGGAGTCTTTAATCTGCGCTCATGTTGGACAGACAGAAGCGAACACAAAAATTCATGTTATTTTTGTCATGAGAACTTGTGCTACACTCAGCTGATTTCATTTTATCCTCAATTTATCCTCAGGTTTATATTTTTAACTTATCATTTTTAGACAATGAGTTCCAGGTCATTTTGCAGAGTAATGCAAAACAGATGACAAATGACTTTCTTCGGTATGAAATCAAGGAAAGATGATGACTAATGTGTAGTATATTACTTTTTTGAGTGGCCCAATACTGATTACAGGATATTAGCCAAGACTTAGGTTAGGCCTGGTAGGGGAATGAATGGTGAAGTAAATATGTTGCTGCTGTTTGTCTCTGGTTATTCTTATTTGACAGTTGTAATGTTAATTGTGAACATGTTTGATTGATGTTTGGCATCATGCATTTTTGCCTATTGTTTCTTTGTTTCTATTTCTCCAATAACACAGAAAACATCACTGGATCAGTCTGATGTTTCAAACAGCTGCTGATCAACAGCAGGCCTGTGTGAGACATGACTCTGTCTTTTTATGTTTTATGTAGATCAAAAACCAACAACAGCAACAAGAAGCACAGCAGAAACACTCAGAACAACTATCAGTCCAACAGGTCCATCCCCTGGGTGTCCTCCTGTCTGACCTGCAGGTGAGAAACAGGTGTGAAGTGTCAGCTCTACAAAGTCTCATCAACAACATCTTTAGAAACAAAGATCAACAACCAGGAAGCAGCTTCACCTCTGATCACACACACACTCAACTCTACTCACTCACCTGGAGGATCAACAACTCTCAGGTAGATGATGCTGATGAGCTTCAACGGTTGTTTGACTCCCTGGACGACATGGCACTCATATGTTCCGTTATCAGCAGTCGTCACATTCTTCAGAATCAGAGACACGTCTCCATCCTTCATCTGTCTGTCCTGCAGATCCACCCGGTTCTTAAAAGATGGACGCTGCTCATCTGGGACAAATTGCTGATCCCGGTACATCAAGACATAATGTCCATTCAGGTCACGTCTGCTCCACTTCCCCACTATGATGGGTTTGTTATTGTTTGCAGCTCGACATGACAGAGTGACGTCCTGTCCAGACTCAGATGTGATGATCTTCTGGTCTGAGAAGAGGAAACAAAGAGCAGAGAGGCAGGAGTGATTCTACGTTCAGACTCTTAGAAAAAGAACAATTTCATGGATACAGTCTCTTCAAAAGAGCTGCTGTAACAGGCTGCCGCACATGGGGGGCGCTGGAAGTAATCAAATTAGTGATTCAAATTAGTAATTTCACTTTATGATTGCAAAGGTTGTCAATTCTTCACATTTCCTTAAGCCGTATTTCATCTGGGTCCATTACCGTGTTGCCTTCAAAAGCAAGTCATTAAATTGGATGACCAACTGTAGTGTCTAATAGTGTCTCTGATAATGACAGAAAATAATACTAAAAGGCATTTGTACTGCTACTATTTGTATAGTTATTTTAAGTGGTGCTTGAGCACCTCCAAAAAGAGTCAAAACTCGCCAGAACAGAACGGTTAAAGGTTTCACGTTATGATTGTTCACTTCTACAGCAGCCAATCAGAGTGGAGAGAACCCCAAAAAAGACCACTGAACTCTACAAAAATGGACCACACGCACGCACGCACACACACACACACACACACACACACACAGGCAATTGTGTACAGTATTGTTTAAAAGAAAGAATATGAGATGCTGTGTTACAGATGTCATGTTTCCCAGATGTAATATACAAGAATAAGCAAAGTGGTTATATAATATAAAATCAATGCTAAAGTGATCAAATCATAATCACAAAACAACATTTTTAATCATTAACAAATATTGAATACATTATAAATTGTTACATGATGATTGCTTTAGAATGTAACTGTCATTTCTTATCAGCTGACACGTGACAAGACAAAGACAGCCCGAACATGAAAAACGGAGAAAAATGCAAAGCAAACAAGAACCAATAAATGAGAATTTAAGTAACAGAATTCAGGCTCTCAAACCCTAAACATTAGAATCTCAGAATTCCCAAAGAATGAATAACAACAATCCAAACAAGCTTGGGTAGCGATCGTGGTAGCTCTACATATGGAAGATGATAGAGGAAATGGAGAAGGGTGAAAATAACTCAAAGATCAATAGCAATCTAAATATGTACAGAATTACCTGCGAGTGCAGCCATCAAGATAGTGGAAAACAACAACGTGGTGCAAAGTGTTGCAGCAGCCATTTCCACGTTCTCTGCTGAACTTTCCTTCACTTGTTTTAAATGTCCGAGGATTTCGGTATTTTCAAGAAGTTACAGATACCCCAAGTTAAAACCCAATGAGATTATTTTAATTTTAAAGTTTAAATGCAAGTTTTAATAAAACTCACTGACTAAGAGAGCAGACAGACATCCTAGGAAAAACAGTGATTTGTGTTGTGCTGTGATTTGTTGAGACGCTGAGGAGGAGTTGCATATTTACGAGTTGCTTCCGGGACGTAAGTATTTTAAACAGATTTTAAACAGAATCTTTTCTGTTTAAAATCTATTAATTGAATGATTTGTAGGACTTTATTCATTGTTTTAGAGGCCTGACTGTAGGATAAAAAGAAATTACATGGGCAATAAGAAAGGAGGTGACATATACAGCAGGTCTGAGTGTTTCACAGGTTCTGTTCTTAAATGATGTCCACAGAACAACACAAACATAACCAAACTCACCCATCTAACTGGAGGTTCAAAGCTGGTTCAACATATCTACCATGTATGCAGATGAATGCCATTTAATGCTTTAAACACAAACAGTGTCACTTTATCCTGGATTCTGTAATGCACAGTGAGACAGTGCAAGGCTGCTGTGATCTCTCTTTTTTTGTCCTAGTCAGTAATCTGGCATTTGGCTAATGACTGTAGTATGCAGTGCATTACAGGTGTCCAGTTTACATGTGAAAAGGCATGCATAACCCTTACCGAAAACATTTTCAGTCTGGTGATTGTTCTAAAGGCTGAAAGACATCACTGTTGTTCTGCAGGCATTTCTGAAGCCATCAAGCACTCTTCTGCTCATCAGGAAGGAAAAAAATATCCACAAAGAAAAAACAGTGTAAGGTCAGTATGCCGTTTGCTTTTTTAGGTATTAAGAGAAAACTCATATTTTGTTCCAGTCAAGCAAAACAATCAATAAAAAGGTAAAAAGTTCATAAATTCAAAATGAAAAAATAAAACCCAAGTTTCAAATCTACTGGTAAAGTGGTCTTTACCACATTACCATACACCCACAAATGCACCTGTACTTCCCTGTAAACCTGTTTTAATGACATGAAGCTGTGTGACATCACAGTAGAAACCAGTTTTCATGGTTGTTCCACCTGTTTGAATCTGAGCCCACAAGGTTGACAAATGTTTCAAAGAGAGATTTTCATTTGATCCCAAATAAAAGAAGTGAAAACAAAGACCTGACAGAGTGCAGCAGCTGCTGACTGCAAACATTATTAATGCTCTTTTTTTTTTTTATTGAAGCTCTCAGACACTCGGCAGTGAAAGCATGAACCTGTTTCTACTGCTACTGCTTCACTACGTCCAGCGGGCTTAAAGCAGATTTCAAAGAGTTATCACAGGAGTGGGCCGTGGTCTCTGCTGCTGTAAATAACACGTTATGATTAAGGCTTTTTTAGAGCAGGGTGTTACTTCTTAGCCAAAAAAACTATAACCCTTGTTAAAACTCAACTTTAAATATTTTTTTGTATTTACCTCATTTTGACACTTCTTGATTTGTTGCTTGATACATGAAACCTAATAATTGTAAAAGGTTGTGCTTTCTTTTGCCCATGACTACAAATGAATACTTACAAGCACAAACATGCACAAGCATGACGTTAGATTGACACATAACAGTCAGAGGATCCTGGGATTTCACCCGAGGGACTGAGTTGATTAAACACACAAAAACACACAAAAGACTGCACTGCAGTCATTTTTATTTCAGGCTAGGCTAAATGTTGTATTTGTGGAACTTTAAAAAAAATATTCACAGAACTAGCACAATCATTTTGATATCTTATTTTTGTAAATTTTTGTGTGTGTGGTGGAAAACTTTAGAGAGACGTATGGCACACAGACACACACATCTTTGCATGACTTGAACAGTTGCTTAGCTGCCAGGTTTCTGGATGAGTCTCCTGACATGAAGTGACATATTTGACACTGCCCCCAAACACACACGCACACTAGCATCAAGGTCAAGCGACAGCTCTTTTATTTGTGGCAACACATGCACACACACTGCGATTTTTAGCCTCTCAGCCCAGGACACAGACACTCCTGGATGGCTGCCGCACTCTTTTCCTGCTTGGCTCTTGTCACTGTGGGAAACACACAGTGAATCAATCTGGCTGAGTTCCAGCCCCGCCCTGAGCCTGTCCCTGCAAGCTCACTGTGTCACCGCTTCGCACCGTTTCACCGGACACTAACATGTTGGGACTGGTTAGCATCCCTGTCACCACATGTTACATATAATTCTCTGCTCTGACTTACTCATACTTCTGTATAAGGAGCAGCTTCAGTTCAATTTAAGCTTTGAATGAGGTGAGACAGAATTAAGGTTAAAATGCTGCAGAAACATAATAAAAGCAACAGAATGATAACACTGAAACTGTAACAAATCAAATCACTAGAAATGGGAGGAACTAAAGAAGTGTAAATGTGTTTTCATTCCCAGTTACATCACTGATATGTTGCCAGTGAACCTGATTATTGTGAAATTTCCTCCAGCCCTTTCTTTTTAGTACCACTTACTTTTCTAGCCTTTTGTTTTCCACTTCCCAACTTTTCGAGACATTTTATGACTGTTAAGTTTAAGCTTTTCTCATCTTAAACATTTGAAATGTTTTCTATGTTCTGTAGTTCATAAAATATGGGATTTTTAAGTTGGCAGTGAACTGCATCCTGTTTCACATTTACATTTCAGAACAGTTCAGCAGTTTGCACTTTCATGAAAGGACTGTTTTGAATGTGCAGTCTAAATAAAATAAACCTCCACAAAAGGGTTGTTTTCATCTGTTGTGATTTTGGTTAAATGATAGTAAAGGAGACGGAGAGGAAATGAAATAAAAGGAAATAAAGCTAATTATTCCAGTCAGAGGGAAGCTCAATTACAAACACCAAACACACTGATTCTGTTTGTATTATTGTAGTTTATTTTCAGTTTCAGTGTTTGTGTTTTGAATATTTTTTCTGGAGGTTTAAAGATAAAGAGAGTCATTTCAAGGTCTGAGTGTCAGGGCTCTGTGTGCGGGCAGGTGGAAATGTGGATCCAAATGCAGGACTCCGAGACGAAATGTAACTGAAAACCACAGCTTTTATTGCTGGCATGAAACAAAAACCAAACCATGAAACCAAGCAGGGACACACAGGCAGGATCTGAGGGTACAACGCAACACCAAGCATGGGAAAACACAGGGCTTAAATACACAGGGCAGTAATGAGGGAATGGGCAACAGAAGGGAGACACAGCTGGGGGAGATCAGGACTAACGAGACGGGGAAGCGAAGCTGCACACACTAACATAAGACAAAGACTTTCACAATAAGACAGGAAACAAGAATTACTAAACCAGATGCAGACATGACACAGAACAGGAACTGCAATACACATGAGAACCCAAAACCTAAGAACTGATCCCTCACCAAGAATAACAGAAACAGATCCATAATGATAATAATAAACAAAGCACCAGAACATCAGAAAACAATCCATAATGCAAAAATAAACCAAAACATAATAAAATCAAAATACTGGGTCCAACGGACCCAGAACCGTGACACTGAGCTCTCTATACCTAAGGCTACGTTCACACTGCAGGCGGAAGCGCATCAAATATGACTTTTGACCCATATCCGATCATGGTATGACAGTTTGAACAGCACTAATCCGATATTTTCAAATCCCACCTAAGTCACTTCCGTATGTGGTACTGAATCCGATGCATTTCTGATGTTTTAGAAAGCGACTGCTGTTTGAATGGTCATGTCGCATTAAATCCGTCTTTTACATTACTGACACAAGACAGACACCAATTATCAGCGCTGGAGAAGACAAATGAGAAAGCATGGCGGCGGAAACTGGAGACGGAGCGAGTCAATGGATGGAACCTGAGGTTTTGGTCTGGATTAGCATATGGGGAGCCAATTCTATATAAGCTAAACGAGTCCGTGTCCATATGTACCCCTGCACGGAGCCATTGTTAAAGCACGGGCTCTCTTTTTTTCTCAGTGTCCTTCTTTCTGTAATTAATTAATTCATTAATTTCTGTAATTAATTTGTCAAAATTGCGATTACAGAAATTGATACGATTACGTATGCAGTGATGTTCGAGGCCTCGCGGGCAGTCCGTACCACGTGACTGATTCAGGAACTGGCTCGTCGGTTTGCGCCAGATTAGAAATAAAATGGGCAGCAAAACACAGCTGATTTCACATCACACTGTGTTGTGGAATTGGATTACGTACGTACTACATCTCTGTATCTCTCTCGCTCTTTTAATTCTCTTAATTTAATTCTCTTCTTTAATTCTCATCTCATTTAGTCGTTTGGTATTCAACACACTCATATACAGGCGCTCGTTCCCCTCCAGACGAGGTCATCAGATGATGACATAATGATGGAGGGTCTGTGCTGAACTCTGTTTGTGCTCGGCAGGTCAGCCCGGTGCCGTGTCATTGTCAGGGTCGTTTCTCCTGCAAGCGACCCTGCGGACGACCTCTGACCTGCGGCAACCACTCCTGCAGCAGAGAGTGTCATCTGGTTAACAGCGGCAATCCAGTAAGGACCTTCTTTAGATGTCTTTTAATGAAATCTGATGAAATAATAAATGATGGTACCAACAGAAACTGCTGTTCCTCTGTCAGCCACTTGAGACTGGCACCAAACGCTGGGCGGTCCCCAGAGACTGTATATAACTGATTTATGTAGCTGCTAGGGCACATAAGTCACAATAATACCACTGCAGATATTTTTTAAGTATATATTCACATTTCCTGGCAGGTACAACAATAGCAGCTCTGGCAGGGAGTCAGCCTCCAGTGGCAATTTAGAAAAAACACAGCTACTTTGGATACATCCAATGTATTATAGTTTTTAGTTTTTTTATGTGGCAAACGACACGTTTATGATAACCTGACTGTGCGACGGGTGTAACAGGTGAAGGATTGCAGTTAAACAGGCCTTTACATTACAGTTAATCCATCGCACAGGAACCTGGTAACTGGTGCTCTAATATTCAAATAAAATCCTCAAATTTCACCAAAACTGGAGCTCAGACGTCTTGAACCACCTGTTGGTAAAGTTAAACACAGCAGCCATGTTATTGGTCAGATAATTGCATTAAAAATGCTCCAATGTGCCGAGGTCACGTCCAGGGACTCCAAATAGCTGATGTCATCATCCACCTGTCAGTTAAAGCCAGGCCCTTAATAATACAATCTGTAAGCCCAATTCAAATTTAAACGGGTAATTTATAGAGTACAGTTGTTAAGAAGTATGAGGCACCTTGTGCTTTTGCAAACATCTAATTACATGTTAAATATCTTATCTGAGATGTTTATTCATAAAAAGTTTCATCATCAGTGTCAACACTTTTTCATGCGTTTACAGTGCAACTCTTCTTTTTATTAAATTTCCTTCCATTGCTTAAGGACTTTGACTGATATAAATAAATAAATAAATAAAAGCTTTCTGTAATCATTGTCCTGACCATCTTTTGAGCACATTTTACTTTGAAATTTGGAATTTGTTTTTTCTTCAACTTTCAATACTCTAAAAGCTTTACTTTAAATGTGATCCTGAACCACTCCCAGGACAGATGAGATATATAATCACTCCTGTTTGCTGTGCTGAACCTTTGCTGCCCTGATGTAATACCCAGTTTGACCAGTAGATGGTAGCAGACTTTGAATGTATGTGTGCTGGTTCAGAAGGTATGAGTCAGTAAGAGCCACGTGGTGATAAGTTTGTAGTTTATGAGACACTGAAACACTTAATCTCTCTGTTTTCATTATAAATTACTAAGTGTTGCACTCTGAACATTATTCAGATTGAAGAAATTTAAATTTAAAATCCTTTCATCAGTCAAAGAGTAACAATCTGCTAACAGCAATATTGTCACTCTACTCTGTCTACATATTTGATCAAAGACATTTGAAAATGTTTATGACAATTTGCTAAAGTTTAAATGAATAAATTTCAGGATTTTTGCCTACAGCAGTGAAACTTTTGCAAAAGAAAGCCGTCAGATTTTGTGTTTCATCAGATGTGTAATGGCACCGGATATCGGTACCCATTCCTAATTGCAACGTGGCATTTTGGGGCAAAATGGGAACGTAAATAGTGTATAGTGTGTATGTGAGGAGCAGGATTTTGAATTCAATTCTGGATTTGAAGGGAAGCCAAAACAGGAGAAATATGCTCTCTCTTTCTAGTCCCTGTCAGGACTCTTGCTGCAGCATTTTGGATTAGCTGAAGGCTTTTCAGTGAGTGTTTTGGACATCCTGATAATAATGAATTACAGTCGTCCAGCCTGGAAGTAATAAATGCAAGAACTAGTTTTTCAGTGTCACAGCGTTACTGGAGGCCAAGGTAAAGCCATCCAGAGTAAGAATCTGGTTAGATACCATATTTCTAAGATTTTCAGGGCCGAGTACAATAACCTCAGTTTTATCTGAATTAAGAAGCAGAAAGTTAGCGGCCATCCAGGTCTTTATGTCTTTAAGACATTCCTGCAGTTATACAGAATTGGTCCTAGCACTGAACCCTGTGGAACTCCATAATTAACCTCAGTGTGTGAAGAGGTCTCTCCATTTATATGCACAAATTGGAGTCTATTAGATAGATATGATACAAACCACTGCAGTGCAGTACCTGTAATACCTACAGCATGTTCTAATCGCTCTAATAGGATATTATGGTCAACAGTATCGAATGCTGCACTGAGGTCTAGCAGGACAAGCACAGAGATGAGTCCACTGTCAGAGGCCATAAGAAGATCATTTGTAACCTTCACTAAAGCTGTTTCTGTGCTGTGATGAGCTCTGAAACCTGACTGAAACTCTTCAAATAAACCATTCCTCTGCAGATGATCTGTTAGCTGTTTGACAACTACTCTTTCAAGGATTTTTGATATGAAAGGAAGGTTGGAGATTGGCCTATAATTAGCTAATGCTGGGCTTACACTGTGCGATTTTTGGCCCATTTTGAGCCGATTTTTGAGTCGTGCGACCGTTTTGGCGATCGGCCCGATTTTGGCCTTCATCGTGCGTCGTGCATCGTGTAGTATACCTGGGTTAACGCGACGCGATTAACACCTCACGACCAGCTCCCGATCATCAATCGCTTGGTCGTGAGGATTTCAAACCTGTTTGAAATCCTCACGACTGTCGTGAGGGTGTCACCGCAGTTTGTCACACTGCGCACGCGCAAACACAAATATCAGTGAAAAAGACGGAGCAGCACGGCAGTGCAGTGTGTGATCTGGACACAAGCGACGGAGGCACAACTTGTAGAACTTTGGAAAGCTCATCCGAGCCTTTTCGATGTGGCCTCACAAAATTATCACGACCACAACAACCGTGAAAATAGTTGGATCTACATTGCTGCTCAATCACAGCTGCCTGATCATGTTTTTCATTAGCAATTTAGCAAAGTTGATGGTGGTGGTGTGTCTGTGTGAGTGAAAGACAGAGAGAGCGAGCGACAGAATTTCTGTTATAACCTTCATGTTATGGAGGCACAGTGTGAGCACTCAGGTCGCATCAGAGCATCGGGTCGTATAGTGTGAGACCCTGCATCATGACCTATGAACTTCTAACCCCTGCGAGTCAATCGTACAGTTTGAGCAGGAGCTGAATCGCGCGACTGAAAAAAATCGCACAGTGTAAACCCAGCATAAGACTGCTGGGTCTAGAGATGCTTTTTGAGTAAAGATTAAACTACAGCCAGCTTGAAGGCCTGTGGTACATAGCCGATTATTAGAGATAAGTTGATCATATTTAAGATTGAAGCATTAATTAATGTCAGGACATCATTGAGCAGTTTTGTAGGAATGGGGTCTAAAAGACACGTTGATGGTTTGGAGGAAGTAATTATTGAAGCTAACTCAGAAAGATCAATTGGAGAAAAAGAGTCTAAATGACTTAGATGATCTGAATCTGAACACTATATAATACCGACTGTAGCCTCAGCAGAGGTTAAATGATAGTGAAATGAGTCTCCCGTGGTGAGACCAGTATACCTTTCCTATTCCAGCTGCAGAGTTCAGATCATTAGCTCTTTTGTGCTTTTAACCAAGTAATCTCTTTGTCTAACCCGCTAGTGCTCATTTGCATCTGTTTTTTCCACCAAACTTATACACAGACTATGGAAAGTTGTTATTTTAGACCATTCACAATTGATTTCTCTTATGAATCTGTTTGCTAGGTCCATCTTCTATTTTGTCTCTTGATAGACAATTGGGTTTTCTCATTGTTCTGTGTGTATTTTGTCTGGGCATCCAAGTAGTCAATGCTACATGGGTGTGTGGAACTACCATTAGAATCGAACTGGGAGAGATAGTCGGGTTGCTCCGAAAAATTTCCAGGTTCTCCTCGGGGATCCTAAGATCCTCCACTTTGCTGAAGTAACTTCTGCAGATATCCACTCGATTGCCAATGAACTGTCCTCACCTATCCATTTATGAAAGTTTAATGGATTTGTCATATTCAAATGAATATTTTATAGCAGAACTGTGATATTTTCTGAAACTCCTATTTAGGTTCTAAGTAAAATGCAACCTGACCCTAAAAACCAAGTCATACCCAACCAGCAGACAACTTTTAGAGGTCAAACGTATTATTCACAAGGCAGATGTAACACCCATTTATACCAATAGATGGGAGAAGACTTTAAATGTAAATCATGCCCATTCCAAGCTACACTTAGGTTATCAGACCGGCCTCTTTACTGGTTTAGGGGCTATTATCCAGAGCAAGGTCCAGTCTGAGTCATATTTTCTGCATTTTATCAGAAACTGAAACATTTTCAGCTCTCTCTTGAGAAGCTGCTACAAGAAAATTTTCAGGATTTTTGCAATGTTAGCTGCTGGTTGGTTTCTGGGTGAAATAGTCTTAAACACACACATCCTGTATTGAAACATTTCTTTGAAGATTACAGCTAGGGCCATGCTGGTTTTAGTCTGCATTGTTTTTTTTTTTCACTGAAAGCAGGCATGTGCACTTAGTGAAGTTAATGAAGTCAACTTTTTCATGTGAAATTGTCGTGAAACCCACTTAACCAGGTGAGAAAACCAAAGTAAGATCAAAACTTTATTGATCTTCATAAAACTGAACACCAAACCCAAATAAATATAAATATCACTAAACTTAGTGATATTTAGTGAGGACATAAATACATATCTAAATATTTATATTGTTTATATTATTTATATTATTTATATTGTTCCTGAAGATTATGGAGGAAGAAACAATTTTGAAAATACGATGTGGTTTTCTAAGTGACAAAAACACAGGAAACATGTGAAAATCAAGTGGAGGTACTGTGGTCTGAGGTGCTGCAGGGAGCAGTTAGAGACGAGCAGTGTGCATCGGTGGTTGGACTGGTGGCTGATGATGTCCATCCAAAGTAGTTTTCAATTTCGCATCACTTCACTGAAGCGTAGATAACGTCTGACTCTGGTTTAAAGTGTGAACACAAACACAGATCAAACAGAAGTAAATATGATTCTGTCCCTAACACGCAGTCCTGACTTTGCTGAAAACCACATCAGCTGCAAATCACAATGTGAATCTCTCGTGCAAATGCTCTGCTTCCTTATTTGAGTTTGCTATTGTGAGTGCAAAAGTGCAGTCTTCCTAAAAAGCACTGTTACACTTAATGCAAATATCTTAATGGGATAGAGTAGTCATAACTGGGACTTCAGCCAAATATTCATAAATTTGGATGTTTCACACCCCATTAGCTACCATTAGCTCACACCAGGTGGCAGCTGGCCGGATTGGACAAATGGACGAAGCTAAATAATAACGATAATGAGTGCTCTTCATTTGCACTGCAGCAGGAAGTAGCTTGGAAGCATAAATAGAAAATAGAAGTGTTAGGTTTGTTTTACAATTAAATTAAAGAACTATAAAAACCGTCACCCTCTACCTGAGCTTTTGACTCACAGGCATTGCACATAAACTGACCCCATTATTAGAAACTCTGGTCATGTTCAGTGTGAACATTTACCTCTGGAACATGAGCTGTATGACAGGAAATGACATGTCTGCCTAAAGATGAAGATAAAGAAAAGCTGTACCTGCGGTCGTCTTTGGGCTGATGGTTGTTTGTCCATAACTGCCAGGTTTTTTTCTCACTATTGAGTAAACTAAAGCCGAATCATCCTCTGCATAATAAAGCACAAAAAGGCAAAAAAAATTTATTTATGCTTATGTAGCTTCATGAAAAGATGAAATAATGATCTTTATATAACTTTTAGAAATAGCAGCAGGTTTTCAAAAAGTTTTTTTTTCTACTTCTTAAGATCATAGCTGTGAACCAGCAAAGAACTGGCGGGTGTTCGTGTGAAAAGAGAACATGGACAACCACAAAGCCTTTTTTGATGCAGGCTGATGCACTTTACCACGGAGGACAAAGCAAACACTTTCTCGTAATGAACGCTATTGTTAGCTAAAGCAGGGCACTCTGTGGTGAGAATAGGCATCAGACTGAAGCTAACTGAAATCAAAAACAGGAAGCTGCTGCTGTGGTTTTAAACTTTAAGAAGCCTGAAAAGAAACAAAGAACTGTGTCAAAGGAAGTTTGTTCTGTTGAGTTAAACTCTCAAATGTATCCTGCTAATCCTGCTAAAATGTTGTGTGTGCACTGAGGAGCACAAGGTAGCAAACTGACCTTGAGGTGACTTTTGTTGTAAATTGGCAGTGGTATAAATAATTCACCTAAAATTGAATCTGTGTCTAATCTGAGCTGCATTTTGGATTTATTGAAATTTTGGACTTCTATTCCTCTGCTATGGCACTGCTGATGTTCTCTGGGCAAAAAATGGAATAAAAGTCACAACACGACCAGTCTGTAAATTTTGTTGAGGCCAGATGAGGTTAAAAGGAAACTGTTGATTAGCCATACTTAAACCAAAGCCCAAAGGCTCTGGATGCAATGGGGCTGTTATAATTGACATACCACCCCCATACCACTGTCCAAACAGTGGTATGTGGGTGCCCTTGAATTAGTAGCATTAGGTGATGATCTCACATTTCAAATCCAAAGACACAGAGAGTGTATTTTATTTTCAGGAGGCTCATATTCCTTACCCTCCCTAAGAAGGTCAATGCCAGGAATACTGACAAGTCCACCCATTAATCAAACCTTGGATAAAACAAAAAACAGTTAAGCCTACATCCTGGTCATGGAAAACATGACTGCTGCTACATCCTCTCTGGGATAAAAGTGTGCAAGATAGTTAGCCCAGTTAGTTTATGGTTGTTTTTTTATTTGGAGAATAATTTCAGCCAAGAGCGATGTCCTGTTGGTGGCATTTCAGAGGTCTCAGACCTGCTGTTTTGGATAGTTTATGGGTCAATCAGAAAGTAATGTATTACATATCCTACGTTACTTATGTTGAAGGTAGTGTACTAGGTTACTTAAGTGCTCACTGAAGAAAGTACTTCATTAAACTACTTGGTACTCCCTGAAATAACCTGAAATGCATTGTCTAATAATTAGAAGTTAGCAATATAAATCTTAGCCTACAGTCCCAAACATTGATGCAAATCCCAAAAATCCCATGACAAGCTCTGGTGTCGTCGTCCCCCCAGAAATGAGCATCATTATTACCTGTGCTTTCTTGTGTTCCTTCAACTTGACTGTTTGATATTTTGATTTCACTCTCTGTAATGCCATCTTCTGCTGCCATATCTTGATATGCTGAAATGTAACAGTAAAGTTATTTACTGTAAATATTCCAAAAAAAACCCAAAACATAACTATTTGTATCTAAAGAAACTGACCTTCAGGTTTCCTGTGACGACATAGTCTTACCAGCAGAACCAGTAACACCAGTAGAACCAGGACACAGACTGGTGACAACACAGAAAGAACAGGAGGAAAGAGTGATGGAGGAAGAGTGATGGAGGTGGAACCAGGAGCAGAGGTGGATGTAGGTGGAGGTGTGGATGTAGGTGGAGGTGTGGTGGTGTGTTCCCCTAAAATAAAGCAAACACAGTCATTAAGTTGTCGTCACATTGTGAATGTTGAAACCTGCAGAAACACAGACAGGTGAGTGTGTCACCTGTGACAGTGATCCAGCTGGATGGAGACTCTCCATGACCGCTGATGTCACACTTGTAGAGGCCTTCATCAGACCTGGAAACATGCTGGATGGTCATGTGACCTGTAGGCTGCTTCCTGATGAGGGAGCCATCTTTATAGAAAGCAGCTGGGAGGTTGGAGGGAGTGGTCTTTGTTTTACAGAGCAGAGTGACGTCATCTCCCTCCATCACAGGGAGGACAGGACTCTGCAGGATCACTGATCCACCTCAACACAGAGACAAACTACAGCATTTCATCCATTTACACACAGCTTCATCAACACTAACTCCACACACTCAGCTTACCAGTGACTGTCAGGTTAACCATGTTACTGATGGGACCCTCTCTGGACTCACACAAGTAAACTCCACTGTCTCGTTCAAAGATGTAACTGATGTCACAGGAAAAGTTAAATGATGTTCCCCATCCATCTCCACACTGAGTGATGTTTCCTTTGCTTGTGTTTCTCCTCAGAGTCCATCCAGCAGAGCTGTCGTCCTCCTCACAGCTCAGAGACACAAAGACTTCCTTAAAGAACTGAGAGCTGCTGGGACTCACAGTCAGACGAGCTGTGAGGGTTAAAATGAAAAGGTCTGAAAACTGAAAATGGTTACAATAGTGTAATTATTCCATAATTTCATCAGTTTTCTGCATGAGCTCCATTCTGTAACATGACCCCAACCAGGTCATATCAGTGAGCATTTTCAGGTTTAAACTGTGACAGAAGAAGGTTACTGACCTTGGTTTGTTGTGCAGCTCAGCAATGAGATCAGAACTAAAGAGAAATGACACTCAGGTTGATTTGAGGTGAACATAAAGAACAACTCCACACAAACAGCTGACAAACACACAAACTTGTCTCCAACTTTGCTACTAACAGCATGTTTCTATATCAATTGGACGTGTCTCTCTCTCTCTGATATATCTTGGCAGAAATCTAAACAGCAACTATGCTGGAAACACAGCTGTATCCACTAGAGTATTAAACTTCTGGCTGCTCCTTTATTCAGAAGAGGTCACCACAGCAGGTACCTCCACATCTTGTATTTGGTAAAGTTTTACACCAATGTCCTTCCTTATGAAAGCTCAAAGAAATCTGTTTAACTTCCCAGGGAGCTAGGAATTATTCACTTGTCAAGCAAATCTGTTAAATACCACAATGTAAAACTATCACCTATACAGCTAATGACATTTTCCAAAGCTTCGAGCAGAGATAACTCAGTAGATAGAGTGTTTGCCCCATGATTAGAAGATCGGGGTTCAAATCCACTGAACGGCTACCCTGAGGTAACCCTGAGAAAGGTAACGTCTGTACACACTGCTCCCTGGGTGCTGGATTGGTGGCTGCCCACTGTTTGAATGGGTTAAATGCAGAAGACTAATTTCCTATGGGATTATTAAAGTATGCATCTTTGAATTTTGTTTTTATTAACTTTACCATTACATATAAACTTTGTAGGAGCCACGTCTGGACTGTTCATGTCCTTGTTTTAAGCACATAACTGAAAAACTGCAACTGTCTGCACTGACTACACTATGGGTATACACAAAATATCCATTTTCTAAAAAAAAAACTCAGTGAAGTCATGTGTCCACTGTGCAGCTGTGTTGATATAATGAGTGAATGATTTGATCTTTTCACTGCCTGCTGTGTTTCCTCGACTCCTGAGCAAAGATAAAGAGTCAGTTCAGACCTGCAGTTGGTCCTCGTGGTGTTTTGAACTTGAATTCAGCCTGATTTGTTTTTCATGTCTTCTCCTCCATCATCAGTTATCAGGAGAGCAGACAGTCAAAGTACAAGAATTCAAACAAACACAGAGATTCTACTTACAGAGCAGACACAGCACAGATGTTTCCTTCATCGTCCTTCTCACTCATTTGAGCTTTTTTTCATTTCTCTCACTGAAACCAAGTAAAGCCCGCCCTCTTCCTCTGAGCTGGGGCTTTTTGTAGTGGTTCAAAGACAGTGGTGGAGAACTAACATTTTTGGATTGTGTAAAGATAACATCATTTAAAAATATATATACAAAAGCACATTCTAGTGAACATTGTCTAACAACGCTTTCAATAAGAACAGTTACTGAAAGCTGCTTCACATACAAGACCAGAAATTCAGAAAAAAGTGAGTACAGAAAAAGCCGTTTGTGGTAAAAAAAAAAAAAAAAGAACTGCTAGTGGCATGCGGTGACCTTTACAGGCCCACACACACAAAACATTTAACTCGGCTATTTAACAAGACAAAATGAACCAGACTAAAAATGCATGGAAATCTTCTCCTGAAGATACGTAAAATATTGGCTTTATATACAATATTACCAAACATTACCAAAAACACATTTACCACTAGCTGACTGTGACAAGTGGTAGAAAAGTATTTAGAATCATTTCCTAGAGAAAAAGTAAATAAAACACAATGAAAACACAGAACCACACTAAAAACTGCATCATTGTATGTAAAGCAGGGGTGTTCAACTCCAGGCCTCGCTGGCCGGTGTCCTGCAGGTTTTAGATGTGTCCTTGATCCAACACAGATGATTTAAATTACTAAATTAGCTCTTCAACATGTCTTGAAGTTCTCCAGAGGCCTGGTAATGAACTAATTGTTTAAGTGATTGATAAAACCTGCAGGACACCGGCCCTCGAGGCCTGGAGCTCGACACCCCTGATATAAAGTATAATGTATTCTGGATAATTATTCTGGAGAAAAATGTTCCCAATCCTCTATATCATCAAGGCCTTCGTCGCTATCATGGTAAAGGAGTTTATGTTTATCCACACTTCCTTTTGTCATCTATATCACACGCTTGCCAAGATGAGACTGATCCGTTATTATGATAAATCACAGAAGCTTGCCTATTTCCTAATGCTATTGCGTTTTCACATGATGCATGACTCCTGACTCCAAACACCAATCTCCCATTAGTCTCCCATCAAAAGCTGCTGACCCCTCAGCTTGACAAGCTCCAACCATTGTTAACAGGAAATGGAGACACCGTTGAAATGAAGACACACTACAGTTTCCAGTGGAATCCAAGTCAAGCAGAGCTTTTAGCCAACTGGATGCAACCAAGGAGTAGTTCTATGAAAGAAGGCTGTCTGAAATTAAAGGAGAGCAATGACGTTACCTTTGGAACATTTTAGTTAATACATATTTCTAGTTTTACAACGGCTGCTTGCCTTGCATATGCACATGTTTGAACATAATGTCATCATACATTGATTATATGGTACCAGTCAAACAGATTGAATGAATAAAACTTTATTAGATTTCTGTGCCACTGCTCTATCCTTACCACTTCCAAGACAGTATAGTTTAAAAATAGCTCCTCAAATAAACAGGATAAATAAATAGTGGCAGTGATTTTACTGAAGAGGAGAGTGTGTGTGGATTCCCTCCCCCCCTACCCCCCTGGACCATCTCCAAACCATCTGTACATATATATATAGCACTGTGGTTCACCTTCTTGTAAACAAACTGTCACCTTTTTCCTTGACCAGAAAACAGTCTGCCCATGAGTCTGTCTGTGAGCCATGACATAATCAATATTAACTGAATTATCCATCCATCCAGCCATCTTCATCCACTTTATCCGGGACCTGGTCGCGGGGACAGCAGCCTAAGCAGAGAGGCCCAGACCTCCCTCTCCCCAGCCACCTCCTCCAGCTTATCCGGGGAAACACCAAAGCGTTCCCAGGCCAGCCGAGAGATATAATCTCTCCAGCGTGTCCTGGGTCTGCCCCAGGGCCTCCTCCCAGTGGAACATGCCCAGAACACCTCACCCAGGAGGCGCCCAGGAGGCATCCTTGTCAGATGCCCGGACCACCTCAGCTGGCTCCTTTCGATGTGGACGAGCAGCAGCTGCTCTACTCTGAGCCCCTCCCGGATGGCCGAACTTCTCACCCTATCTCTAAGGGAGAGGCCAGCCACCCTTCGGAGGAAGCTCATTTCTGACACTTGTATCTGCGATCTTGTTCTTTCGGTTACTACCCACAGCTCGTGGCCATAGGTGAGGGTAGGGACGTAGATCGACCGGTAAATTGAGAGCTTCGCTTTTACACTCAGCTCCCTCTTCACCAAGACGGACCGGTGCAGCGTCCGCATCACTGCAGCCACAGCACCAATCTGTCTGTCGACCTCCGGCTTCCTTCTCCCATCACTCGCGAACAAGACCCCGAGATACTTGAACTCCTCCACTTGGGGCAGGAACTCGTGCCCGACCCGGAGTGGGCACTCCACCCTTTTCCGGCTGAGAACCATGGCCTCAGATTTGGAGGTGCTGATCCTCATTCCCGCTGCTTCACACTTTGCTGCAAACCATATCATCCGCGAAAAGCAGAGATGAGATTCTGAGGCCACCGAAGTGAAAGCCCTCCGCCACTTGGCTGTGCCTAGAAATCCTGTCCATAAAAATTAAGAACAGAATCGGTGACAAAGGGCAGCCCTGGCGGAGCCCATCACCCATGGGGAACGAGTCCGACTTTGTGACGTACGCTATGCACAGATACACCCACACACAGGTTTTTATCATCAGATTCCACATTTATTGCGAGTGTCCACGGAATTATAACAGAACACCGTCTGACAGCGGTCGGTTCCCGCAGAGTCTTCCTCCTCCGCTCCTCTCCACCTCACTATATAAAGGGAAGGAAAACCACCATCAGTCCAAAATCGCCATCAGCTGTTCTCACCAGCACCGCCCCGTTGAGCTCACTGCACCACTCCTCCCCTGCAGCCGCGTCCCGGACCACACCTCCGCCACATACCCCCACCGCCCGACTGAGGCCGGGGAGCCTTCCGGCCGAACCTACTCACCCCCCGCGAGCGAGAGAGGAAATCGGCCACCGCCATCTGCGCCCCCGGCCTATGGACCACCTTGAACTTAAAGGGCTGTAAAGCCAGATACCACCGGGTGATCCGGGCGTTGGCATCTTTCATGCGGTGGAGCCACTGCAGCGGGGCGTGGTCCGAGCAGAGGGTGAATGAGCGCCCCAGGAGGTAATAGCGAAGGGAGTCGACCGCCCACCGGATAGCCAAGCACTCCTTCTCCACGGTGCTGTACCGTCTTTCACGCTCTGCCAGATCCCGGCTGATGTAAAGAATGGGACGGTCGGCCCCCCGCACCTGCTGGGACAAAACGCCCCCCAGCCCCCTGTTCGAGGCGTCAGTCTGCAGAACAAAAGGGAGGGAGCCACCCGCTGCACATGCTCCGCACAGGTGTCGCTATGGATGATCACGTCATCCAAGTAAGCAGCAGCATACGCAGCGTGTGGGCGCAGCACCCGGTCCATGAGGCGCTGGAAAGTGGCAGGGGCCCCGAACAAGCCGAACGGAAGCGTAACGAACTGGTACAACCCGTACGGAGTGGAGAAGGCCGTTTTCTCCTTGGACTCGGCAGACAAGGGAATCTGCCAGTAGCCCTTGGTTAAATCCAGTGTCGTGAAAAAACGGGCCGTGCCCAGCCGATCCAGGAGCTCGTCGACCCGGGGCATGGGATAAGCATCAAAACGTGACACTTCATTCACCTTGCGATAGTCGACACAGAACCGTATAGACCCATCCTTCTTCACCACCAGAACGATGGGGCTACACCAGGCGCTGTGCGACTCTTCTATCACTCCCATTCTCAGCATTTCAGCCAATTCCCTCTGCACAATTTGCCGTTTATGCTCAGGAAGCCTGTAGGGCCGTGAACGCACCGTCACGCCAGGCTGCGTTACAAAATGATGCTTAATGAGAGACGTTCGGCCGGGCAGGGGGGAGAACACATCAGCAAAACGCTGTTGTAACGCGACAACGTCCGCTCTCTGGGCCTGTGTGAGATGGTTATCACAAGGGAGGGAGGCGGGGATGACGGAATTTGGCACCTCCGGCCCCAACTCATCTCTCTCCTTAACCAGGCTCACCAGCGACGCGGATTCAACCTCTCTCCACTTTTTAAGGAGATTGAGGTGATAAATCTGTGTGGCCCCACCCCTCTCCGACCGAGCGACCTCATAGTCAACGTCCCCGACTCGCCGTGTGACCACAAAGGGCCCTTGCCACTTGGCGAGCAACTTTGAGCTGGAGGAAGGGAGTAACACAAGCACTTTGTCTCCCAGTGAAAATTGCCTGAGTCTAGCCCCTCTGTCATACAGGCGCTGCTGACGCTGCTGAGCCTGGAGCAAATTCTCCCGTGACAACCTTCCCAAAGTGTGGAGTTTCGCTCTCAGGTCCAGCACGTACTGGATCTCATTCTTGGCGGGGCTCGGACCGTCCTCCCACCTTTCTTTAATCAGGTCGAGCACCCCCACGTGGCCTCCTGCCGAACAGCAGTTCAAAGGGAGAAAATCCCGTGGAGGCCTGGGGCACCTCCCGCACTGCGAATAACAGAGGGTCTAGCCAGCGATCCCAATTGCGTTCATCCTTGTTAATGAACTTACGAATCATGGACTTCAAAGTCTTATTCAGCCGCTCCACCAGCCCGTCCGTCTGAGGGTGGTAGACGCTGGTCCGAATAGATTTAATGCCCAGTAATTTGTACAGTTCCCGCAGTGTACGAGACATAAACGACGTGCCCTGGTCAGTCAGTATCTCTTTCGGGATTCCGACTCGGGAGATGACCTGAAACAGTGCCTGCGCCACACTCTTTGCAGAGATGGTGCGCAGCGGGACTTCTTCCGGGTACCGCGTTGCATAATCCACCAGGACTAACACAAAGCGGTAGCCGCGTGCACTCCGGTGAAACGGCCCGATGAGGTCCATGCCAATGCGCTCAAACAGGACCTCTATGAGTGGAAGCGGGCGCAAAGGCGCTTTTGGTATGGCCGGCTGATTAACAAGTTGGCAGTCCGGGCAGGACGCGCACCAGTGGCGCACATCCGCTCGGATGCCCGGCCAATAAAATCGGGCCGTTATTCGCTCCAGAGTTTTTTCATAACCCATATGCCCTACCATGGGGTTATAATGAGCCGCCTGGAAAATCATTTCCCGGCGGCCCTGCGGCACCAACAGCTGGGTGTGTGTCACCTCCGTACGAGTGTCACGACTCACTCGATATAACCTATCTTTCAATAACATGAAGCGTGGGTAGGTCCGCGCGGCTTCAGGGCGCACCACGTGACCATCAATCTCCATCACCTGGTCAAAGGCTGAGCGTAGGGTGTCGTCACGAGACTGCTCCAGTGGGAAATCACCCGTGGGGGGAACTTCCGGAGCCGGCGGTGCTTCCTGTGAAGGACCCGCCGTCTCCCCCTCCCCAGAGTCAGTGTCGGACGGCCCCGCGTCACTGCTGAGCGCCGCGCAGACGCTACATGCTACTAACGGTCGTGACCGCACCTCCGCGTACTGTCCCAACAGATGATGAAACCCCGGCCAATTCGTGCCCAGAATTAGGGGATGCGACAGGCGCGGGCTAACCGCAGCCGTTACTCTATGCGTTTTGCCCTTATACTTTAATAACAGCGGCACTATGGGATACCTGTGAACATCACCATGAACACACCTCACCTCCACCCATTCTGTCTCCAGCAATACCCCGGGGCGAACCAAATCTTGGTGCACGAGGGTCTGCGTGCAGCCCGTGTCCACCAAAGCATGGCGTATACCCCCTCGAGTCCTTACCGGAATGCTGTATGTCCCTCCCGGACTGGGAGAGGGTGCTGGAGCACCGGCAACGCGGAACACCTGCCCCACCTCCATCAGAGGACAGTCCCTCCTCAGGTGTCCTGGTTGCCCGCACTTCCAGCACTCCTGCCCCGGCGTCTGTGCTGTTCTCCATGGCTCAGGGGCAGCACTGCTCATGTCCGATCCCTGGGAAGGCACAAACGCAGCAAAAGGATTAGTGGGGCTCAGCGCCGGCGCCCGCTCTGCATGCCCTGGCGCAGGCACCCGGCGCCTCGGTGCCGGCACCGGGGTTTGTCTGTTCAGCCTCCGGCCGCTGTCCCCGGGGCTCCCCCGCTCTAGCGGCAAGGTGGTCCTCCGCCAACGTAACCGCCACCTCCAGACTCACGGGACAGTGGCACCTGACCCATCTCGCCGTCTCCATAGGCAGCCCCTCCACGAACTGCTCCAGCACCACCTTGTCCACCAGCAGCGTCTCGCCCTCTGACGATCCCGGCTGCAGCCAGCGAACGGCCGCATCATGCAGCTTCCGGGCCCAAGCAAACGGCCGATCCGCCGCGGCCAGCCGACAGGCCCGGAACCGCCGGCGGTGATCTTCAGCGGTGAGCCCCAACCTGTCCACCACCGCCCGGCTCACGTCCTGGAAGCTGCCCCTCGAGGCCGGCGGCAGACTCAGGGCCGCCGTCCGAGCCTCCCCCGACAGCAAAGGAAGCAAACGCGGAGCCCACTCCACCTGCGGCCACTGGCAGGCCTCCGCCGTGGCACGAAAAGTCTCCAGAAAAACCTGGGGGTCGTCCCCATCCCCCATCCAGGGCACCGCCACCGACAGCGGCGGGGGCTTCGGCGGGACAGCGGCGGGGGCTTCGGCAGGGCAGCGGCGCCAACCAGCCGCTCCAGAACCAGGGTCTGCCGGTCCGTTTTCTCCTGCAGCGCAGCCAGGGGAGCTTGCTGGGCCGCCGCATGGTCGTGGCTCATCTTCGCCATCTCCGCCAGCATCTGCGCCAGCATCTGCGCCAGAAACTGCAAAGGCTGGGCGGGCGGCGCAGCCTGCGGGTCGGACATCCCCACACCGGCAGGCACCTGGGTTTCGGCACCACTTGTGACGTACGCTATGCACAGATACACCCACACACAGGTTGTTATCATCAGATTCCACATTTATTGCGAGTGTCCACGGAATTATAACAGAACACCGTCTGACAGCGGTCGGTACCCGCAGAGTCTTCCTCCTTCGCTCCTCTCCACCTCACTATATAAAGGGAAGGAAAACCACCATCAGTCCAAAATCGCCATCAGCTGTTCTCACCAGCACCGCCCCATTGAGCTCACTGCACCACTCCTCCCCTGCAGCCGCGCCCCGGACCACACCTCCGCCACAGACTTATTGCCGGCAATGCGAACCAAGCTCTTACAACGGTTGTATAGGGATCGAATGGCCCGTAGCAATGGGCCGTAGCAATGGGCCAGAAACCCCATACTCCCACCAACAACACCTCCCACAGGACACCCCGAGGGACACAGTCGAATGTCTTCTCCAAGTCCACAAAACACATGTAGACTGGTTGGGCAAACTCCCATGCACCCTCAAGTATCCTTGAGAGGATAAAGCGCTGGTCCAGTGCTCCGTGACCAGGACGAAAACCGCATTGTTCCTCCTGTATCCGAGGTTCGACTAGCGGACGAACTCTCATTTCCAGCACCCTGGCATAGACTTTCCCAGGGAGGCTGAGGAGTGTGATCCCCCTGTAGTTGGAAGACACCCTCCGGTCTCCCTTCTTAAAGATGGGGACCACCACCCCGGTCTGCCAGTCCAGGGGTACTGCCCCTGATCTCCACGCAACATTGTAGAGGCGTGTCAACCAGGACAGCCCTACAACGCCCAGAGCCTTCAGGAACTCCGGGCAGACCTCATCAACACCAGGGGCTCTGCCACCAAGGAGTTGTTTAACTGCCTCAGTGACCTTGCCCCCGGAAATTGGCGGGTCATTCCCCTCATCCCCAGACTCTGCTTCCTCCTCGGAAGACGTATCAGTGGGATTAAGGAGGTATTAAGGAAGTATTCCTCAAAGTATTCCTTCCACCGCCTGACAATTTTCTCAGTCAAAGTCAGCAGCGCTCCGCCAGCACTATACACAGTGCAGGTAGAGCACCGCTTTCCCCTCCTGAGACGCCTGACGGTTTGCCAGAATTTCTTCGAGGCAGTCCGAAAGTCTTTTTCCGTGGCCTCTCCGAACTCCTCCCACACCCAAGTTTTTGCTTCAGCCACTGCTCGAGCCGCATTCCGCTTAGCCTGTCAATACCTGTCAGCTGCCTCCGGAGTCCCACAGGCTAACCAAGCCCGATAGGGCCTGAATTAATTGTAAATAATTGTTCAATGGCCTGGTAATTTTCAACATTTTCTACATGACTGGGTGGCCAGTTAGAGACCAGCAGCTGGACGTTAGTGGTTAGACTACTTCAGGGAAGAGTAGATGATGTCTGGCTCTGGCTTAAAGTCTGAACACAAACACAGTGTAGAGTCAGTTCAGACCTGCAGTTGACCTGCAGATTCTACTTACAGAGCAGACACAGCACAGATGTTTCCTTCATCGTCCTTCTCACTCATTTGAGCTTTTTTTTCATTTCTGTCACTGACACCAAGTAAAGCCCGCCCTCTACCTCTGAGCACCAACTTTTCTATTGGTTCAAGCACAGGTGGGGGGACTGATACATACAAGCTGATACATAAACACAAACAGTCTACAACTCCAGTCTGAGTCCCATATTCACAAGTTTGTAGTTTATGAGTAGGGATGGGTACCGATATCCGGTTCTGACATAAACGGTAGTAACCAGACCGGAAAGCAGCGCACATTTCGGTGCTTTATTCTGGTGGGTTTTTTTCCTGCGATGTCATACACTTTGGATTCTTACTAATTATTTTACCTTTCTGAGGATAGTAGGCGGGCCCAGGTACGTACGTTCTTCTAGAGCAGAGCTACAGATTAAAAATGTCTAAGGCGAAGCGGTCAAAAGTCTGGCTGTACTTCACAGCAAAAGATGTAAACTCAGCAGCCTGCAACAAGTGCTTTAAGGTGATACTGTGATACTGTCAAAGGAAATAACACCCCGAATCTGACGACGAACCTGGCGACGTATACCGTTTTGTTAAAAGCCGAGAAATGCACCATATTTGATAGCTTGCTGCAAGACCTCACACCGGCACATCTACTGCGGGTGTGGTGCCTGTTATCGGACCCAGAGTTAGCAACATCCCCCAAGAACCCGAAGAGGAGAGTCCTGGCCCCTAGCCCTGCCAGTGTAGCAGAAATGATGACGGATGATGATGGCAGCAGCAGCAGCCGTTCTCCTCTGCGTGAGTAGCTTAATGTTGTCCGTGTGTAATTTACGTTGAGTAGGCTAACCACGTTATTACATTAATGCATGTAAGGTGAACTAGCAAACACCGTCGTAGTTACATGCGGCTGTCTTCTTGTTTGATAGAGTGATACCATATATGCCCTATAACTGCAGAACAGGCTAACACTGTTATCTTATTACAAAAAAAAAAAAAAACAGCTAAACATGAGAGGTTTTTGGACAAATTTTGTGTTTTCCATTGTGTAAGCACTGGTTCCAACCACAGGAGGTATGTTGTATCAACAGAAAAGGCTAACTTGGTTATCATTTTGCAGAAAAAAGAGACTGCTAAAAATAAAAACATAAGAGTTTTTTTGGACAAAGTTTGTGTTCTCCATTCTTTAAGCACCGGTTCAAGCACCATTTAAGCACCGGCACCGTTTCAAAAGTACCGTTTTGGCACCGGTATCAGATAAAACCTAAACGATACCCATCCCTATTTATGAGACACCAAAACACTAAAGCTTTTCATCTTAAACTACTGTGTGATGCTAATGTTTTCCAGATGAAGGAGTAATAATTAAAAAAATGATGCTTTTCGAAAAATAAGCATTTAAACTCTGATGACCAATTGACAGAAGTTTTTAAAATGTCAAATACTAAAAAAATAACCATCTGATCTAAGCCATACCAACAGTGCTCCTTGAAATGCTTAGCTACTAGATGAACAGCCACAAAGTGATTGGAGGTCACAATCAAGGCAGCAGGGAAGGACGTTTGCAAACTATCAGAAAGGTGTGATGAAGAAAGTACAGCAAGCTGTCTGTGCTTGAAACTGCCAAGCAAGGACTCACAGCTTGAAGAGACATACCAAAGCCTGGAGAATAAACTGGACATTTTCCACAGAAGCATCCACGGTGTACTGTCTGTGGCAAATGAACAATTAGCTGTTGTTTATCACAAGACTGGTGTGTTTTCTGTCAAATTTTCACTCTTAGGTTAAAAAGGTTCTGTCTGGTGTCCTGGACAAAATGCGGATGTTAGAAAAATAAAGCATGTGTTTAAAGACTACCAATGAACATCTGCAGACTGCTCAGTGATTATCAGGTTGATTCACAGAAATGTGACTGAACACAAATGTTCTAGACAGACTCTTAATCTGGACTGTCAGGGGCTGGGTCTATGACCCAGCATTTTGAGTTCATTTTTTATTTCTCATATTACATTGAATGGTAAATGACCTGTATTTGTATAGCGCTTTACTAGTCCCTAAGGACCCCAAAGCGCTTTACACATCCAGTCATCCACCCATTCACACACTTGAAAACGTGTTAAGTTTTGTGTTTCTATTATTAGTTAGGATTTAGTTGAGTGTTATTCTAGTTTAGGTTTTCATCTATTTCCCCTTGTGTGATTCTGTTCTTGTCCTCTGTGTCAGTATGACTTGTATTTCTGGTCTGTGTGTTTTATGTTGTCAAGCCTGTGATATTCCTGCATCTCTCCATGTTTCCTGTCTTATTTTAAAAGTCCTCCGTTCTTTGTTCAATGTGTTTAGTTTTACTCTTTACCTTTGGTTTGCTATGTTCATTTGTGTCAGCTGTTTCCACATGTGTTTCCACTTCCCCTGATCACTTCCTGTGTGTATTTAGTCTCTGTGTTTCGTTCAGTCTTTTGTCAGGTCATCTGTGTAATTTCCTTCAATGGTACATAAGATTAAGAATTTTCATGGTCACTGTGATGGCTGCACTTACAGCCACACAGTGGTAATACCCAAGTAACATTGCATTCACATTTCTTTCTTTAAATATAGGAATTTATTTACAGGACAATAGATAACTGGTTTTGGTTTAGAGTTAATTCACATATCCACATAACACTGCATTCTAAAATAAGTGCACACATTTTAGTTTACACTGTTATGTATAATTATTTTTTTGTTTTCTGAGTTACCTTAGTTGCAGCTGTTCCAGTCCCTTGATTAAGGAGCCAAGAGGTGGAAAAGGGGCGGAGCGAGCCTTAAAGGAAGGCTACAAATTGGTTCATGCCATAACTCAGGACCATGGGGGGGAATTGGAGTTCATTATGTTTGGTTTAGTTAGGTTTTGTGTGTTTTACCCCTTCTCCTGTTTTTGTGGGCTGATCAGCCACTATTTAAGTTTCCCCTTTGTCTCATTAAGTTAGGTCAGTTTGTTTGAGTTATCAGTAGTGTTGTCAACTTTGAGTAGAGTTTTGTTATTTTGACCTCTTTTATGGGCCCAAGATTTTGAGTCTTTTTGCATGAATTAACCAATTGTGTTTTTTTGGGTTGGACTTTAACCTGTGCCTAAGTTTCCTTCACTGCTCGGTCCATCACAGTCACAATACAGTGGGGCAAAAAAGTATTTAGTCAGCCACCGATTGTGCAAGTTCCCCCACCTAAAATGATGACAGAGGTCAGTAATTTGCACCAGAGGTACACTTCAACTGTGAGAGACAGAATGTGAAAAAAAAAATCCATGAATCCACATGGTAGGATTTGTAAAGAATTTATTCGTAAATCAGGGTGGAAAATGAGCATTTGGTCAATAACAAAAATACAACTCAATACTTTGTAACATAACCTTTGTTGGCAATAACAGAGGTCAAACGTTTACTATAGGTCTTTACCAGGTTTGCACACACAGTAGCTGGTATTTTGGCCCATGCCTCCATGCAGATCTTCTCGAGAGCAGTGATGTTTTGGGGCTGTCGCCGAGCAACACGGACTTTCAACTCCTGCCACAGATTTTCTATGGGGTTGAGGTCTGGAGACTGGCTAGGCCACTCCAGGACTTTCAAATGCGGAGCCACTCCTTTGTTGCCCGGGCGGTGTGTTTTGGATCATTGTCATGTTGGAAGACCCAGCCTCGTTTCATCTTCAACGTTCTCACTGATGGAAGGAGGTTTTGGCTCAAAATCTCACGATACATGGCCCCATTCATTCTGTCCTTAATACGGATCAGTCGTCCTGTCCCCTTGGCAGAAAAACAGCCCCATAGCATGATGTTTCCACCCCCATGCTTCACAGTAGGTATGGTGTTCTTGGGATGCAACTCAGTATTCTTCTTCCTCCAAACACGACGAGTTGAGTTTATACCAAAAGTTCTACTTTGGTTTCATCTGACCACATGACATTCTCCCAATCCTCTGCTGTATCATCCATGTGCTCTCTGGCAAACTTCAGACGGGCCTGGACATGCACTGGCTTCAGCAGCGGAACACGTCTGGCACTGCGGGATTTGATTCCCTGCCGTTGTAGTGTGTTACTGATGGTGACCTTTATTACTTTTGTCCCAGCTCTCTGCAGGTCATTCACCAGGTCCCCCCATGTGGTTCTGGGATCTTTGCTCACCGTTCTCATGATCATTTTGACCCCACGGGATGAGATCTTGCGTGGAGCCCCAGATCGAGGGAGATTATCAGTGGTCTTGTATGTCTTCCATTTTCTGATGATTGCTCTCACAGTTGATTTTTTCACACCAAGCTGCTTGCCTATTGTAGATTCACTCTTCCCAGTCTGGTGCAGGTCTACAATACTTTTCCTGGTGTCCTTCGAAAGCTCTTTGGTCTTGGCCATGGCGGAGTTTGGAGTCTGACTGTTTGAGGCTGTGGACAGGTGTCTTTTATACAGATGATGAGTTCAAACAGGTGCCATTCATACAGGTAACGAGTGGGGGACAGAAAAGCTTCTTACAGAAGACGTTACAGGTCTGTGAGAGCCAGAGATTTTCCTTGTTTGAGGTGACCAAATACTTATTTTCCACCCTAATTTATGAATAAATTCTTTACAAATCCTACCATGTGGATTCATGGATTTTTTTTTCACATTCTGTCTCTCACAGTTGAAGTGTACCTCTGGTGCAAATTACTGACCTCTGTCATCATTTTAAGTGGGGGAACTTGCACAATCGGTGGCTGACTAAATACTTTTTTGCCCCACTGTATGTTCATGTTCATGTTCGTTCATCATAGTTATTTGCATGTTCCTGCTCAGAATCATGTTCCTGTCAGTAATTATCACTGTTTTAGCAGGCTGAGAATTCAAAGATGTGGGTATCCTGATAACTGTAACTTCTAATACAAACTAGAGTAAACATACCGCTGAAACAAAGAGAGGCAAAGATTCACTTTTAGGTAAGTGCCATTGGACAATGATTTTCATTTTTGCTTAAAAATAAATTAATAATTAATAAAAAAAAGACTTAAAACCAAATGTTAAAAAAAGATTTTTAAAAAGTTCTGTACTTAAATATTTCTAAGCAGTTTACAACTGGCATCTAATGATTTGTCTTCATTTTCTGAGATGAAGAAATACGTTTATATATTAGCTACAACCAGACAGGAAAAAGTCAGATTTTCCACTGACCTTTTTCTAAACCCAAAGAACCACTCAAGGAAAACAAATGAGCACAACTTAAAAAAAAAAAGAAAAAGAAAAACTGTACAGAAACAATACTGTTGTAGTTGTAATAACACCCAGTAAACGTAATAATAATAATAATCTTTTATGTGGATGTCCTGTGGGCTATGGGGACCAGTTAGAGACCAGCAGCTGGACGTCAGTGGTTGGACTGGTGGACTACTTCAGTGAAGAGTAGACGACGTCTGGCTCTGGTTTAAAGTCTGAACACAAACACACACAGTTCAAACAACAGGAAACATGATTACAAGCTTTGTAGTTCAATCAAGACCTCCATGTCCCCACCTCTCTGCATCACACACAGTCCCAGTTCAGACTTCCTCTAAAAAGCACACAAAACTCGGCATCTGTTTTTACTACACCTGCTATTTGGTAGTTTTAGCTCAAATGTAGCTTAAACCTCTTTCTCCCACGGCACTGCTATTCTCCAACTCATGTAGAACCCCCCCCCCAAAAAAAAAAAAAAAAAATCTGTCCAATGGGACCCCCCCGCGCCCCTCAAAGAAAAAACCCAAAACAAAACAAAACAAAAAACTGAAGTGTGAAACACAGTGATCATTTGGCAGACAGAGAGGGATAACATAGATTTTAGACGGTGATGGATATACTGTTAGTGATTCCAATGATGCCTAACTAATAGCTTATCCAGTAAATCCACGACTACCTTTTGACTGAGGGTGCTTGACCCTGTTAAAATCCATGTACTATAAGTATGTCTAAATTGTGTACTAGTGGGAAGTGTATTAAAGCCAGAGTGTGAACTGAGACACAGTTTTTTGCTTTTTATTTGGTTGATTTTTATTAATTGTGGCAACAATTTGTGTTACATTCAGAAGAGAATGTAATTAATTACTTACTTACTTGTGCATGCACTGACCTCATTATTAGAAACTTTGGCCATGGTTCACATGAACATCCACCACTGGAACTGGTGATAAAATGCATACATATTATTAAAATTTGGGATATAATGGTTGTATTGATGTATATCAACTTGAAATGCTCCCAAAAATGGCGCTACAACATGTAAAAATATAATATAAACTCTGGCGGACTTGGTTCTATGGTAGGTCTTAAAGGGTTAACTGGTCGTTACTGAAAGGAAACCTCACAACTTTCAGTTCTGTTTCTAGTTTGCAGGCTTTTTCTTGAGGCTAATTTATAGATGAACATATAATCAGTTGTTCATATACTTCACATCCTTCAGTCTGGATGTTAAATATTAAAGACAGAGAGCAGCTGTACCTGAGCCTCCTCGGTCTCATGGGTGTTTGTCCGTTACTGACGTCTTCTGTTCTCACTACTGAGTAGATCGCAAGAGAGTCTGTTACTGCAGAATAAAAACAAATTTTAAATACAGCATTACAAGACTGCTTTGAAATTCTCTTTTTAAATTATGTTAGTTTTTCCGGTTAGTTTTGATCATTCATAAAAATGGTTCGAATTCCTAAACAGTTAATGTAAAAATCCACTGAATCAACCAAAAGTCTGCCCTTTATTCATGTCTTCATTGTTTGATTTAAAATCTACTGTACGTGGTCTAAAGTGGCAGAACTGCAAATTGTGGTCCTAACTATTTCTGTTTGTGAATCTTTATGCAGAAATTAAGTGATAACATTTATAAATAGCACCAGATTATTTTCCTCCCCTGACTTCTTAACACAACTGCTGTGAAACAACTGACCGCAGAGTAATGGGGGACGTTTCTGAGACAATGAGGGCAGATGACCACAAAGCTGGCATCCTCTTTAAATGCACACTGATGCGCTTCAACACAGAGCACAAGACACACACCTTCTAACTCGTTATCTGAAACAGGACACTCTGTGGTGAGACCTTTCACCAGCATCAGACTGCAGTTAACAAGAACCAACAACAGGAAAGTGCTGCTGTGGTTTTACCTGCACAACTTTAAAGAAGCCATAAGGACTCGTGTTTTAGATGGCATTTGGTCTTTATATATGTCACGGTGACAATAAATCCTCTCTGATAATCCTACTAACAACTTGTGTGTGTGCCAAAAGAAAAAGCAGAGAGCAGACATATGTGGGACTAAGCCACGTTTTGAGTATTTCCAGTGTTGGGAAGGTTACTTTTAAAATGTATTCCATTACAGAATACAGAATACATGCCCTAAAATGTATTCTGTAACGTTACTCAATGACAGTAACGTATTCTGAATACTTTGGATTACTTAATATATTATCATGCTTTTTACAACAACGTGAATGTACTATTGCTGTGTGATTTATTACTATTACTGAAGGTCCGCGACTCCGAACTGTAGTAAAGGGACCTCTGACTAATACGGCGGGGTCCCTGTCGGCTCGTAGCCGAAAAATAGCTTTACTTTGTTGTGTGGGTCAACTTTTCTTGCGAGAGACAGAGAGAGGCGTTGAAAGGCTGCTCCAACGGAACTTATTGTTTTCGGAGGAAAACACGAACACGGTGTACAGTCGAGTCTTAATAGCTTACTTACAACTGGGTTCGTCAGGCACTCTTCTTGGCTGAAGTGGTTATTATTATATTTACATGCTTCCAGCTCCCGTTTTTCCTCGATGACAACTCGTACCTTTCCACTCCCCTTTTTCTCCCTCCTCGCGCTCACAGACCCATAACGTGTATGGCAGTCCATTCTCCCTGCAGCACGGACTACACTGCCCATGATGCTACATTCTTTAGAGCTATGCTTGTAGCATTCTGCCTGTTAGCTTAGCACAACAACAACAACAACAACAACAACGAAAAGGCGCTCTCTCACCCAGGAAACACACAGTCGCAGAGAGAGAGAGAGAGCGCCGCCCTGTAACCATGGCAACCGTAACGCTGCCCCCTGGAACAACAGAACGTAGCTGTCAAACAAAACCCAAACAGTCCTGACCCGCGACAATATGAAACAGGAAAGTACCGCAGTGTAATCCATTTATTTCAACAAAGTAACTGTATTCTGAATACCACCTTTTTAAACGGTAACTGTAACGGAATACAGTTACTCATATTTTGTATTTTAAATACGTAACGGCGGTACATGTATTCCGTTACTCCCCAACACTGAGTATTTCTCAACTACGTCACTGCCAAAAGTCTGAAGCATTTAAGGCAGACTTGTGGCTGAGGTTACAATGTTAGTGGAGGCCAAAGGGACCCCAAAGAAAACTGCAGATGTGCCACATGTGAATCAAACAATGCTGAGACACTGTATTCATTCTAAAACACATCACCTACACTCATGGTTGGAGCTACATGATCAATAGTGGACCAGGAACCCTTATAGCCACCTCTGAGTGGACAGCCCCATTGTAGGATATATATACCTTAAGAAGTCTGTTAGATAAGACGTGAAACATCTTTGCAAACCTAAAGAAGTCCAGTCGCCTATTTTCGGGCATTCAACACTTCATGTGTTTTTGATACCGTTAGATCATTTGTGCAGGGGAATAAACTAAAAATCATGCTGGGCTCGTAACCTGGATTACCGACTACGTGACAGGTCAACCACTATATGTTAACCAAACATATAACCATCTACACTATAGAGGGTAAAAAGCTCAAAGGCTTATAACTCATCTGTTGATATCATTACTGTTATTATTGTTAAGATTGTGCCACTTTATAACTATTTCCACTGTTGTTCTCATATATGGGATATTGTTAAAAAAATGTGGCAAATATCTTACCTGTCTTTTGTCTAACTGGGTGTTTTTGATCATCTGATATGTTGATGATATTGCATGTGGTGCAGGTGATGACATCAGCTTCTGCAGCTTTGTCTTCTTCAGCTGAAATAATCCAAAATGAAAAGCAAAAAAGATTATTCCAAATGGCCTGAAAGAAAATCAACTCTAAGAAAACTTACTGGAAAAGTTTGAGTCTAACCTTTAGATTTACTGTGAACATTTTGTCTCTTCAGCAGAACCAGTAACACCAGTAGAACAACACAGACTGATCCAACACATGACAACACAGAGAGAACAGGAGAAAGAGTGGTGGAACTGGAACCAGGAGGTGGTGTGGATGTAGGTGGAGGTGTGGATGTAGGTGGAGGTGTGGTGGTGTCTTCCCCTAAAATAAAGCAAACACAGTCATTAAGTTGTCGTCACATTGTGAATGTTGAAAGCTGCAGAAACACAGACAGGTGAGTGTGTCACCTGTGACAGTGATCCAGCTGGATGGAGACTCTCCATGACCGCTGATGTCACACTTGTAGAGGCCTTCATCAGACCTGGAAACATGCTGGATGGTCATGTGACCTGTAGGCTGCTTCCTGATGAGGGAGCCATCTTTATAGAAAGCAGCTGGGAGGTTGGAGGGAGTGGTCTTTGTTTTACAGAGCAGAGTGACGTCATCTCCCTCCATCACAGGGAGGACAGGACTCTGCAGGATCACTGATCCACCTCAACACAGAGACAAACTACAGCATTTCATCCATTTACACACAGCTTCATCAACACTAACTCCACACACTCAGCTTACCAGCGACTGTCAGGTTAACCATGTTACTGATGGGACCCTCTCTGGACTCACACCAGTAAACTCCACTGTCTGATTCAACGATGTAACTAATATCACAGGAAGAGTTGAATGATGTTCCCCACCCATCTCCACACCGAGTGATGTTTCCTGTGCTTGTGTTTCTCCTCAGAGTCCATCCAGCAGAGCTGCCGTCCTCCTCACAGCTCAGAGACACAAAGTCTCCTTCAAAGAACTGAGAGCTGCTGGGACTCACAGTCAGACGAGCTGTGAGGGTTAAAATGAAAAGGTCTGAAAACTGAAAATGGTTACAATAGTGTAATTATTCCATAATTTCATCAGTTTTCTATATGAGCTCCATTCTGTAAACATGAACCCAATCAGGTCATATCAGTGAGCATTTCTCAGGTTTAAACTGTGACAGAAGAAGGTTACTGACCTTGGTTTGTTGTGCAGCTCAGCAGTGAGATCAGAACTAAAGAGAAATGACACTCAGATTGATTTGAGCATAAAGAACAAACAGCTGACGAACACACAAACTCATCTCTTTAATGTATCTTCTCATTTTTTTAATATCTTTAATTTTTATTCATTCCATGTACACATATTTTCTGGCAGGTTTTGCGTGATTACTGATACAGTCATTGGTAAGTTCAAAACAATTCTTTCATGGCAAACGTGTTTACAATTTCTCGAAGTGTTTTTTGTTACTTGTACTGCACAAATTTTGCACACCTCATCCTTCCTAGTTTTGTGTTGATCTGTAATATAAAAAAAAATCTGCAGACAGTCAAAGTACAAGAATTCAAACAAACACAGAGATTCTACTTACAGAGCAGACACAGCACAGATGTTTCCTTCATCGTCCTTCTCACTCATTTGAGCTTTTTTTCATTTCACTGACACCAAGTGAAGCCCGCCCTCTTCCTCTGAGCACCAGCTTTCTATTGGTTGAAATACAGGCATGGTGGAGGACTGACTATTCTTCATGGAAGGACACAATTTATCCAATTATCCAAAACAAATTTAACTATTAACAAACAGCCTTTTTTTCCAATTTTTTATCATTTTTGTTTTTGTTCTTTTTAAAAAATTTGAGCTTTTTTTCATTTCTGTCACTGACACCAAGTAAAGCCCGCCCTCTTCCTCTGAGCACCAGCTTTCTATTGGTTCAAGGACAGTGAGGTGTCAGTGTGTGTGTGGACGTCCCCCTCAGTGAGAGAGGCAGATATGAGCTGAAACACAGGAATCAAACCAGGGACGCTGCTGTTATGGAGCTGAACTGGAAGCATTCAGACACTGAGGCCCTCTGAACACATTTTAATTACAGCTGTGCAGAGACACACTGATGACTGACTGGAACACTATGATTCACATTTTACATTAACGCCATCCTCACACATGGCTTATATGTGGCCACTAGAGGGAGATGTTGGACTTTATGCACTTACATGTATACAAGCAAATCATCAATGATGCTTCAAAAGGTTTGTTGTAACACTTGGTTGCTGAACATTTGCTATTTGTAATAAAACTGATCAAAATTTTAAAATCCAGAATTTTCAAGTTAAAAAAATACAATAATCTGAATACTGTGTACATTTTGACCAAGATTCCCAATGCAAAACCTTATTAGTGCATAACATCGACTGCTTGATCACTAAACATTTTGATGTTTCTACAAATATCCATTAAAATGATTTCTAAAGGTTTAAAAAAAAATCAAAGTAAAATTATTGCTTTTTGCTTGACATCTGCTCAATGAACTGCATGAACCCCAGACTGAGTGATTTCACAGGTCATGGAACTGTTGAAAACCATTCAGCAAAACTGTGTGTAAGTCTTTATTGAACAAAAACTAGAAGAACTACATCACCAACATTAGTACAACAGACTGAAGAGTCTTCAAGGTCAGAAAATAAAGATTCACAGACCACAGGGAGGGAGCATCTGACTTAGTTATTCCTCTGCTCAGTTTCATAATACTGTCACATCATTCATTTTTAGCTAATCAATAGTTCCTGAACACCATCAGGTAGATGAATGACTGTCTATAACGCAGAGTTTCATCTACACTCTGTGTTTACAGTGTTTGTTTTATCTATAGTGTAACTGCAGATCTCTAAATAAGGATCCGTTTTTGTGGTTCAAACCTTAGAGAACATGTTTGATCTTACAAACAGCTTCTGAACCTGAAGATAAAACAAAGACTCATTTTGCTGCTGTAACAAACATCACACTGCGTCCATGTGTAATCAGAATAAACAACCAATAAAGGTATTTACTGCTCATATCAGTGGGATATGTTTTGCTTGAAAAGGTTTAATTTAGAAATTGAATATTTTTTTTGGTTTTTTATGTCTGTTTGCAACATGAATCCTGGATGTCCCACATACATTATGGTAGAAATGTAAAAAATTAAACCGACATGAAACGCTAAGCTAGCAGCTAAAAATATCAAAACCACACATTGATCCCAATACTGTACTTACTGTACAGTAAATTCATGACCTGATATCAAACAATGTTTCCCCCCTTTAAACAAAACTGTCTGTTGGATGATCTGGATCATTAACTTCATTCATTGTCTTTGCTGGTGATTAAAACTGTTCTGAGCTTACCCCAAATTATTTTTGACAGGTTGTAGGAGCCAATCCTCACCTCAAATCTGGCTCAATGTGATTGAGAGCTGCCGTGACTTAGCAAATGAAGTGTGACAAAGTCAGGTGAGTCAGTCACTGCTGAAATTCAGGCCATTCTAGATTTACCTGTGCCTCACATCAGATGGGAGCTTACCCATTTCCTTAGAATGGCTGGTTACTATGGTGGCTCCTGTAAAAGCATAGTGCAGACAGAGTTGATTCTCTTATTACTCTGACTAATGTATCAATGGTGTCAAAGTGCATTCCAGTCTGTAACAATCAGTTAAAGCACAGCACCACTGTGCTTGGAGGCCTCGGTGCAGCACTTTGAAGCATGTGCTGGCTCCTGATCATTATTCACAGATTAATCTTCTTTTTCTAAACCCAAAATGCATAATTCCTCTTCATCCAAACAGCTGATAATGCCATGGTGTTTTCAGTTACTGGTACTGATTATGACCAAGTGTACTGGTAGCACATTTAACTGAAAATTACTGATTAGAGTGGTTAGTCTGATTACTTGTGTTGGGGACTCTGTTATGTACGATTGTAGTAGATCAAACAACCAATGACAGCAGCAGCAACAAGCGCAGTACAAACTGACAAACTGACTATCAGTCCACGGTCTCTGAATCCTCCTGTCTGACCTGCAGGTGAGAAACAGGTGTGAGGTGTCAGGTAGGTGATGAGTGAAGAACAGAACAGAATCCATTTCCTCTTCAAACTGCTGTCAGACATTATCTACTGCACTCTGATCACATCACTCAGACCAGCTGCTTTCTACAAAGTCTCATCAACAACATCTTTAGAAACAAACATCAACAACCAGGAAGCAGCTTCTCCTCTGATCACACACACACTCAACTCTACTCACTCACCTGGAGGATCAACATGAAGGCAGATGTTTGTGAACGACTGCAAGGAGCGTGTTTCTTCCAGAAAGACAAGACACTCGTATGTTCCAGCGCCATTAATCGTCACATTCATCAGAATCAAAGACACGTCTCCGTCCTTCATCTGTCTGTCCTGCAGATCCACCCGGTTCTTAAAAGCTGAACAAAGTGCCCATCTCGGTACAAAAGCACATATTTATCTCCAAGTCAGCTCGGCTCCACTTTACAAGTCTGATTGTTTTGTTTGGAGCTCGACATGGCAAAATGATGTTCTGTCCAGACTCAGTTGTGATGTTTTTCTGGTCTGAAAGAGGAAACGACACATAGCCGAAAGGTTAAAGGTCAAAATATAACTGTTCACTTCTACAGCAGCCAATTGCTGTGAGCAGCTACAGAAACTATTAAACTCACACACACAAACACAACAATCGCTAAGTGGACTGGTACTGGAACCAAGTGTGTAAATATTACAGAGCAACTGTGATTGGAATGATTTACACTGATTCACAGTGATTTGTGATTTTAAAGGTGTTGTTGGTGTATATGTTTGAGTTAGATTTCCAGTTATTTGGGATTTTAATGGCATTAAGTAGGTAGGAATATTTGATTTCATCATTGGCGAGACACCAGAGCACATTTCTAAAAAGTTAAGCACTCATTTTTAAAGGACAGATTAGAAATATTTTTGCTTGGCAGGTGCTGATGTTAACTGTCTCGTAATTGTTGCACTTAAAACTGTGGGTCTCTGCATGCTACCGTTTCTGTAGCTGGAGAAGCATAATCAAATCTTTCCATTGTCTGAATTCACTTAATCTGAGAGTGGAAGTCAATAACTACACATAGCTGGTGCAACTAAGCCAGTATGTGTTTACATGTTGACACTATCTTGTTAATCTAAAAGTGCCATTTCATGAATCATATGACTTTTTTTCCACAGAAAATGATCTCTATGAGTGTCACCTACCACAGACATCATCAAAATCTATTAAGGACATATTTTATTTACAGTATATTTTAAATAAAATGCAGATTCTCTGCCTCTGATCAGGAGATGGTCATCTTCAACGTTGTTAATGTGGGACATTAAACTTCAATCTTTGAATGGATCCAATATACAGTTTCAAAGCTCTAATGAGTTAAATTAGAAAAAAACAGCAGGCGGGCGCACAGAGCTTGGAACAAAAAGCCGTGTTTAGCAGGGACTGGATAACTGCCCCCACGTCACTGCCAGCTGAGCTAAGTAACACAAACACATCCTGGCTGTGCTCAGCTTCCTTCGTACTATAACTCTGACCCGTATATATCACACACAGACAAACAGTCAAACCTCACCTGCAGAGACAAACACGAAGAATCCGACAAACAGCAAAGTCAGGCAGAGTTTATCCGTTACAGCAGACATTTCTGTCCTTTGATGTTCTAAAGATATTAGTTATAAAAGGCTGAGTCCGTATTTTCGGGGAATAACACAACCTGAGTTTAGAGCTCAAATTTAAGGAATAACTGTGCGACCAGATTTAATTTTCAACCGCAACTTCAAACGTAAAGTCTGACGACTGACGACTTGAGCAGTAGTGATGTGTTGGTCCCCTAGAGCCGTATCTTTGAAGTGAACGACGCGAGCCGGAGCTGTGTGTTTTTTTTCTTTCTCTCACCCTCTCTTTCGCTCTTTTTCCCCGCTTCACTCCACATGCCAGCCTCGTGCTTTGCACTGGGAAGAGGTGGGAGGGGCGGTAGTTACACTTGCAGTAGCACAGGAGCAGAGTGGGAGGGAGAGAGAGAGAAGGAGAGCCAGGGACAACAACGTCACATTAGAAAGGTGTAGTAATCATCCACAACTATTTTCAGTTGTGGATACTTGCATGCTGTCATTTATGCATTTAAACCTTCGCAATCTGTATTTCTTCTGTTGCATCTCAGTATCTGTGAGTAAAAGAGTTTATAAATACAAAGAACAAAAGAGACATGAATATAAATCAGGCCTAACCTGTCAGTCAGATAATAACATGTTTTTTGTGCAGATCTCAGTTTGTGCAGGCTGTGATGATGTAGCTGATCTTCACTGGTCTTTTGAGGATTTGACCAGTAAGATATAAGCAGCTGTTTCATGAGCTGTGTGGCTGATTTCTAACTTTTGGGACTATAAAGTTAAAGATCGAATTCACTGACCGAATCTAAATATGATGGTTGCTTCACCTGATGTGATCTATTAACATTGCAAATGCAACCAGCATAGTGCATCACTGTAAAGCTCACCACACTACTACAAACTAACCAGTTCAATCTGTGCTAATTTCTATTCAACTGTTTAACAGTCCTAGAGGATGTTCATGCAAAGTTTGAGTGACACAGAATTAGTGTGCTTCAGTTTCTTTCAGTACACAATTCAACAAACTGCATTAACATCTGCTTTAAACACTAAATTAAAATGTAATGTTTGTGAATTCGGCAGAACCAGTTTTGATGTTTGCTGTCATTTGTTGTGCTTGTTGAAAAGTTACATTTGAAATCACATCCTACTGAAAAACAAACAAAGAAACAAACAAAACGTTGCATGAATCACACAAAAGTGTTCAGAGTAGTAATGAAAGAGACTGTACATCCTGAGACTAAAAGAGTGTTTGGGTTTTCTCATCAGGCTGCATACAATTTCTGTTCTTAAAACACAATGACAATAAAGAATCTGATTCTAAAGTTTGATTAATTGACTCCATGAATAGATAAAAGTAAGACATCACTGCCACCATGAGGTGAGACTGAAACATGACACTGGATAAATCTAACAGGCTGTAATAGTAATGGTGTGGCTCGAGTAATCGCTAAGCTTCTATTTAAAACACAAACAAACAAAAAACTGTTTTTACATAGAAATGATTAATTCTAGAATCAGTGGAAAGCTGGGAAAATGACATGGTGTGTATTAACGCCACACAGTGATGTGTGAATTAAATAATTAAAAATTATGAACTAGGAAGTATTGCTGATATTTGACCATTTGTGACCTTATCATAACCAGTTACTCCAACTCAGACACTCCTTTTTTTTAAAATGCTGAGCAGCTTCTGAAACGTGCTGTGGCTTGTCGGATGGATTTACAAGCACCGTGTGCTTCAAACCAGCTGCTCTTAGTCACTTGCTGTTTTGTTTTCTGTCACACTCAGCTGACACGGTTGGTTACAGTGAATAAACCGGTTGGTTGTTGTTCAGAATTTCACTCGAACGTTAAAAACTGTTAAACTGTGACCTGGTTAAAATAATTCTGTGTGGTGTGGGCGACAAAATCTTGATGATCCCGATGTTTAGAAAAGCCTTAAAAGGTGGATGGTTTAATAAATAACCACTACAGACAGAAAAGCCAACCATCAATATTGCCTCCATAGGGTAACATAAATAAATAAATAGCACACTCAAAATGCGCATTTTTTCATTAAATGGTTGTGTTTTATTTAAAGATGTATTTATTTATTTAATTTGCCTGTCCTGTCCGTTTGTGTGGCAATAAGAATTATTCTCTGAAGGCCAAGAAAAACGCACAACAGATTTGCTTTCCCAAGTGGAGCATTATGGCTTTTGCTATACTGGTCCACTTGATTGTCATTGTTTATTAGATTTTAATTTGAATTTGTTGTTGTTATTATTTTAAGTTATTACAATCAGAGCAGAAAAGACCAGGGGATGGGGGAAAAGAATAAGGAAAGAGAAGTTGGGAAGAAGAACAAATTTTCAAATTCCAAAACAAGTTAATGGTTTCAAAAATCAAATATTTATTTCTGACATTTAAAATGGCAATTCCACTCCTCATTTAAAAAATCCTGCTGCAAGGAAAATTAGCCACACCGTAAGATGTAAGGAGCTCTCTGATTGGTTGGACAGACACAGGCTGGCTGCCTGGATTTTTCTATGCTACCATTTGTGTTCATAGCCTGCTAAGAAGCATGTCTGCTTGTACAAAGGCCATTCAGCCTCGGGATATGTGAAGAATGAAGGGACCCTGCAGTGAAATGGAGAGCTCAACCTCTGACTGAGTGCCTGTTTACTCAGTCTGACCACCTGTTGAAGGTAACGTGCTAACATGGCTAACGCTAGCATCACCGCACGTAGCCCCGTTATTTTAAGGTCATCTTAGCTTATGAAAATTGTACGTCACAGCTGTACGAGCTAGCGACGTGTTTTGTAAGCTGCTGTGCTCTTCACAAATAAAGCTGGAAGCAGCTCAGAATATTAGATCCAGGACCGAGTCCTGTTACATTTATAGTGTTAGAGCAATGGCTGCAACCTACAGCCTTTAAACTAGCGATTAAAATGCTGACAGTAAACTCGTCAGTCCAGATGTTACCACATTACTTTGTGATACTTAAGAGTTAAAACAACTGAGACAGGCTGATTAAAATAACAGCTGTCAGTTCTCTCATTCCTTATATCAAGCCTCATGAGTTGTTGACTGCTTCAGTGGCCTTTCACCCAGTGATAGGCGAGATATCCCCGTCGTCCCCAGACTCTGCTTCCTAAATGCCAGTGGGATTAAGTAGATCCTTAAATATGTCTGTGAAGGTTCTCAGTCATCCAGGTCATCGTAGTCAAAGGAGCTTGCAAAGAAAAGCGTCTGGACTTCTTTAAGTTACTTGAAGACGTTTCACCTCTCATCCGAGAAGCTTCTTCAGTTCTAAGGTCAAATGGTGGAGAGTCCCAGATATAAACCTAGTGGGAGTAACCCCCCACAGAGGGACAAAAGGACCCCCTGATGATCCTCTAATCGCCTGAGCCAAGGTGGGAAACTGGGTGTGGGTCCCAATCAGCCAGAGTTTCGGGTGAGTTCATTGTGAAACCTGGCCCCACCTTATCATGCAAATTCCTGAGGTCAGATGGCCCAGGATGTGAGTGGGCGTTAAGGCGTCTGGGAAGGGATCTCAAAACTGGATTATAGATGGCAGAGAGTTGGTGTCGTAAACCACCGCCTCTGTTCAAAGATGGTCGCTCACAGTGGACATAGATGGCTTCTTTCACTCCTCTTTCAAACCATCTGTCCTCTCTGTCCAAAATGTGAACATTGGCATCCTCGAAAGAGTGACCTTTGTCCTTAAGATGCAGATGGACTGCTGAGTCTTGTCCTGTGGAGGTGGCTCTTCTATGTTGTGCCATGCGCTTGTGAAGTGGCTGTTTGGTCTCTCCAATGTAGAGGTCTGGGCATTCCTCGCTGCACTGTACAGCATACACCACATTGTTAAGTCTGTGTTTTGGCGTTTTGTCTTTCGGGTGAACCAGTTTTTGTCTGAGTGTGTTGCTGCAGGTCTGGCAGGATTACAAGATCAATCATTGTCCTGTGACATAGGGTGTCCTGGTGCCATGTGCACTTATAGACACCCTTATTTTCAAACATGGTGTTTGTTATGGACAAACTGTAAAGTTGCACAGAAGTCCAGTAAAAAAAACACTAGGGATCCCATAGGCTGTGTTGTAAGGGCGGCTTTTGCACCCAGGTAGGGTCACCGATGGCAAATTGGTCATTGGTCTTGGCAATTCAAAAGGCCCCCATGAGTAGATGAGTAAAGTACACATGCAAGATCCAAATATTTAATCCACCGAAGAGCTGTTCTCAGATCTCTTTGCATACTAACTTTATCTTTGAAATATCCAGTTTTGAGATCATGTATATTAAAGCCCCAAAACTAGATATTTGACAGATGTTATCTGTATACTAAATGTTTGAGATCCTAAAATATGCACACACCAGATACTTAACATACAGATCATTACTGCAGTAATGAAAATTTCTGTCATATTGTACAATATCTAGAAAAAAAACCCTAATTTAGATTTGCATCTTGTGAACATGATTAGCAAAATCTTTTGTTAGTCATCTGAAACACCCAGATGGAATTATCACTAAGTCCCAGAAGACTTTAAATATGATTTGTGGCCATTTTGTTCTTCACAGAGATGTTTAACATATGGGGCTTTAATCAGCTTCAGGTGGTGTGATCCAGTCTGCCTGAGATGCTCATAAGTTTGTAGTTAATCAGACACTGAAACACTTCAACTCTCTATTTTCATCATAATAAATAAATGAAATAATTAAAAAATAGCAATAAATGGGTTTCTGCATGTTTGCTGTAAAAAGTCAAGAGTTATTCAATGAAAAATGGAACATTTTTTGCCACACCATCTGCTGACAACTGGTTTCTCATTGAGTGCGGAAATGAAAAAAGATCAAATTCTTTAGTTTCAAACACACACACATGCACACATCCTGTAGTGATGCTTTTCTGTGCATCCTACAGCCACTGAATAATGCTCCTGCTGTTTTTAGTCAGCACTTGTGGTTTAATTTTCATCGTTTTCTGCACTATCGGTTAACCACATGCAGACTGTAACAAATCAAATTTTCCATGTGTGACCTTTATGCAACCCACAGAACCACGTGTGAAAAGCAAGTAAAATCAAAAGTTTATTGATCCATTCTAAAATACAACAAACATAAATAAAATATAAATAACACAAAAGTTACTAAGGACATAAATCATATGAGCCTATTTAAATAATTGTCACGTATATTACAGAAAAAAACCTCTTTTAAAATCCCTGTTAAAAAGGGTGTGACTTTTGGGTCTTATTCAGTCATAAAAAGACATAAAACATACATCTGTATCAACGAGTGAATGTGGTCTCCTCTGAGGTGGAGAGCTGACAATATAGAGACCAGAAGCTGGATGTCAGTGGTTGGATTGGTGGACTGAAGAGTCGATCACATCTCATTCTGGTTTAAGGTGTGAACACAAAAACACACGGTTCAAAAAACAGGAAACATGAATACAAGCTTTGTGGTTTAATCAAAACTTTCATCTTCAACTCCCCTGCATCACACAGTCCCAGTTCAGACAAGTGAAAACTGACTGCACTGGGAACCAACCTGCATTTGTAAAAAAAAACCCAAAAAAACTCCAGTAGATGTTTTCTGGCTGTTTCGTTGTACAGTGTATAATTTAGCTTGTCTCTTTCACATCTCGTTCACTGACAGCAGGTTCATGCGGAAGTACAAGGGTGTACACGATTCCCATGATATACTACAAGGACGTGTACTAAGGGAACTGAAACACATTTTTCTTTTTTGTTGATTCTCAAAATTTTGGTCCAGTTTTTCCACATTTTGATTGTAAACTTGGTGAAGTCTAATAATGGTTTCCACTGTGGAGGACAGGCATAGATACTCCTTTTTTATTTTACTTTGTACTTATAGCTAAAAAAATAAGACATTTGTTATGTTATACTGGGCTTTGTGCAACTGAGTTAATCCTCAGCCTGAAACTAAACGATTTAGCATTACTCTTTCAAGGTTTCTGGCTACCCTTCAAAAACAAACGGTCTGAACAGCAGCTGGGTGGGCAGTTTTGCCTGAGATTCCACATTAGGCATATCTCAATTTAATGATGTCACACAGATCAAAGGGTAGAAAAAAAACAGTGTGAAGTCCAAGCTTTTGTCTCATACTGTATTACTTAGCAAATCAACTTAACTAATTATTTCAAACTTTGTTCGTGTTTAATATCCATCCACCGCGGGAACAAGAGACGTTTAGGGACTAAATCTAAATGGAAACCTTTGAGATTTTAGTTCTGTTTCTGTTATGAAGGATATTCTTTAAGATATCTTTTTCTTTGTTCAACGTTAAAATAAAGAGCAGCTTTACCTGTGGTCTTCTTTGGTCTGACACCTATTTGTCCATATTTGCCATCTTTAGTTCTCACTGTTGAGTAGACCACAGCTGGGTCACTTTCTCGAGGCACAACTGCAAGAGTATTTAAAAAAAAATTATTCCACTCCATGTGGAAGCAGATTTTTAAGTGACACATTTTCGAAACTGGGGCATCCTTTCAGAGGGTTTTTCCCACCACTTCTCAATACCTTTGCTTTAAAACAACAATCAACCAGAAAGAACTGGTAGGTATCTCTGTGTAAAGGAAGATGGATATCTTTGATGCTATCTTCTTTTGATGTAAGCTGGTGCACTGCACCACAGAGCACAAAGCAAAGGTTTTCTCATGAACACTACATGAACACTACTGTCAGCCAAACCATGACAGACTGCGGTGAAATGTCTCAGTCAGAATGCAGTTAACTGGAGTCAGCAACAGGAAGCTGCTGCTGTGGTTTTACATGAGTAACTTTAATGAGGTCAAAAATGTAGACATTTTACATAATTCAGTCTGTCACTTTTTACGTGTTAAACTAATAGATAAATAGTTAGATAGGCATCTGACTAACGGGCTATGTAAGTTGGAGGAATGTGTCCAAGAACCTGCTTACCTAGAAAAAAGGAGGGAAGTGTATGTTTGCGTACACCTCTGCTTTTCTACAACTACAATAAAATGGATGGAAGGATGGATACAAATAATTTTTGTGCATCAAGCAGGTAAAACATCTAGTAGTTGCAGCTGTTCACTGGAACTCTCAATATAAGGTCAAGAGAGATGTTGATGAAGAAATGAACCATCATCAGGATGAACAGCAAACCAAAGTTTTTAGAGTGGCCAGTCTGGTACATTACTAAAAAGAAGGAAATCCCTGGCCTTCTCAGCAATATCTAAAAGCCCCGAAAGACCACAGAAGACAACTAAATTATTCATTTGTAATATAATGTGAGAATATCCTCATCTGACCATAAAACCTGGTCACTGTAGAATTACTTTAAAATTTGAGGTAGCTCTATAAATTCTTTACCTTTGTTACACTGACAACAAGCATGCCATATGTTTCCTGCTTCAGCAGCCGGAACAGGAAACATATTCAACAATGCATCACAGCAAACACAGTGATGTTTTCGGCTACAGCCACCATCACCCCGAGTTACTGAAAACAAGCAAAAATTTACCTCCGCTTTGTTTGATTGGTTGTTGCCGACGATGTGATATTTTCATTTCACTGTATGTGATATCGTCTGTGACGTCAGTCGTGCCTTTATCTGTTGACATAGTAAATATTTAACATTAAAATTATTTCTATGGTGATCTGGAGTCAGCGACAGGAAACAGCTGCTGTGGTTTAACATGCAGAACTTAAAAAACACAAAAAATCATATTGTTGAGTGAGTGTAAGATATTAGTTAAGCCTAAAAGTAGCTCAAATAAATCTGCAGACAGACCATGTTTTAAACTATTTAAACACATCAGGGTCTCTTAAATGGCAGTGAAATGTGCCGAATAACTGAACAACCAGCTGAAAAACCCTGAAAATATTACCTCTGTTTTCTTTGGAGGTTTGTGTTGGTCGTTGGGATAATGTGATTTCACTGTATATGACATCGTCTGTGTTGTCATCTTCTTCAGTTTCGCTTTGATCTGCTGAAGTTATTTAAATTCTTTTTTTTTTATGACTGTTGTTATGGCAACTTTTATTAGATGCAATAACACATCATCTACATGAAAAAAATATGAATATAATAACAAGCAAGGATATTGGCAAAACTAAATTCAGGTGTCTGAGTCTCACTTTCAGGTTTTTGATGAAGAAGTCGTTTTACCAACAAAATCAGTAGCACTAACAGGACCAGAAGAAACACCACACAGACCGATACAACAATTGACAAGCTCAATGGAGGGTTAGAGGTGGATGTAGGTGGAGGTGTGGATGTAGGTGGAGGTGTGGTGGTGTGTTCCCCTAAAATAAAGCAAACACAGTCATTAAGTTGTCGTCACATTGTGAATGTTGAAAGCTGCAGAAACACAGACAGGTGAGTGTGTCACCTGTGACAGTGATCCAGCTGGATGGAGACTCTCCATGACCGCTGATGTCACACTTGTAGAGGCCTTCATCAGACCTGGAAACATGCTGGATGGTCATGTGACCTGTAGGCTGCTTCCTGATGAGGGAGCCATCTTTATAGAAAGCAGCTGTGAGGTTGGAGGGAGTGGTCTTTGTTTTACAGAGCAGAGTGACGTCATCTCCCTCCATCACAGGGAGGACAGGACTCTGCAGGATCACTGATCCACCTCAACACAGAGACAAACTACAGCATTTCATCCATTTACACACAGCTTCATCAACACTAACTCCACACACTCAGCTTACCAGTGACTGTCAGGTTAACCATGTTACTGATGGCACCCTCTCTGGACTCACACCAGTAATCTCCACTGTCTCGTTCAACGATGTAACTGATGTCACATGAAGAGTTAAATGATGTTCCCCACCCATCTCCACACTGAGTGGTGTTTCCTTTGCTTGTGTTTCTCCTCAGAGTCCATCCAGCAGAGCTGTCGTCCTCCTCACAGCTCAGAGACACAAATACTCCTTCAAAGAACTGAGAGCTGCTGGGACTCACAGTCAGACGAGCTGTGAGGGTTACAATGTTAGTTTGTATATATTCTAAAACATGAACCCAATCAGGTCATATCAGTGAGCATTTCTCAGGTTTAAACTGTGACAGAAGAAGGTTACTGACCTTGGTTTGTTGTGCAGCTCAGCAGTGAGATCAGAACTAAAGAGAAATGACACTCAGGTTGATTTGAGGTGAACATAAAGAACAACTCCACACAAACAGCTGACAAACACACAAACACATCTCTGCAACATGTTTCAATGAAATTTGGACAACAAAAGTCTGAAAAAGTAAGTCCCATAAAGTCATGTGTCCACTGTGCAGCTGTGTTGATATAATGAGTGAATGATTTGATCTTTTCACTGCCTGCTGTGTTTCCTCGACTCCTGAGCAAAGATAAAGAGTCAGTTCAGACCTGCAGTTGGTCCTCGTGGTGTTTGAACTTGAATTCAGCCTGATTTGTTTTTCATGTCTTCTCCTCCATCATCAGTTATCAGGAGAGCAGACAGTCAAAGTACAAGAATTCAAACAAACACAGAGATTCTACTTACAGAGCAGACACAGCACAGATGTTTCCTTCATCGTCCTTCTCACTCATTTGAGCTTTTTTTCATTTCTGTCACTGACGCCAAGTAAAGCCCGCCCTCTTCCTCTGAGTCTGTGGTTTCTTCAATTGCAACAAAACAGTGCTGCATAGCTACCCTTTTTTTGAGTCAGCATTTAACCAATTACAAGCATTAGCTCACTGACCCAGATTTTTTTTATGTAGCTTTAATTACACAGTGCTTCTGAAAGCTGTTACACAACAACATATTGGCATAAACACACTTTCAAACTTAAAAAAAGTAGAAGTAACTACAGGTTTAACAATATATTAGTTTAATAAGCTGTTTGTATCTTATCTCCATACAATAGGATATAAGATAAGATAAGATGAGATAATGTTATGTTGGTGGTCAGTAGTAATAAACTTCTTCAGTACATGTTGAAATAACAGCATTACACAGTTATTGTAGATTTAGCAGGTGCACTTCCATGATGTTATTCTTAGTTTGTTCACAGCTCCCTAAAATGTGCCAAGAATACACCCCTCACCCCACTACACCACCACCATCCCCAGAATATAGAAAGAACATTTAATATAAAAATATATATATCCTTCTTTTCATTTTTTTTAGTTACTGTTAGTGAAAACATCTGCCTAGCAATTATTTTTAGGTTGAGTAACATTTGGCTTTTTTGTTTTTACTTTTTTTTTGTGGATCATAAAACCAACAACAGCAGCAACAAGAAGCACAGCAGAAACAGACAGAGCAATTTTCAGTTCAACAGATCCATTCTCTGTGGCTCCTCCTGTCTGACCTGCAGGTGAGAAACAGGTGTGAGGTGTCAGCTGTCAGGTAGGTGATGAGTGAAGAACAGAACAGAATCCATTTCCTCTTCAAACTGCTGTCAGACATTATCTACTGCACTCTGATCACATCACTCAGACCAGCTGCTTTCTACAAAGTCTCATCAACAACATCTTTAGAAACAAACATCAACAACCAGGAAGCAGCTTCACCTCTGATCACACACACACTCAACTCTGCTCACTCACCTGGAGGATCAACTCTCAGCTCGATAGTGGTGATTTGATTGCTGCTACTTCGAGTTGCTGCCACTTGGACTCGTATGCAGTGGTATGCTCCCGAGTCATCTGCCGTCACATCCCTCAGAATCAAAGACGCAGTTCCATTTTTCATCTGTCTTTCATCCTGCAGATCCACTCGGTTCTTAAAAATCTGCTCTTCAGATTCAAATCTCGATACAAATAGACATTTTCATCTTGTAGGCCAGGTTTGGTCCACATTACAACTCTGATGGAGTCCTTATTATTTGGAGCTTGACATGGTAGACTGATGTCCAGACTGAACTGGGATGATTTTCTGGTGTGAAAGAGGGAACAACACAGAGCAAAGTGAGTTGTCGAGAATCAGACAAGACACCAAAAATACTTTAACTACTGATGTTGAGAACAGTCAAAAGAGGAGCACACTCGGGAAGTATTTAGTGGACACTATCAGGTGTGCCACATCAGTGGAATCACAAAAAGAATTACTTACTTCAGATATGCTGCTTACTGTGTTTGACATTTGACTTAATTTTTTTCTTAATGATATGAAGCACATCTGTGTTTTTTTCTTGATTGCCAAGACATCAGAGGGCATGTTTGAAAAGCCAAAAATCTCAGATTTTGATAGGACAAAGAGTTACTTCTAATCATCTGTGGGAACTTTGACCTCAGTTTAACGTCAAAGTCCTGCTGCTTGAATTGTCTAAAACTCTGATGACAGTTGTAGATTAGAGTGGCTGTGGCTCAGGAGGTAGAGCAGGAGTGTGAATAAATATGACATAAAGCACTGCTGATTGAGACATGTATGAAGTGATTTGACTGCTCAGGTAGAAAAGTACTACATAAGAGCTAGTCTGTTTAGATTGAATAAGGAGCTCGTGGTAAATGGAAGCTGATGGTTTTCTCAGAGACGTTTTCATATCAGCACCAGATCATTTTGGAAAGCCTCCACAGACCTTTGTCTTCTTATTGTTTGGGGCTTACATGTTTAATTGACTTCCTGCAGGTTCCACAGAAACATGCCCCGGTTATGAGTGGGGGGAAGGAAGGTGGGGGGTTTTAAAGCAAACTTTATTTAATGAACAACTAAACCACATATTCACTTTAAAACAAAAACATTCTGTAACAATGAACTACTACTGTATTATATGTGTTGATATTGCATTATACCATATTGTACACATGCAAACCACTCTGACACTCTTTATTCTTCTTTATGTTGCTTATGGTGGCTGTTTGGTTTCCAACGGTTAAATCTCACCTGCAGACACGGACACAAGGACGACAGCAAACAGCAGAGTCGAGCAAATAAAAAAATCCTGCTTGCTGATATTATCCATGAATAATTGGACCGGAGATTCAAATCTGTCTGCGTGAGATCAGATTCAAGGTTTGAAACATGTCACGTGTGTCCTTCAGTCGCTCAGCCAGAATAAACTCTTTCAGTTTCCCTGCGCCTGAATTATCACAAAACAGTCCCTCTTTTTTTTGTATCTTTTGTAAAAACTTTGTCCTCAATCTCAACGGAGCACGAATGAATTCTTGGGAAAACGGAGCTGCCCTTAAACCGCCAGTGGGCAGACAACACCCAGAACACGAACGTTTTCTCTGCCAGTTGTTTTCATGTAAACGAGAACATGAAGTGAAAAAATATTAAAGTGTGCAAAGATCGAAAGACTTTTGTTTGATTTCCCCTCTGATCGAACCAAATGGGAAGTTTCTTTCATCCCACACAGCTAATGATGTCCTTTATAAATATACAGACACCGATTCTCCTTCAGCTCCTCTTGTTGATCTGAGCTGTCTCCGTGAGAAACCCTTACACTACATCAGAGCTGCTCTTACACTTTCACTTTATTTAGTTACCACATTATCTACTCCTTTATAAATTATTGTGCTGCGTTTGACAGAACAGGAAAAACCTACAACCCTCATAAGTCTTTCGTCACAGTGAGCCGACTGCAGCTGGTCCAGAACCCCATATTGATCCTCTACCTAATCGCACTAGTCAAGGTGTGAAAACAGGTGTAGGTCACAATCAAGGTGTGAAAAGGTCACACCTTGATAGGTCACAATCAAGGTTTCGGGTGAATGCGCTGTGAAACCTAGCCTCATGCTATCATGTGACTTCCTGAGGTCAGATGGCTCAGGATGTGAGTGGGCATTAAGATATCTGGCAGGGATCTCAAAACTGGATTATAGATGGCAGACAGTTGGTGTCGTAAACCACCGTCTCTGTTCAAAGATGGTCGCTCACAGTGGACAAAATGTGAACATTGGCATCCTCAAAAGAGTGACCTTTGTCCTTTAGATGCAGATGAACTGCTGAGTCTTGTCCTGTGGAGGTGGCTCTTCTATGTTGTGTCATACGTTTATGAAGTGGCTGTTTGGTCTCTCCAATGTAGAGCTCTGGGCATTCCTCACTGCACTGTACAGCATACACCACGTTGTTAAGTTTGTGTTTAGGAGTTTTTTCTTTAGGACGGACAAGCTTTTGTCTGAGTGTGTTGCTGGGTCTGAACTACACTGGGATGTCGTGCTTGGAGAAGACTCTCCTGAGTTTTTCGGAGACACCGACTACATAAGAGATGACAATGATGTTGTATTTATCTTTCTGATCCTCCCCAGCTGGTGTCTGATCCACTTTTCTGTGACTCATCTGATCTTTTTTTTTTTAATTAAATATACAGCACCTTGGTCAACAGTTGTTTTAAAAGTGTTATATAAATAAACATGAGCTGCTACTTATGTTGTGCTTTTCTACTCAAAGCCTCATTCACCTAGTCACATATATGTAAACACGCAAACTGCTGGAATCCAGGGATCAACCCATCAACCTTTCGGTTGGTTGACAACATTCTCTACCTGTTATTCTGTAATAGTACGTCTGTGTGCCGGCAGGAATTGGACCCAAACTCACTGGAGACAGGACTGAACTCAAAATGGCAGCTTTTATTGCTAAACACAAAAACTCTACAAAATCTAAACTGGAAAGACTCTTAACAAAACACACATGGAGCTAGAGGTAGAAACACACAGCATGAGGGACGACACGACACTGACTCAGAGAAACACAGGGTTTAAATACACTGGGAAGTAACGAGGGGAATGAGACACAGAAGGAGGGCACAGCTGGGAGAAATCAGGACTGACGAGACAAGCAAAGCAGGACACATTCACATAAGACACGGACCTTCAAAGTAAAACAGGAAGTATGACACAGAGACGCGAACTTGACACGGTGGAGACAGCAACTAAGAAACACAGAGACATCACCAGTAAGGCAGAGGACTCGATGAACCAAAAGACACAGAGGGAAACTCAAACATGCAGACACAGACTTACACAGAACAGAGGGGACACAGAGAAACATGAAGGGCAAGGGATCGAAACTAGAAACCATAGAATAACTCACACACAAGTACAATAATACAAACATCACAAAGAACTAAAAACGCTGGGTCAGGGGACCCAGGACCCTGACATATTCTATCTCAACCTGCTCTACAGCCTCCCAAAAGCCACCAAACAGGAAAGTTGCACTTTTAAATACAACATACATCATAATCACATGCCAGATATAAAATGATCCCCGAAATACAAAAAATAAAACAAACACACAAAAACAACCTAAACACCTACAGCGTTCACTCTAAGTCAAAGAATAAATATTAGATTTATGTCATACTTTATCACACCTAACACAATAGTGTACAATGATGATGCAGGTCTGATTAGAAACAGTTTATTCCCAGGCAGGGATTGCAAAAACAAAACAAAAACTCTTAAAAACGCACACAATAAAATGTTATCAATATATAAAATATACTAAAATCTCCCCAGAATAAACAAACCCAGTTCTAAAACTAGTAAAAACACAACTTTCTATATGCACTAAAATCCCCTGATGTAATTGTCCCACTACCCCGGATGAGTGTTCGTAATGGGTGCACAAGCAGGGCAGAAATTCCTTCTCCAGAGCGGAGTCTTCGCCAGCCTATAGCCATGGCGACCCTCTCCCAACATGGCTGCACCGGGTCAACAACAGTGGAGACACTTCTTACAAATGCAGGTAGAGGTATACCTTTGCCTGCTGCTAATCACACGCATTGTCTCCTACTGTCGCCGTTCTTGCTGTCGGGATCGCCACGTCTAGCTCAGCGGTCGGTCTCCAGATAAAGCAACGCACCCCCATGATCAGGCAGCAGGTCCCTCTTTTTCCACCTGGCCTCCATGTATTCCTCCTCATATCTGGGGCCTCTACTCCTCCGATGCTCAGCTAGCTTATGTGGTGGCAGATTTCTTTTCTCATGTGTTAATCACATATTTAATTATATCACATTAGTTATAGTAATATCACTTTGTCTCTTTACTATAGTAAGAGCACTCCTGTCACTAGTTTGCATACATGTGGAAAGTTAACACAGTGAGGCCATTGTAATGGGAGATGTTAAACAAATAGTGGGACTCCTTCCCCTTATCAAGGATGTAAATCTTTAGGTGACGGCCAAGCAGAAAACAAGGTCATAATTCTCTCTGTGAGGGAGGAGGTATAGCCCCCCAGTGAGAGGGGCCAACATGTGAGTTTGAGGAATGTTCTTTGTCTGTGTCTCTGTATATAAGATGTAAGGCAGCGGCCACAATTCAGAGATGGTCCTGGTGTTTCACTGGGATGCTCTCTCCACATTGCGTGGACATGCGTCTAAATTAGAAAATATATTCCCTTTTTTTTAATTTTACAGTTCGTTAAGTTTTTTTTTTTTGGTTTTTTTTTAAACGTTTAGGATGTTAAACCCACTTCAAATCATGTTTTGCAGGTTACTGATAAATTTTCCACAACACTTCCTTTTAATAGGTCTTTAGACAGCTGATAGGCCACCTCTGGACACACCATTCCTCAGCAGGTGATCCCTATCAGCTAATTCGTCCCATGCCCAGCTAACCCACAGTGGATCAAAACAATGTAAAATAACACACTATAAGCATGCTACACAAACAGAATAAAATCATGCAAATAAAACTACACTTATAAATAAACACAAAAAATCAGAATAAAACCAATATAAAAGAGTTTCCACTGTGACAGATACACACAATACTTAGAGCAGACTATCAGACAATTTACACAACTCTGTATTACATGAACTGGTTAGAAGGCGGAACTGATTAAAAGAAAAGAGGAAATGCTGAAAGACTTACCAAGGATCAGTGCTACTACTACAAGCTGATCTTAGAGGGAAGATTAACTGTTTATAAAGAAAAGTGAAAACAAGGGACTTTCCAGATGATTTGAGAGTGAGTCACTCCACATAGCAGCCATGTCCATTCTGTGGAGTTCACCTGTTTTTGTGTGGAAAAAAATGGATGAATCAAATGAAGGCGTGTTAAAGTTTTAGGGTTGCACATTTTTGAATCAACGGCATCAGTAAGAGCTGCACTTCACTACCAAGTAACTGTACTCTTTCAGTACATCATATAGTTCTTTCATGTGGTCTGTGAAACAGCAAGAGGTAATGAGGCAAACATTGCCCTCCTAACATGCACGTGGATGTGGTGTTGTTTGTTACCAGTGATGATGTGAGTGCTGAGTGGACTGACACTAAAACTACCTAACGTGAAACTTTCTTTTATCACATTTGGAGAATTTAAATCCTATACAAATCTTTCCCCCCAATTTTTGTACAGTCTTCATAAAAATGAACCTCTTGTCTTCCTAAATCTGATGGTGGTAATTGAGATAAAACAGCACAAACTAAATCAGGCTTGGCCCTTTGTTTCTGTTGCAGTTTAGCAGGCCCAGACACATGTTGGGAGTTCTGCTGTTGTCAAAGAGTGACATGAAATTTATCGTTTCTTTTCTTTTGTTCTTTTCTTTTTTCCTATTCTACAAATCAACAGGAAACAGGAGTACAAAACAAAAACAGGACTAAATAATGATTCTTAATTAGCTGTAGGTCTGTGTCTGTCTGAGCTCTGAGGTAGTCTAGTAAGCTGTCCAGGGTGCATCTCTCACCCTAGGATGGCTGGAAAATGCCAGACAAACATCAATATAGATGAATAGATATTATTTGGTTTGGTGCTCGAATATGCCCTGCATTATCCACCAAGCAGTGCTTCAGCACCACCAGCTTCCCTACAAATTATCTTAAAATCAGCCTGTCTTTAAACAACTCAAGCTATCTTTAGCAAAATGGTAACATACAAAGAACCGGAGTTTTGAAAACAATGCAAAAAGCACACTGCACCCACTGTCACACCAAACACAGAGAGTTGCAGCAGTGGACATATATAGTGATGCTTTCCTCCATTCCAGCATCCCTCAGACATGTACAGCATTTACTTCCAAAGATGTGCAGTTAGCATTTTGTAGGGACTGTGAGCGAGCATGTCTGCAGTGGGAGATAACACCTCCGTCTTTGGGTACTGTCCAAATTGAAACAAGGGCGCAGATTCATACTTTGGGTGGCTGTAGCTCAAGAGGTAGTGCAGGTCACTTACTGATTAGAAGTTGGTGGTTCAACCCCAGTCTACATCCTAAATAACCTTTGGGTAGGATATTAACCCCAAGTTGCTCTCTGATGCATCCATTGGAGTATGAATGTTTGTGAATATTAGACAGAAAGCACTTAATCGTAGAAAAAGTGTTTGTATAAATGGGTAAATGATGCATATTATATATGTATAAATGAAATAAAATTCCCCACTCGCCCCTGCGGACGGTCAATCCTTCAAGCTTGGGTCCTGGGAGCTTGAAGGTCCTGCGCAGTATTTTAGCTGTTCCCAGGACTGCGCTCTTCTTGACAGAGATCTCCAATGTTGTTCCTGGGGATGCTGGAGCCACTCGCCTAGCTTGGGAGTCACTGAACTGAACCTAGTGCTCCGATTATCACTGGGACAGATGTTCCTGTACACTATGCCAAGCACTTGGTTATGGCGTTCCATTTATTTATTTATTGGCTGTCCCGTTTGGGTCTTTAGCCATCAGAATAATTGTCTGAAGGCAAAGAAACATGCCAAACAGATTCACTTTACCAAGTGGATCATCACAGCGTTGCTGTATTGGTCCATTTAAGTTATTTCAGGTGGGACAGACATGACTAGGGGATAGGAAAGGGAGAGAGAAAGAAAGGGAGGGAAAGAAAAACTGAAGGGAAGAGAGATATGAGAGAAGACAAAGAAAAAAAACTCTTGGCTGGTGCCCAGGCAAGGCCAAACACAAGATGATTGCATTGGTACAATCCATTATGTGTGTGGATAGTTGGGAACTTTTTACTCTTTCACTTCCATTTGGTGATAGGACTTTATAAACTTCATTTCCTTCCCTTTCTTTGACAAATTCATATTATGAATTCTGAACCTTTCTGTCATAACCAGGGATTTATCTACAAATCGTTTGGCAAAATCTCAAAAATTTCACAAAACGTCTTGCTGGATAGTTTGTCTGAGCTTCCTAGTACGAAGTATATTGTTTCCTAACATTAGAACGAGGAGGTTGGAGACTTTTTAATATCTTGCTCTACATCATTAGCTTTGCAGTATAGTGACTCTTTCATTACATTGTCCAGTCTTTACTGGAGGATCTAGTACCTACACAGGTTGGTTCAACCCGGTTTTCAGGGTTTTCCATCAGGTGGTGGTACCTGGTAGCTAGTATTTTTTAGTATGAAATCAATACCACCATACATACCACAACTGCATGACAGAAATATAAATAATATTTTACAAAGAAGATGAACTCGACTACAGCAAAATTACAGAATCAAATACAGCAGAAATACAGTAATATGCATGTGTAATACAGTTTAACTTGGTGTGAGAAAACCATATCAGAATCAGAATCACATTTATTGGCCAAGTAATATGTGAAAACACATATGAGGAATTTGTTTCCAGTCAATGGTGTCTCTCAAGCACAAGAATGTAAAAACACACAATATATGAGCAACACAATGAACAACATATAACTGTTAGACTGAGATATAGAACATCCATGTGACACAAATCAAGACCCCAAAACAGTTTCAGGTTGTCAAGACAACATTTTCATTCTTCGTTGGAAATGTAGACATTCAACATTTATTAAACCAAAAGAAAATATGATGTAAAAAACAGAAAACAGTATATGTATATATATATTAGTGAAAAACATCTGTCAAGCAAATATTTTAGGTTGAGTGGCTGACGGTGGATTAATTATGTTTTCTAAAGTTAAAAAATAGTCCCAGTTTAATAGCTGTCACTTAGCTGTTATTCCCCCTTTTTTAAGAAGGGGGATTTTTTGCAACTAGTTAAAAAAAACTTGGAAAGAGGAACTAACAGAGACATGTGAAATGAGACACTACATGGCACTCGTGTTTCACAACCACATCCTGCTGAGCTAACATGACTCTTTGAATTATCATTTGACTTTTGAAATGACTCTTTATGTGATTTGCTGCTACAAAAAGACAAATGAACTAGAACTGAATATAGAGTATATCAAACTTTATATCATACTTTTTAGATGGCTAACCATAAGCAGGTATCTTGTGCTTCTGTTTCTGTTACGTGTCATCTCAGAGGCTAAAAATGTCTGTGGACCACAGAGGCTGCAGGAGCTACAATATAAGCCTGACTGGTGTCTCTGGTGGAAATGTTTTTACTCTCTTTACATACGAGAAGAGTAGCAATGAGAATTGTGGATGCACAAACTAAGAAATCACAATTGCACCTACACAGGGTATGATTGCAGCTTGATAACCAAGCAAGCTATGATTAACTTAGCATTTCACTCACTCAAAAAGGAATTTGGTCAAACCACTCCATCACTGAATGTTGGAGGTTATAGCTCAATGAAGTCCCATCAAAACATCAGTTATTTGATCTTGAGGCCACCAAATCCAACACCTTCACTCCTTGGTTCAGTGTAACAGACACCAGGAATGAGTCTGAATTTCTACACCAAATATAAAAGAACTCAGAGTGAAACCCACCATGTGTTGTTGGTCCCAGCTAGTTTAAGAGGAGCTCTGTCAGCAGCTACAGAGCTCCAAGGGACAAAGTGCCTGCTGTAACTTTGTCTTTGCATTTCTCAATTCTCCACATGAGTCTCATATTTGAGTTCTGCTCTGAGTTCAGAAATAACAGAATTAAATAACAGAATTATTCAATAATTAAAATATTCAGGTCGTAGGATCTGAAATTGATGGAAACCAAGCGAAGTGCCTAACGCCTAGTTTCCACTGTTAGCTAGTCAACTCGGCTCGACTTGGTTTAAGAGAAATTATGTTGTTGTGTTATTTGATGGGTACTCAGTTGTAGCTGTAAATGGCCAAAACCAAGCACAGACGAGTTATGTCTAGTCGAGTTGGTACTAGTGGGATACAGGCTTATGTGCCTGAACTAAAGTGCCTATGAGTACAACTCCTGCAACAATTTGCCCCCCACCCCCTCCCAAATCTACCCAACAACAACAACCAAAGCAAAGACCAATCAGGTAATCAAAATAAAAACAAAGCAAACAAACAAACACACAAACAAAAAGATTGCTGATTTTACCCAACACCAAAAAAGGCAAAATACCAAATTACTTCCCTATAACACGCAGCATGATTTAATATTCTACACCGACAATCAGTGTATGCCTACTACTTGACCCAAAAGTATATAAAATGTAAAAACATGAAACAAAAACAAAACAGAACAACAACCGTAATGCAGATTAGGGATTATTTAATATAAAGTGAAACCAAAATCAACCAAATCATCTGGACTAAAAGTGATCTGTGATTCCAATCAGTGTTCCTAAACTACCACAAAAACAAAGTGTTCAGCAGTCTGTAAGAAGTGGACGGATTCAGAAGCCATATTCAAAACCAGTTACAAATCAGGAACATGGACAGTACAAGTTTTCAACAAAAACAGACAACAGTCCCTCTAGACCATCCAGCTGAACATTATTGTCCAGACAGATAACATTTTTTACATATTCACACAGCCTAAGTCATTGGTGTGAGGAGGGAACTGACTAAACCAACAATCCCATCAAAACCAATGAGGTGTTCCCAAACATGCAACTTTACCCACATTTTACAGATGAAAAGACAAAACCGACGAGGAAAGCAAGGTCAGCAGTCCTGTGGCTGTCATAATATCTCCTTCTTTAATCCACAGTGATTTTTCATTTTTCCAAACTCTTACTGTCACATGTTGTGTTGTATAAACACTCGTGTGTATATATATTAAAGGTGCAACGATACACAAAATTCACGGTTCGGTTCTGTTCGGTACTTTTTTTGATACAAAAAGAATGTTCATGCCTTTTTAATTTGTCATTTATTAAAATTATAAATATATATTTTAACTCAGAAGTACAGTTTTTAAATTTAATGTTGCTGAAACAACAAAGTAATAAAAAAAATGAATCTGACCGAAAAATCACTCATCTTTGGAAAAGAGAGTTTATTACAGAGAAATTTCTCTTTCCAAAATAAAAGCTATACTATACGCTTCTTCTGGGCTATACTCTCAGCAGCATATTAAACATATCAGGTCCCCATAAGGAGAATCATGTGCTAACGGCTGTCTAAATGACTCGGGTAAAGTTTGTAGCATGCATGCTTGTTGTTTTTGTCTGCTTCCACTTGTCTTTGCACTAGGATGATGTCGGCGTAAATGTGCAGTCATATTCGTTGTGTCCCCACTAGTGCTGTCAGCGTTAATCTCGTTAAAATGACATTAACGCCATAACGTGGCAAATCTCCGTTAATGAGTTACCGCGGATCGCCCCATGCGTGGGGCTGGATGGTGTCAACACGTTAACAAGCTAACTGCGCTAACGAACTAGTTCCCACCAATGTAATTGAGCATTGCGTGGCACATCTGACATACTGTTTTACTTTTGTCCATGACGCGCTTACCTTCAGGGTCATACGTCACATGAAAACCAAAATAGTTCCAAACGCCAGATCTGAATGAGGGTGGGGGAGGTTCAATTTGTCATGTTGCAAGGAAAGCTTAACTTCTGTCTGCTAGCTTGCCCTGCACTCAGTGAATCTGCGTTCGACTACTCCGCCTAGGCTGCACTGTCGAGCGCAGATCCACTGAGCGCTCAACACAGACAGTATCGTCAGAAGGAAAGTTGATAAAATAAATTAAAAATTTTGTACTGTTCGATATATATGCGTACCGAACCGAAAGCACTGTATCGAACGGTTCAATATCGATACGAGTACCGTTGCACCCCTAATATATATATATATATATATATATATATATATATATATATATATATATATATATATAACATATATATGTTTTTTTTCACATATAATATTTTACAAATAATGTAAACTCTACTACAGCAAAATCACTAATTCTGATACAGCAGAACATACAGTAATATAATAAAGTTTCACTTGGTTTGAGAAAACCATATTAAAATACTGAAGATGGACTCAAACTGTAGGTCATAAAGCTGCAATCAGATATTACAAAGATGTTTGAGAGAAATGTGAAATACGTTTAAATTTTAGATGTTTGAAATCTGCAGCTGAATGTTCCCCATCTTTAACGCTCGTCTGACCTCAGATCATTTTTGTTTTCTTGTTTTCATTAACAAAAAAAATGAGGTTGGTTTGAACACTGACTGTTTTCTTTAAATTTTCTGTAGCTAAAAAACAAAAGCAACAACAAGAAGCACAACAGGAAGATACAGACCAACGGCCAGTCCAAAAGAACCACTTACACCTCGTCCTACTGGTAGGACTGCCCAACCTGCAGGTGAGAAACAGGTGTGAGGTGTCAGCTGTCAGGTAGGTGATGAGTGAAGAGCTAAAAAGAATCCAACAACCAGGAAGCAGATTCAACTTTGATCACTGACACACTGAATTCTCATAACTCACCTTTAGAATTAATAACTCTCAGGTCAACAGTTATGGTCGTGGTGGAAGGGCTGAGGTCTTTTTTCTGGGGTAACACTACATTCATATTTTCCAGCATCATTAATCATCACATCCTTCAGAATCAAAGACACGTCTCCATCCTTCATCTGTCTGTCCTGCAGATCCACCCGGTTCTTAAAAGATGGATTCTGATCTGCGGGATCAAATCGCCCATCTCGATACAGATACACATTTTTATTTTGTAGGTCAGGTTTGGTCCAAGCTACAGCTCTGAGGGAACCTTTATCTCTTAGAGCTTGACATGGTAGAATGACGTTCTGTCCAGACAAAACTGTAAAGATTTGCTGGTCTGGAAGAGGAAACAACACAGAGCAAAGTGAGTGAGGATCAGAAAAGACACTACAAAAAAAAAGCTTTTTCTTATTGATGTTGAGGACATCAAAAGAGGGTCAAAAGAGGAGCCTCAGAAACCAGCACACTTGGGAAGTATTTAGTGGACACTACCACTCAGTGGACTCACAAAAGGAATTACTTACTTCAGATATGCCGCTTACTGTCTTTGACATTTGACTTAATTTTTTTCTTAATGATATGAAGTACATCTGTGTTTTTTTTCTTGATTGCCAAGACATCAGAGGGCATGTTTGAATTCTAATCATCTGTGGGCACTTTGACCTCAGTTTAACGTCAAAGTCCTGCTGCTTGAATTGTCTAAAACTCTGATGACAGTTGTAGATTAGAGTGGCTGTGGCTCAGGAGGTAGAGCAGGAGTGTGAATAAATATGACATAAAGCACTGCTGATTGAGACATGTATGAAGTGATCTGACTGCTCAGGTAGAAAAGTACTACATAAGAGCTAGTCTGTTTAGATTGAATAAGGAGCTCGTGGTAAATGGAAGTTGATGGTTTTCTCAGAGACGTTGTAATATCAGCACCAGATCATTTTGGAAAGACTCCACAGACCTTTGTCTTCTTATTGTTTAGGGCTTACATGTTTAATTGACTTCCTGCAGGTTCCACAAAAACATTCCCCGGTTATGAGTGGGGGGGAGGGAGGTGGGGGGTTTAGGGCAAACTTTATTTAATGAACAACTAAACCACATATTCACTTTAAAACAAAAACATTCTGTAACAATGAACTACTACTATATTATGTGTGCTGATATTGCATTATACCATATTGTACACATGCAAACCACTCTGAAACTCTTTATTCTTCTTTATGTTGCTTATGGTCGCTGTTTGGTTTCCAACAGTTAAATCTCACCTGCACACACGGACACAAGGACGACAGCAAACAGCAGAGTCGAGCAAAGACACGCACATGTTCCTGCAGCCATGTCCGCGCTGTAGTCCGACGATCTTTGTTTAAAATCCCGCCTGCTGATATTATCCGTGGATAACTGGACCGGGGTCTAAAACTTGACTGCGTTAGTTCAAATTCAAAGCGAGTGTGAAACATGTATCTCTTTCAGCCGCTCATCTTGAATAAACGCTTTCGATTTTCCTGCGCCTGAATTATCACAAAAAGTCCCTCTTATCTGTTTTTTTTTTTTCATCTAAAACTTCACCCTCGAGCTCCATATGAAGCCTGAGGAAAACAAACAGGAGCAGCCGTTAAACTGTCAGTGGGCAGACAATACCCAGAACACGCCCATTTCTCTGGCAGTTGTTTTCATATAAACGAGAACATGAAGTGAAAATATGTCAAACTGTGCAAAGACAGGAAAGACTTTTGTTAATTTCCCTCTTATAGAACTAAAGCGAAGTTCCTTTCAGATTGCAGCTTCAAGGTTTAAAGGTGAAAACATACATATACTGATTCTCCTTCAGCTCCTCTCATATCTCTGAACTGTCTTACTGAGAAATACTTGCATTACATCAGAGCTGCTCTTACACTTACACTTTATTTTAGTTACCACATTAATCATCCCTCAGTTATGTGCTGCTTTTGACAGAATAGGTACGTTTATAGACACAGCAAACGTCTACCACCCAAATGAATGGTCAAATGGTCAAATGAACTGCTTATTATGTTGCACATTTTTTACTCTAACTGAGAACTACACCCCATCACACAAGCACTTTCTCTAACATTCACACAGACTCGAAGTCAGATCGATGCATCAGAAGCAACTCAGCGTTCACCATCTTACCTTCCTTAAATATGCAAACTGCAGGAGCTGGAGATCAAACACGGATCCAGTTGGTTAACAACCTGCTCTACAGCCTCCCAAAAGCCACCAAACAGGAGAGCTACACTAGAAAACACAACATACTCCATAATCACATGCCAGATATAAATTGATCCAAAACATAAACAAAACAACCTAAACACCTACAGTGTTCACTCTGGGCTTAAAGTCAAAGAATAAATATTACATTTATGCCATACTTTATCACATCTAATCCAATATTGTCTCAAGTTACAACACAACACGACCTATCTTTGTTTAGAAACTTCAGTCAGCATATAATACAAACACAGAAGACTCAGAGCAGACTCTCAGACAACTTACACAACTCTTACATGAGCTGTGGTTAGAAGGCAGAACTGATGAAAGATAAAAATAAATAAAGAGGAAATGCTCAGAGACTTGGCAAGTATCAGTGCTACTACATTCTGATCTCAGAGGGGACTTTGATGTTTTGTAACAAAAAGTGAAAATAAGGGACTTTCCGAATGACTTGAGCCTGCTCTGTGGTTCACCTGTTTTTGTGTGGAATAAATCCAATGAAGGAGAAAGAAAGAGTATTAATGTTTTAGGGTCGCACATTTCTGAGTCAATAACATCAGCGAGAGCTGAAGTAACTGTACTCTTTCAGTGCATCATACAGTGCTTTTATGTGGTCTATCTGTGAGACAAGCGCAGCAGCAAATGAGTCAAATACTGCGTAACATGCTGCGGTGTTGTTGTTAGCAGGGATGATGTGGCGTGTTTACTGAGTGGGCTGACACTAAAACTACCTAACACAAAAACATGAAACTTTTTTTTTACCATGTTTAAAATGTTTATCTAATTCTTGGAGCGATTTAAATTCTACAAATATGCATCACCACTTTCTGTGAAGTCTTAATGAAGAGGAAACTGTTCGCTTCCTCAATTCAATGGTGGTGAAGGAGTTAAAAAGTCTTGAAAGCACAAACAAAATCAGTCTGACCGATCCTGTACACAGCATGTGTGAACATGTTGGAGCTCTGTTGTTAGCCAAAGAGTGACAGGAAGGTTTGTTTTTCTTTTTGTTTTCTGTTCTATAAGACAACAGGACAAAGTCCGGTCAGACAGGGAATATTTTGATATTTGTACCTGCATGGGTTTTTCTCCTACAAAACAATAACATGCTGGAATAGAGAATGAAATTGCCTGTAGGTGTGGTACCCTGAATGTTTGAACTGTCAACAACTCTCAGCTCGCAGTGTTTGTGACCCCCCCCCCCCCCCCCACACACACACACACACACTTTTTTTTCTTGCTTTTGCTGTGAATAGTTTGTATCACAGAGCAAAACGCATTTGCTCGCACCTGATGTGGTGTTAGGGTAATATTTAGTTTGGTCAGTAGGTGGCAGTGGCGGCTCAGAAAAATGAGAGACTGGCAAAGTAATCCCTTACGAAAGTAACACAGGACAGTTATTGTAATGGAAGCCATCAGTAACAAAGAACTGCTGTTTTGCTGTGTTTCAGGTGAAAGCAGTATACGAGCACTGCATAGGTTTATGTAAAGTTAACACTTATGTAAAGTAATATTTTTTGAGTGTAATTCCTGTTAATGTAACATTAATGTGTCCAAATAAGAGAGTTACTTCAGCTTATCTGTGGATGAACCTAGCAACATGGGTGTCCTAGAATCCTACATTAGACTTTGCAAAGTGTTGTACCATCAAAAATACAACAGAGAAAAATATTTGCTGGTTTAAGTTAAAATTATCAGAAATGTTTTGGTAAACCAGCTGGTACATGTTGTGTATTGTTTACTGTCTTTTACTCTGTTCTCTAAAGGCTGATTATAAATAATCCCCTGCAAAAGTAACGCAGGCCAGATGGAAACCATCAGTAACACAGAACTGCTGAGAGCAACAAAGCTCAATGTGCACCTGAATGAACCTTGTCTTCCTTCAGTGTGTAACATCATCTGGTGAGCCACCAGCCAAGAGTATGTTTCCTGCTCAGGACAAAAATCTAGAACGTGTTTAATTAACATCTTCCAAAGATGGAACAACTACAGGATGAGATCAGCACAGCCTTGTGGACACTTGGGAAACCCGAACTCACCAAGGTATGCCAGCATCTTAAGTGCAGCGAACCAGCAGGGGTGGGTTTTCAAGGACAGTCCCGACGTGCTTTGATTCGGCTGGCAGAAAGTACTCTGGACAAAATTGAAAAAGCAGAGGAATCTGAAGTGTTTCTGCTGTTTGTATAGGATCTCCAGGCATTCATACAGTCATTACAAGAACATCCTGTGACTGAAGCGGAGCTACTTCAAACTTCTAACAGATCTCGAGGACTGCTCTGCTGTAGAGTTTTCAGCTGTCCATGGTGGAGTCTATAATGAGAGCAATCGAGGCGTTAAGGAGAATTTACAGCTCAGCGTAGGTAACACGACGGCGGCGGGAGAGTTTTTTTAGTGTCAATGTAGGCAGTGACAGCAATATGTGGCACAACCACCCTGTGGCCTGGAGAAGAGAAAAGTGCTAACATGTGAAGAGCCAGAGTGGCACAACTTTGTATACAGTATTTACTTTCAATGACGTGCAGTTAGCATTTTGTAAGACTGCAAGGGAGCATATCTGCAGTGGATGATAGCACCCCTTCAGTTGCTGTCCGAATGGAACAGCCACTTACTGATTGGAAGATTGATGGTTGAACCCCAGTCTGCATGTCAAATATCTTTGGTCATGATATTAACCTCAAGTTGAATCTGATGCATCCATTGGAGTATGAATTTATGAATATTTGACAGAAAGCACTTAGGCATAGACAAAACTGCTTGTATAAATGGGTGAATGATGCATATTACATGAAGTGCTTTGAGTGCTGCAGGAGAGCAGATATGGGCTCAAAATGTGGTCATAAATATTTTGTACTTGTAAATCAGGATTTGTATGTTTAAAAAGAATTTGTGCGTGCGTAAAAAAGATTTGTGCGTGCGTAAAAAGATTTGTGTGTGGACTTAGCCAAAAAAACCCTGCAAGTTACAACTACGAATTTTGACCCTATTTTTCTTCCTTTCTTCTGATTGGTGAATGTCGTGTCAATCACAAATGTAACAATCCAATCAGAGAACAGATGGGTTTGGCTGTCAGAGGGGCGCTTTTTTTGAACTGCAGGTCTTTGAAGGGAATAAATGCCCTTTTACATGCCAACCCAGCGTTTTCCTTCATCACCATGAAGGAAAACAGTCTGTGGTCGTCCGAGTTTGGTGATTTTTGTATCACAGGTCTACGTGTTTAATACAGGGACTTCCACAGCCTTTTCAACAGCGCTTATATAGAAATTACCCTTCAAGGACCTGCAGTTCAAAAAAGCGCCCCTCCGACAGCCAAACCCATCTGTTCTCTGATTGGATTGTTTAATTTGTGATTGACATGACATTGACCAATACCCTTAAAGGAAGAAAAATAGGGTCAAAATTCATACTTGTAACTTGGAGGGTTTTTTTGGGCTAAGTCCACACACAAATCTTTTTTACACATACAAATCTTTTTTACACACACACAAATCTTTTTTACAAGTACAAAATATTTATGACCACATTTTGAGCCCATAAGCAGAAACACACTTTACAAGAATCAGATTATTTACTATTTTACACATTTGTGGACCATAAATTAGACGTTATACTTCTTTGAAATCCACCTGAAGGATGCTGCCTGCAGGGATGCATGTGTAGTTGGTGGAGTGTGTCATGTGACTGTGGGTCATTCTTCCTTGTGCAGTCTTTGGGCCATCACTCAATTCAGATTAATTTATATTGTGTCAAATCAGAACACTTGGCTCAAGTGCTTCATATTGTAAAGTAAGGACATTACAATAATGCAGAGAAAACTCCAACAGTCAGAATCACCATTTGGTGATACTGTCCCACTAAACTTTGAAATAGTCGTGGAACCACAATTAGGCCCACAGTCTGAGAGCGCAGTAACACACAAAGAGCTGAAGTGAAACTGAGTGTTAAAATAAATTAAAATTCCCCACTGCTGCCACCGTCTGTGTTTTTCATTCTGTTTTTTTTTTTAATTAAAATTTTTATTGTGGTTTTTCTTTTCCACTGGTGAATCCACTGTTGCTTTCTTACCTTAATCCGGACCACTAGTCAAACGATCAGCATTCGACAGGTTCATAGGTCATTATCTTCCAGTGACACACGAGCACGACTGTGGGTGAAAGCCCCTCTTCATTCGCTGTCCGGACAGAAACCTGTGCACATGTTACTCTATTTATTAAAACCTTCTCTGTGTTAAGTTGTTTCCTCTGTGTAGCACGTTGCCACATTGGCTTTGGAAAGATAAAAAGACTAAAATGTGTTAAAGTGAAGGTTGTAGTAGTCTAACCTAGTTTGGATGAAGTGGATAAACAGGATGAGAAATATGACTGTAGTTGTTTACCTTGGTATTAATGTTATAGATATTCATACATGTTTATATTATCTGCATGAAAGAACACTAAAGCAACATGGATGTCCACTTAGAGAGAAAATGACAGAGCAGGGAATATTTTGATTATTTGATTTCAGCCTGGGACTCAAATCTTAAACAATCTTAAAGTGTCTCGGTGCAGATTATTAATTGTACATTAGTCTGATTTATCTCTCACTATAAGATGATAAGTTCATCTAAAGTACTTTACAATGTTTTAGTTTTTCTTTGTCCTTCAACTCTGATGGAGCAGCTGTGATCAGAGTGAGAGCTGCAGCTGGAATTTTAAAAAAAAGCCTTTACATGACTGAAATCCAAGTTTATGGAGGAGTCTGTTTCTCAGAAGCTCCTGAGGGGAAGTTAGATTTCACGAAATACCAGACTGGGACTGATAAGTTCAGTTTCATTTTCCTTTTTTATTTTTGTGTTCATTTCAATTCATGTTTCTCATATAGCAGCAAATCAATACTCATTCCAGAAGTTATTTTCAAAACCAGTTAGAAATCAGGAAAATCAACTTCACAAAGAATGGCAAGTTGGACAGCAGTCCCTCTAATCACTCACTGAAACCCATCCAAGTGAACATTATTGTTCAGGCAGTTAATTTTTTGATTTACTAACACACCACAGCCCAAGTCATTGGTGTGTGAAGGGAACTAACTAAACCAACAATCACACCAAAACCAATGAGGTGTTCCCAAATATGCAACTTTACTTATGTTACACAGATGAAAAGACAAAACCGACAAGGAAAGCGCGGCCAGTCCTGTGGCTGTCATATTATCACCTTCTATAATCCACAGTGATTTTTCCACACACTGTGACATGCTTTTGTGTCTGTGTTGTGAGTTGGTTTAGTCAGCATCTGTATTTATGCTGACTGAACATGATGAGTCAAACCCATCCAGATGTCACAAACAGCTGCTGAACCTGAAGCTGAAACCAACACTCACTGATTCCAACACTGCAACATACACGACACTGGATATTTAATTAGAAAAACACAACATAATATGCACATATGTACATGGGTTTGGGTCAAAGTGAACTTGTGAATTTTCCACAAAAGCATGACAGAAATATAAACGATATTTTAAAAAGAATATAAACTCGGCTCACTGATTCTAATACAGCAGAACATAGAGTAATGTTCCTGCGTAATACAGTTTAACTTGGTGTGTGCAAAACATATTAAAATACTGAAGGTGGACGAAAACTGTAGGTCATAAAGCTGCAGGCAGACTTGACATGATGTTTGAGAGAAATGCGAAAAACATTAAAGATTTTAGATATTTGAAATGTGCAGCTGAATGTTCAACATCTTTAAAGTCTGTCTGTCCTCAGATCATCTTTGTTTTCATTAAAACTGAGCTTGGTTTGAACACTGACTGTTTTAGTACTGGAGCATAAATGTTTAAACATATTTATGGATTTTTCCTGCTTTTTATAAACGGGAACAATGAAATTGAGACTTTAGTGGATTGTAGTGCAGGACTTCTTGACAGTCAGATAATCATAATTTAGAAATGTAAAACAAAAAAGTATAGCAGGAACAAAATAAACTGTTTTCAAAGTGGTTGGTTTAGAATGTTGATCTTTTTATGACTAACTCAGCCAACTCATTTTACTCTGCTCTGGGGAGCTCGTGCAGATTCTGACTCATTTCTTTTAACCCCTCAAAAGTAAAAAGAGGACAGACAGACCAACTGTCAGTCCAACAGATAGAACCACAAGAAACTGAACATTTAAAATGTAAAATCAAATCAAGAACTTAACATTTGATATGGCCTGCTGGATGTTAAGCATTAAAATGTCTGTCATCTTATCATCTTCCTTTCTCTGGAAAAATGTCAACCTACTACTTTCCAGCAGAAGGGTGGTATGGACCCTGATTGTGTTGTTGTTTATATCTTCTGTGGATGGAAAAAAACAACTGCCAGAAAAAGCAGACCAGAAACTGTCAGACCAACAATCAGTCCAACAGATGTGAAAGAAATTTAAATTTTAGATGTTTGAAATCTGCAGCTGAATGTTCCCCATCTTTAATGTCCGTCTGACCTCAGATCATTTTTGTTTTCTTGTTTTCATTAACAAAAAAAACTGAGGATGGTTTGAACACTGACTGATTTCTTTAAAATTTTCTGTAGCTAAAAAACAAAAGCAACAACAAGAAGCACAACAGGAAGATACAGACCAATGGCCAGTCCAGCAGAGCCACTTACACCTCGTCCTACTGGTAGGAATGTCTGACCTGCAGGTGAGAAACAGGTGTGAGGTGTCAGGTAGGTGATGAGTGAAGAACAGAACAGAATCCAACAACCAGGAAGCAGATTCAACTTTGATCACTGACACACTGAACTCTCATAACTCACCTTTAGAATTAATAACTCTCAGGTCAAGAGTTATAGTAGCGGTGGTGTAAGGGCTGAAGTCTTTTTTCTGGGTAACACTACATTCATATTTTCCAGCATCATTAATCGTCGCATTCTTCAGAATCAAAGACACGTCTCCATCCTTCATCTCTCTGTCCTGCAGATCCACCCGGTTCTTAAAAGATGGATTCTGATCCTCGAGATCAAATCGCCGATCCACATACAAATGTACTATTTTCTTTTGTAGGTCAGGTTTGGTCCACTTTACCACTCTGATGGAACCCGTATCATTTGGAGCTTGACATGGTAGAATGACGTTCTGTCCAGACTGAACTGTGATGCTTTTGTCCTCTGAAAGAGGAAACAACACAGAGCAAAGTGAGTGAGGATCAGTCAAGACACTCAAAAAACTTTTTCCTACTGATGTTGAGGACACCGTCAAAAGAGGAGCCTAAGAAACCATCACTGAGAAGTATTTAGTGGACACTACAAAGTGTGCCACATCAGTGGACTCACAAAAATAACAATTAACTTCTCATATGCTGCTTACTGTCTTTGACATTTGAGTTAATTATTTTTATTTTTATGATGTGAAGTACATCTGGGTTTTTTTTTCTTGATTGCCAAGACATCAGAGGGCATGTTTGAATTCTCATCATCTGTGGGAACTTTGACCTCAGTTTAACGTCAAAGTCCTGCTGCTTGAATTGTCTAAAACTCTGATGACAGTTGTAGATTAGAGTGGCTGTGGCTCAGGAGGTAGAGCAGGAGTGTGAATAAATATGACATAAAGCACTGCTGATTGAGACATGTATGAAGTGATTTGACTGCTCAGGTAGAAAAGTACTACATAAGAGCTAGTCTGTTTAGATTGAATAAGGAGCTCGTGGTAAATGGAAGCTGATGGTTTTCTCAGAGACGTTTTAATATCAGCACCAGATCATTTTGGAAAGACTCCACAGACCTTTGTCTTCTTATTGTTTAGGGCTTACATGTTTAATTGACTTCCTGCAGGTTCCACAGAAACATGCCCCGGTTATGAGCGGCTTAAAGCAAACTTTATTTATTAAACAATTATATCACATATTCAGTTTCAAAGAAATACACTGTCTAACAAGCACCTAATACCTTTGTATTAAATCATATTGTACACATGCAAACCACTCTGAAACTCTTTATTCTTCTTTATGTTACATACAGTTATCTCACCTGCACACACGGACACAAAGACGCCAGCAAGCAGCAGAATCGAGCAAAAAAATATGCATATTCCTGCAGACATGTCTGATGATCTTTGTTTTTAAAAATCCTGTGTGAATCCGTAAATAACAGGACCGGAGTTCAAATTTGACTGCGTGAGATCAAATTCGAGGCTTGACCAAAGTCACAGTGAAACATGTCACAAACTCTTTCGATTTCACTGGGTTTAAATTATTAAAAAGAAAATAATTCTTGATTAATTTCCCAAAAGTTATATCCTCGATCGCCACGGAGAATGCATGAAGCCTTCAAAATCTTAGAAAAAGGAGCTCACAGTGGACAGAGCCTTAAACCTTGAAGAACACGAACATCCCTCAGTGAGCTGTTTTCATTTGAATGAGAACATGAAGTGGAAAAATATGCCCCCACCCACACACACACTTACACACACACATGTCCTGATTTGTAAAATGTTATGGGTTCATCATTCCTGTCCTGATGTTGTCTCAAGCTCATGTTTGAACACGAGCTACAGCGGGGAAAATAAGTATTTGACACATCAGCATTTCCATCAGTAAGGGGATACCTAAGTGGACTATTGACACAACATTTCCACCAGATGTTGCCATCAAGCCAAATATTGAAATCATACAAACAAATCAGAACATTGAAGTATACAAGTTAAACCATAATAAATAAAGTGAAATGACACAGGGAATAAGTATTGAATACATGAAGATAACAGGGGGCAAAATGACATAGAAAGCCAGGAGATCACCTGAAATCTGTCAGTATTGATAGAGAAATCCTGTCCCCTATCAGTACTAATTGATATCAGCTGCTTTAGTCCTAATTGATGGCCTATAAAGGCTCCTCATTACCCAGAAGGCACACAGGAAAGACTTCATGATGGGTAAAAGCAAAGAACTCTCTCAAGATCTTCGTAATCTTATCGTTGAAAAGCATTGTGATGGGAATGGTTATAGGTGCATTTCCAGAATGCTGAATGTTCCTGTGAGCACTGTGGGGGCCATTATCCGGAAATGGAAAGAGCATCAGTTCACCATAAACCTGCCACGATCAGGTGCTCCACGCAAGATCCCTGTCCGAGGAGTCCAAAGAATAATCAGGAGAGTTCTCCAAGAGCCAAGAACCACTCGGACAGAACTTCAGGAAGACCTTGCATCAGCAGGTACTGTTGTTTCAAAGAAAACTATAAGCAATGCACTGAACCGCCATGGCATCCATGCACGCTCACCACGCAAGACTCCATTGCTGAACAAAAAGCATGTCAAGGCTCGGTTAAAATTTGCGCAACAGCATTTGGAGAAGCCTGTGGATTATTGGAAGACTATAGTATGGTCAGATGAAAGCAAAATTGAACTTTTTGGCAGCCATTCTACACACCATGTTTGGAGAAGGAATGGCACTGCTCACCACCCCAAGAACACCATACCAACAGTTAAGTTTGGGGGTGGTAGCATCATGGTTTGGGGCTGCTTTTCAGCAAGGGGTACTGGCAGACTTCATATTATTGAAGGCAGGATGAATGGAGAGATGTACCGGGACATTCTGGATAAAAATCTGCTGCCATCTACCAGGAAGCTAAAAATGAAAAGAGGGTGGACATTTCAGCAAGACAATGATCCCAAACACAAGGCCAAGGACACAATGAAGTGGTTTCAAAGAAAGAAAATCAAGTTGCTTGAATGGCCCAGTCAATCACCTGACCTAAATCCCATAGAAAATCTATGGAGAGAACTGAAGATCAAAGTTCATAAAAGAGGCCCAAGGAACCTTCAAGATTTAAAGACCGTTTGTGTGGAAGAATGGGCCAGAATCACTCCTGAGCAATGCAGACGACTGGTCTATCCATACAGGAGGCGTCTAGAAGCTGTAATCACCAACAAAGGCTTTTCTACAAAGTATTAAATAAAGTGTGTTCAATACTTATTCCCTGTGTCATTGCACTTTATTTAATATGATTCAACTTGTGTACTTCAATGTTCTGATTTGTTTGTATGACTTCAATATTTGGCTTGATGGCAACATCTGGTGGAAATGTTGTGTCAATAGTCCACTTAGAAATCCCCTTACTGATAAAAATGCTGATGTGTCAAATACTTATTTTCCCCGCTGTATCTCTGGTAAAAACTTGCACGACTCTTTTACATGAACTGGTTGGAAAGCAGAACTGATGAAAGATAAGAATAAATAAAGAGGAAATGCTCAAGGACTTAACAAGGATCAGTGCTTGATCCTGATCTCAGAGGGGAAATTTAACTGATTCATAAAGAAAACTGAAAACAAGGGACTTTCGGAATAAACTTGAGTGTGAGTCACTCCACACAGCAGCCAGGTCCGTTCTGTGGAGTTCACCTGTTTTTGTCTGGAAAAAAATCGAATGAAGGAGAAAGAAGGAGTGTTAAATTTCTGAGTCAATAACAGCAGTGTGAGATGCACATCACTACAAAGTAATTGTACTCTCTCGATACACCGTACTGTTCTTTTAATGGTTTCTATCTGTGAGACAGCAAGCGCCAACACCACCAACGGTGGTGAAGGAGATAAAAAAGCTTGAAAGCATGAACTAAATCAGGCTCTGCGCTTTGTTTCTGTTGCTGCGTAACAGGCCCAGACAGGAACTACATACAGCATGTGTGAACATGTGAGATCCTCCTGTCTTCAAAACAGTGAAAGGATGTTTTGCTTTTCTGTTGCTTTTTTTCTTTTCTTCTCTTTTTCTCTTCTACAAATCAACAGGAGTAAAGAGTCTGTCATGGTCCTGGGTCATGTTGGCCCAGTATTCTTGGTTCCTTGTATTTTCACTCCTTATTTAGGCCATGTTTTCTGAGGTGTCCTGTTGTGGTGTTCCCTAAGTGTTTTCCCTTTGTGACTCTTACCCCCTGTGTGCCCCTCTGTGTATTTATGAGCTCTTGTCTCTCTTTGTGTTTATTCCATGTTTCCCCCAGCCCGTTATGTCTGTGTTCTCCCCGTGCTCTCTCCTCCTGTCTGAACCTCTGTGTACTTCCTGTTTTACTTTGACAGTCTCTCGTCAGTATGCGTCATGTTGTGTTCACTCCTGCCCTGTCTCGTTATGTTTATCAGTGTCACCTGTGTTCCCCACCTGTGTGTAATGTCCCTGTGTTCTCTGAGTGTATTTAAGTTATGTCTTCTGTTATGGTAGTTGCTGGTTCGTCTGTGTTGTTTCCCCTCGGTCTCCCTGCGTCTTCCCGTATGTATTTCCCCAGACCTCCCTGCATCCTCGTTTCTGGTTTGTGTTATTAGTTCTACCCAGTTTAGGTTTTCCTGTTTCATGGTACCCACACCATTGCTGTTTGTATTTTCGGTTGTCAAATAAACACTCACCTGCACCAGAGCTGCCGCATTTTGGGTCCTATTTCATATTCCACACGGCTTGCCCCGGCAAACCGTGACAGTACAAACCAGCCACCATGGACCCAGCGGCAGTCAATCCGTCCGAGGAGCTCCAGGATGACATCGGCTACAATGTGGAGATCCTCCTCGGGCTGTGGCTGGGGAATCCTCCGTACGAGCTTCGCCGCGCCGTGGAAGGTCGGCTTCAACGGCTCTTTTCCGGCCTGCCATGGCTACTAAACTCACTTCCTCCGACCATGCAGGCTTTTCTCCGGTACACACCCCACCTTCTCTCAGCCACTCCTGCCTCGCTGCCCGACTCGCCGGATGCGATCATGCCCGGCCCGTCGGAGCCGTCTGCGGGGAGGAAACGTCGATCGCGCCGCAAGCGCGCCACCCCACGGCCGGACGTTCGGACTTCTGATTCGCCGGCTGTGGTGAGTGAGGACTGTTTTCCATTTGCGGACTGTATGACTGTTCATTCAGGGGCGGTGTTCTGTGCAGCAGATGACTTTGTGAACAGCATATCACCTACCCCGCAGCCACTCTCAGCCCAGTTAGCTCCCCCGCAGCCAGTGCTCCTCTCAGCTCAGTCTCCAGTGCCACCCTCAGCTCAGTCTCCAGTGCTCCTCTCAGCTCAGTCTCCAGTGCTCCTCTCAGCTCAGTCTCCAGTGCCACCCTCAGCTCAGTCTCCAGTGCCACCCTCAGCTCAGTCTCCAGTGCCGCCCTCAGCTCAGTCTCCAGTGCCGCCCTCAGCTCAGTCTCCAGTGCCGCCTGTAGCTCAGTCTCCAGTGCCGCCTGTAGCTCAGTCTCCAGTGCCGCCTGTAGCGCAGGCCCCAGTAGCTCCAGTGCCGCCTGTAGCGCAGGCTCCAGTAGCTCCAGTGCCGCCTGTAGCGCAGGCCCCAGTAGCTCCAGTGCCGCCTGTAGCGCAGGCCCCAGTAGCTCCAGTGCCGCCTGTAGCGCAGGCCCCAGTAGCTCCAGTGCCGCCTGTAGCGCAGGCCCCAGTAGCTCCAGTGCCGCCTGTAGCGCAGGCCCCAGTAGCTCCAGTGCCCCCGCTACCCGTAGCTCTGGCTCCAGTAATAGTGGTCTCACACACTCACTCCATGCAGGGAGAAAGTATAATTTTACCTCAAGGTGCTTTTCGTAGTTCAGCCGCCTTTGGCACAGTTTGCCGCTCCAGGGCTTCCCCAGAGGCCAGGTCCCAGTCCTCAGCTGATTCTGGACCCCTGGGGTTTAAGCAGCCGCCCGAGGGACCGCTCCGGCCTTCGTCTCCTGTCTCCGCTGGAGGGTCCGAGGGACCGCTCCGGCCTTCGTCTCCTGTCTCCGCTGGAGGGCCCGAGGAGCCCGTCCGGCCTTCTGCCTCGTCATCCTCGCCTGCTGCAGCCTCATCATCATCATCCTCGCCTGCTGCAGCATCATCATCATCATCATCCTCGCCTGCTGCAGCATCATCATCATCAGCCTCGTCTGCTGCAGCATCATCATCATCAGCCTCGCCTGCTGCAGCATCATCCGAGTCTTCGTCCTCGTCTGGTCCAGCCTCATCCGAGTCTTCGTCTTCGCCTGGTCCAGCTGCATCCGAGTCTTCGTCCTCGCCTGGTCCAGCCTCTGCCTGTGCTTCTTCTACGCCTGGGCCAGCCTCTGCCTGTGCTTCGGCATCGCCTGGTCCGGTGCCCTCCAAGCCTCGGCCGGTACGCCTGACACTTGGGAGCCGCCGCTGCCTTCCGCGCGGCCGGCCCCCTGAACTGCTCCGTCGTCTCCTTCGCCGCCGCCGCTGCCTTCCGCGCGGTCGTCCCCCGGATCGCCATCGCCTGAATCACCAGCCGCTTTCTGGGCCACCAGCTGGACGTCACCGCCGTCGGGGTCGGCCCCCTGAACTGCTCCGTCGTCTCCTTCGTCGCCGCCGTTGCCTTCCGCACGGCCGGCCCCCGGACCCTCTTCGCCTGAGTGGCCGCCGGTGCCGTCCGCACGGCCGGCCTCCCGAACTGTGTCCACGTCACCGCTGTTGCCGTCTGCACGGCCGGCCCCCCAAACTGTATCCACGTCGCCGCCGTTGCCGTCCGCACGGTCGGCCCCCTGAACTCTTTTGTCTTGGACTCCTGTGCTGTCGGCCCCCTTGGCCTTTCTGTTTTGGACTCCTCCATTTTTCTTGGGCTGTGGTGTGTTTCGTTTCATTGGTTTTCTTGGGTTGGGTCTCGTGTTTTGTTTTTCTTTTTGTCTTTTGGCCTTCTGGTGCTCCTGTTTTGTTTTGCCTCGAGTATACGAGCAGTATACGAGCATTGCATAGGTTTATGTACAGTTAACACTTATGTAAAGTAATATTTTTTTTGAGTGTAATTCCTGTTAATGTGACATTAATGTGTCCAAATAAGAGAGTTAGTTCAGCTTATCTGTGGATGAACCTAGCAACATGGGTGTCCTAGAATCCTACATTAGACTTTGCGTGTTGTACCATCAAAAATATGACAGAGAAAAATATTTGCTTGATTCGGCTGGCAGAAAGTGCTCTGGACGAGATTGAAGAAGCAGAGGAATCTGAAGTGTTTCTGCTGTTTGTATAGGATCTCCAGTCGTTCATACAGTCATTACAAGAACATCCTGTGACTGAAGCGGAGCTACTTCAAGCTTCTAACAGATCTCGAGGACTGCTCTGCTGTAGAGTTTTCAGCTGTCCATGGTGGAGTCTATAATGAGAGCAATCGAGGCGTTAAGGAGAATTTACAGCTCAGCGTAGGTAACACAACGGCGGCGGGAGAGTTTTTTTTAGTGTCAATGTAGGCAGTGACAGCAATATGTGACACAACCACCCTGTGGTGTGGAGAAGAGCAAAGTGCTAACATGTGAAGAGCCAGAGTGTTGAAAACAATGCAAAAAGCCCAGTGCAGCCAGTGTCTGTGCCTTGGCACAACTTTGTATACAGTATTTACTTTCAATGACGTGCAGTTAGCATTTTGTAAGACTGCATGGGAGCAGTGGATGATAGCACCCCTTCAGTTGCTGTGCGAATGGAACAGCAGTACAGAACTGTGCACTTGGGGTGGCTGTAGCTCAGGAGGTAGAGCAGGTCACTTACTGATTGGAAGATTGATGGTTGAACCCCAGTCTGCATGTCAAACATCTTTGGGCAAGATATTAACACCAAGTTGGTCTGATGCATGCACTGGAGTATGAATTTATGAATATTAGACAGAAAGCACTTGTTATAGAAAAAAGTGCTTGTATGAATGCGTAAAGTGCTTTGAGTGCTGCAGGAGAGCAGAAACACACTTTACAAGAATCAGATTATTTACTATTTTACACATTTGTTGACCATAAATTATACTTTATACTTCTTTGAAATCAACTTGAAGGATGCTGCCTGCATGGACGCATGTGTAGTTGGTGGTACATCAGACCGTGCCACTGTTTTTGTGCAGTCTTTGGGCCATCACTCAATTGAGTTCAATTCAGTTTTATTTATGTAGCATCAAATCAAACAGTTGGCTCAATGTTCTTTATAAAGCAAAGTAAGGACATTACAATAATGCAGAGAAAACACCAACAATCAGAGCCACCATTTGGTGACACTGTCCCACTAAACCTTTAAATACTTTAGGAACCACAAGTAAGCCTTAAAAACTGAAAGTGAAGCACAAAGACTGAAGTGAAACTGAGTGTTAAACTAAATTTCCCACAGCAGCCATTGTCTGTGTTTTCATCCAGTGTTCTTAAATATTTTTTATTGTGGTTTTTCTTTTCAACTGTTCAATTCAGTGTTGCTTTCTTACCTGGATCTGCACCACTTAAACGTTCAGCCTTTGACAGGCTCATAGGTCATCATCTTCCAGTGACACACGAGCACGACTGTGGGTGAAAGCCCCTCTTCATTCGCTGTCCGGACAGAAACCTTTTTTAACCCTGGTAATAATGTTATAGATATTCATACATGTTTACATGACCTGTATGAAGGAACACTGTGGGAACGTTTCCTTCAACTCATCGTGTTTTCCATGGACGTCGACCGAGTGAGGAAAAGACGGAGCAGGGAATGTTCTGACTATTTGATTTCAGCCTTGGACTCAAATCTTAAACAATCTTAAAGTGTCTCAGTGCAGATTATTCATTGTACATTAGTCTGACTAATATCTCACTATAAGATGATAAGTTCATCTAAAGTACCTTACAATGTTTTAGTTTTCCTTTGTCTTTCAACTCTGATGGAGCAGCTGTGAGAGCTGCAGCTGGGATTCATTCCAAAATAAACAAAAACAAGTCTTTACATGACTGAAATCCAAGTTTATGGATGAGTCAGTTTCTCAGAAGTCCCTGAGGGGAAGTTAGTTGTGTTCATTTCAGTTAATGTTCATCAATATCAATCAAATAGCAGCAAATCAACATTCCTTCAAGGTGTTTTATACTGAACCATAGAGAGAAAGTCCCACCTCTCACACTGTGAGCAAACATTTAGTAATGACAATAAAATCCCCCTTTAACAGCAAGAAGCCTCCAACAGCACAAGGCTGTGTGCTGAGGGATGTTGGCAGATAACAGTCTCTGCACTGTAAACACTGCTGTGACATTGTGTCTCTGTGTGCAGGTATATGGCCAGACTCAAGATGGCTTAGATTATAAATGTGTATGATGAACAATTTGCTGCTCTCTGCATTATTAAAATGCTGATGAGCTGATATTTTGTGTGTCTGTGCAGGCTGGGCCTACTGTATACCACAGCCTCAAGGGAGGATTGGCTTGCTGAGGCCGGGGTGATTGCTGACCTACTAACAGACTGGTGGGTTGAGGACAACTGCTGTTCCCTCCCATTTACAATTTTATTGGTTGTCATATTTTTCTGAACAGATGTTCAGACCTTGAATATGTGTGTGTTACACTTACTGTAGGAGTGTGTAAACAGATGGGAAGTGAAAAAAATGACTGAAAAGTAAACTAAAACCATCACGGGAATCCCCGAGCGGCCAAAGCCTGTTGTATTGTTACTAAGGGCGGAGTCAGGGTGGCTGTAGCTCAGGTGGCAGAGCAGGTCAGCCACTACTCAGAAGGTCGGTGGTTTGATCCCAGGTTGTAAAACTCTGACATCAGAGAAGATTTGACTGAAAATCAATTTGTAGTTTGTTGTCCACCTTATTTGTACAATTTGAAAGAAGTGTTTAATTTTAGTAACGTTTCTCATGAGTTTGTGATTTCAAGAGTTTAATAATGTGAATACAATGCCAGCTTAAGCCTGACAAGGTGACAAAAAAAAACATAACTACAAACTAAATAAAACGAATCTAAAAAAAAAAATACTTTTTTTAATTTTGTTTCTCAGATTCATGCTAACTTGATCTTCCCTAGAGGTAAAATTTAAGGATGTTTGCAGCTGATGATCATGTTTGTACATGTCTAATGTAACTGGAAATCTAATTATGCAGTTCCCGCCAACTGAGCTCTGCTGCTGGCAACACCAGGTGAAAAACAAACTGCAGCACTGAATGATGAAAAACTGGAGTCTAGGATTTGCTTCTGTGGATCTTTATCATTTTAAACATGTTGAGCCCACATTTCACTATATGAAATGAAAAACAAAGTCCTGCCTGTGGACCATAACGTTATTATACCCATTAAAAGCTGATGTAAAATATTGACTTTGACCCTTTTTTTAAACTACATTAATACAAAAGCACAAATCAGACACACTGAGTCTATATTTTCTTGTGGTTTATGTTTATTTGCAGTGTTTATATTGGTAAGGTTGTTCAAACTTGCTCTGATATTTTCACATTAAAGCCTTACAGCCATTCATTCGCAAAGAGCTTTTAATATGAAAGACACGCAGTAGAAGAAGTATTTTTCTGTACAGTCTAAGGAAAGAACAGTGTTGAGTCTTTAGCTGTCCTGATGAATTAGCGGTGTAAATGTGAATTGTTTATTAATGGCCACTAGAGGGAGATGTTTGACTATCAAATAACCAATGACACTTCCACAGCACACTTAAAACAGTGAGGATTTGCACTTCCTGATAAGACGGCGTTGTTTTATTTTAATTAACTGTGGATAAAAACTATTTTCACTTAAGTATGTTTTCATGATGGGATTAAATAAACACTGAGCGTTTGGGCTTTGTGACCAGGTTAAATGTGACACTGATCTGATCTGAGAAGTTTATTACTACTACTATTATTGTTATTATAATTATTGTTATGATTATGAATCAATAATTTGGGGTCATGGAATCTATTTAATTCTATTTTTCTTTCCTGTAATTCAGTAATTAATCTGTACTAAATCAAAGAGGGATTTTCTGTTTAGTATTGAGCCAAAGCCACTGGTTAAACCTCGTGGCGTCTGTCTTTTTATGTGTTTGTGGTGCTGCTCTCATTTTATTTCCTGTTGCTGTTTCAGGTCTCTGACTGTGTGCTGCTTTAAACTGAGAGCTAACAAATGAAATGAGGTCACTTGTTTTTAGGATTTTACGGACTGTTACTTTGGCTTTTGTCCAAATGTATTTACTGTGAAGTGATCCTGAGATGCTTCCAGGTCAGAAGAGAAATGAAACCTCTCCGGTTAGTGGCATTAATGTCATTTAAAATGTATAAATATAAATTTGAAAGCTGCCCCGCTGTGTGACCCGGTTTTAACAGTAGATGACAATAGACAATCAGCACGGCCACTTCAAGCTTCAGTGACAGGTTTAAGAGGAGGGGCTCTGTGCTGGGTCAGGAAATGTGCTTCATTATAATGTGCTCTCATTATACTTCATAAAAGTATGAAGTCTGAGTCACATGTTCATGAATTATTAGTTTATTATTAGTTTATCAGACAAAAACTAAAGTCTTTTGTTTTCATTTCAAAGTATAGAGACAGATACTATGAATGTTTCCCAGGGGGAGTAGCAATATTACTACTACTACTACTACTAATAATAATAATAGTAATAATAATAATAGTAATAATTGATAACGATAACAATAAACAGTCAATTAATGATTTTCTACTAGCAGCACTGTGTTTGTTCTCGTCTATATCATTTGATGAAAAACAGCTGTAATGTAATATAATGAAAAACTGTCCATGGTTATACACCGATGTTCAAGCTAACTTCTCTTCAAACTGACTGTACTGACTGCAGCACTGAGTGTTTCGGTTAGCCACAACCAAAACGGAACTGTTCACATTTGTCACTTAACAACTCAATGAAACCCACAGAACCACGTGAGAAACACACAAGAGAACAAAAGTTTAATAAGAAATCAGATCGCTGCCATGAGAACACGAGCTGGATCCAACAGACAAGAATGGAAATAACAGTAAAGTTACTGACAACATAAGATATTTTAAAATATTTATATTAATATCGCTGATGTTGAAGTTTGCATGTTCTCCTTGCGTTTGTGTGGGTCTCTGCAGGTACTTTGGCTTCCTCCCACAGCCCAACAACATGCAGTTAGTGGGGTTAGGTTAGTTGATGACTCTAAATTCTCTCTCTGTGTTAGCCCTGCAAGAACGGGGACCTGCTGAAGGTGTACCCTGAGTCTTGTCCTACGGCAGCTGGGATAGGCTCCAGTCCCACTGCAACTCTGAATTTGTAAGTGGAGGAGAATGTAATAAGTCAAATAAAAGACACAAAACATCAAAAAGAAATCTTTTCAACATATGGATGTGTCTGTGGAGGTGCTGGGGGGACCAGTTAGAGACCAGCAGCTGGACATCAATGGTTGGACTGGTGGACTACTTCAGTGAAGAGTAGACGACATCTGGCTCTGGTTTACAGTCTGAACACAAACACACACAGTTATTAAAAACAAACAAACAAACAAAAAACACAACAGGAAACATGATTACAAGCTTTGTAGTTCAATCAAGCCCTCCAGTCTCCACCTCTCTGCATCACACACAGTCCCAGTTCAGACTTCAAAGGGAACCAGCTCAGACACAGCCAGCTTCTTCTTTCTCACTCCACCCTGAGATTAACAGGCCGAGCAGATCACAAACAGCAGCACTAAAAAAAGAAAATTAAAAAAACAAGTCTTCGCCGCCATTTTATGCGCTACCCAGAGTCAAGGATTTTTTTTTTGACCAGCCAATTAAAGTGAATTATACTTATCTATTCTTATCATTGCATTAGCTTAATCTAAGCATTCGGTTAGATGAAGTGACAGGTTGCATAAACCGCAGCAGATGTTTAGAGTTCTCTTCTCAAAGCATCTGTACTGTAAAACAACAAATGACCAGAAAGAGCTGGGGGGTATTTTTGTGAAAAGGAAGGTGGGCGACCACAAAGCTGCCATCTTCTTTCAATGCAGACTGATGCACTTCACCACAAAGCACAAAGCAAGCAGGTTCTCACTGCATGAACACTGCTATTGGCTAAACCAGAGCGCACAGCAGAGACAATTCTCACCAGCTTCAGACTAACTGGGGTAAACAGGAAGTAGCTACTGTGGTTTTACATGCAGAACTTTAAAAATGTTCACAAAAAAGGTTGATTCATTCTATTAAAGGACAGTTTCAGAGGCTCGGTGCACTCAGTTAAGGATCTCTAGACTTTTCCGTTCATGTCTTCATACGTCTCATAGTGACAGCTCCAGGATTATAGTGAAAAAACCTCCAAAACTCATCATCATTTCCTCATCATCATCCAAATCACCAAATGTTATCATACTGAGAAGATAGTGAACACGATGAACGTTAAACCTACTGCTAACCTTCTAACGCTAGTAGTTAGCTTCAAGCAAAATCCCACTTCCTGGGTGTTTAAACTGACCTAATACAGGAGGAACTGACTGAAACCAGTGCTGCCAGATTTAATTTCCCAGATTAAATCATCTTTGATATTGGTCCAATGTCAACTAAACACACCGTGAATGCAGAACATCATACCAGCAGTCAGACTTGGTGATGCTAGTGTGACGGTCTGGGACTGCTTTGCTGCTTAATTGGTGGAACAATGAATTTTCCTCTATCAGAACATTTTGCAGGAGAAAACCATCAGTTGATGTCCTGAAGCTCGAGCATACTTGGATTGTGAAGCATGGCAATGATCCAAACTCGCAGCAGCAATTCCATCTCTCAATAGACAAAATAAAGAAAGATATTTTTGGGGTGCCCTAGTCAAAATTTATTTAATTATATTTAGGATGCTTTGGCATAACGTTAGAGACCATGCATACTAAACCCTGCAGTGTGGCTGAAATTAAAAATATATATTCAGCATTTTTTCACAGGGCCAGTTAGGCTTGGATGGCTTTTTTCCTGTATATTAAATGAACTCATGATTTTAAAAATGTTTGGTTTTTAGCCTTTTATCAGTATTGGTTTCATTTAAATGAGTATGGTAGAACTGTGTAGTGTTTTGCAAATAAGCAAACAGCTTTAAACTCAGTGCAGCTCATCAGTCTCATAATCAGCAAGATGAATGTATGTGGTCAACCTGTCAAGATGTCAAAAGCATTAACTTTATCAAAGATAATTTCAGAATTTAAGTGTACAATATGGGTGGTGATTTGCAATGAATGGGAGAAATTTTTACAGTGAGGAGTTTTTATAAGTAACGTTTAATAAGTAATCCTCCATTTTTCTTTATCACTACAAAATCTGATTAAACATAATTGTAAAATGTCAAAAAAACAAACAAACAATTCTCTGTTAATGAGATCAAATGTTCAAATTACTGTAACTGAAAGCAGACACGTTAGCCGCAACCAAACCAGAACAAGTCAAACTTTGCATCTGATATTTTGGTGAATTCCACCACGTGATCACGTAACCACGTGTGAAACACACATAAAACCAAATGTATGTTTGTTGTGCAAAGAAACAAAATCACTGCTGAAGAAACATGAGCCAACAGGCATAAATACAAAGAAGAGTGATGTTACTGGGAACATAAACACATTTCCACAGTATTTCCCTGCTCTTAAAGCCAGATTAATCAGGGATTGGACTGGCAGGACCTCTGCCCCTGATGTGAGTGATAGACCCAGTGGAGGGCAGGTCCACATGTTTCGTTCAGACTATGTGTTGCTGGGCCCTATGGGCTAAGCCCCAATTCCCCCACGAGCACCTCTCTCCTTGGCTGCTTCCAGGGTAGGAAAGAACCCAAGGGGTGTTTTGTTGTTGGACCACAGTCTCTCCACTTAGGTAAAAGAGGACCAGAGCTGTCAAGTGATCACTACCTGATGCTAAGTTGGACCAGGTAGTGGGGAGGATGCTGGACAAACCAGGCACACCCAAATCTCAAGGGTAAGTATTGGTTATGTCTGACAGATGGCCCAATTCACGAGCTCTTTAATTCCCATCCTTAGCAGAACTCCAGCAGCATTCTGAAGGTGGCTTGGGAGATAATACCTATAACCTTGCAGCTGCAAGGTACCTGTTATGGCAGTAACCCCCAAAACAGATGGTAAACTCAGAAGATGAAGGAAGCCATGAAGATGAATTCCTATACAGCTTAGCTGGTTTATGTGACTCTGGAGTGAGGTGACAAGTCCCAACAGTAGTAGTAGTGTGAAGTAAAACCTCCAGTGTGGGAGGACTCAGTGAGACAATGGAGCAAAACGGTCAATTGGCCTTGAAGCAATTCTGATAAACCATTAAGTGACTTAGTAAATCCAGTGTGGATGGAGCGCTGCTGACCTCAACTGAAGATATAGACATGCAATGGAAATATTACCTCATTGATCTGTTGCTACAGGCCGATCAGTCCCTGCACAACCATAGCAAGATCCTGGTTTGCATTTCTGTTAGTAAATCTGATTTGTTATTGATGATAATGTTATCATCAGAACTGGAATCTGTCAGGAATCTGCACTTCATCACTGATTATGTTCCTAACATTTATGGATAAAATTTCTGGGTGCAGCTAAGAGGTGGAGTAATAATAATAGATTGGATTTATATAGCGCTTTTCAAGGCACCTTACACTATTCATTCACTCTCGCATTCACACACTGGTGGAGGTAAGCAAGGGCAGACTGACAGAAGCGAGGCTGCCATATCGCGCCATCGGACCCTCTGGCCAACACCAGTGGGCGGTAGGGTAAAGTGTCTTGCCCAAGGACACAACGACCAGGACAGAGAACCCGGGGATCGAACCGGCGACCTTCCGGTTACAGATACGCTTCCCAACCACCTGAGCCACTGTCGCCCCAAAGCAGAGTGTTTCTGCTTTGGTGGCCTTGGTATGACCTTTCTATTATGATGTGGTTCTTCTGGCCTCATCTGTTGGTAACCTCCAGTGTGCATTAGAGGGATTTGCAGCTCAGTATGAAGTAGCTGTGTTGAGAATCAGCAACTCCAAATTTGACACGAGCACCTTAGTTGTCTTCTGTGGTCCTTCAGGTCTTTTGGTGCTGTTGGGCTGGTCGATGCAGTCCTTCTTTTTAAAAGTGCACTGGACTGTTCATCAGGCCATTTGGTCATAATAGTATTTTTTTGGTTTATATTTTTTCTTATGTCCATCATAGTCTTACTTTAGTTTTTTTAGACTATGATGGTAGCATTGCTGTCTTTAGAGTTCAAATTGAAATTGCATTCATATTGAATTCACTTTGACTTTAGATCTTTTGTCACCTTAATTTATCGCCTTAAATTGTATAAATGAATAGCGGTGGAAGGAATACTTCGAGGACCTCCTTAATCCCACTGACACGTCTTCCGAGGAGGAAGCAGAGTCTGGGGATGAGGGGAATGACCCGCCAATTTCCAGGGACGAGGTCACTGAGGCAGTTAAACAACTCCTTGGTGGCAGAGCCCCTGGTGTTGATGAGGTCCGCCCCGAGTTCCTGAAGGCTCTGGACGTTGTAGGGCTGTCCTGGTTGACACGCCTCTGCAATGTTGCGTGGAGATCAGGGGCAGTACCCCTGGACTGGCAGACCGGGGTGGTGGTCCCCATCTTTAAGAAGGGGGACCGGAGGGTGTGTTCCAACTACAGGGGGATAATTTTTATGGACAGGATTTCTAGGCGCAGCCAAGTGGCGGAGGGCTTTCGCTTTGGTGGCCTCAGAATCTCATCTCTGATTTTTGCGGAGGATGTGGTTCTGTTGGCTTCATCGGGTGAGGGCCTCCAGCTCGCACTGGAACGGTTCGCAGCCGAGTGTGAAGCAGCGGGAATGAGGATCAGCACCTCCAAATCTGAGGCCATGGTTCTCAGCCGGAAAAGGGTGGAGTGCCCACTCCGGGTCGGTATATGAGTTCCTGCCCCAAGTGGAGGAGTTCAAGTATCTCAGGGTCTTGTTCGCGAGTGATGGGAGAAGGGAGCCGGAGATCGACAGACGGATTGGGGCTGCAGCTGCAGTAATGCGGACGCTGCACCGGTTCGTCGTGGTGAAGAGGGAGCTGAGTGTAAAAGCGAAGCTCTCAATTTACCGGTCGATCTACGTCCCTACCCTCACCTATGGCCACGAGCTGTGGGTAGTGACCGAAAGAACGAGATCGCGGATACAAGCGGCAGAAATGAGCTTCCTCCGAAGGGTGGCTGGCCTCTCCCTTAGAGATAGGGTGAGAAGTTCGGCCATCCGGGAGGGGCTCAGAGTAGAGCAGCTGCTGCTCCACATCAAAAGGAGCCAGCTGATGTGGTTCGGGCATCTGACAAGGATGTCCCTTGGGAGCCTCCTGGGTGAGGTGTTCCAGGCATGTCCCACCGGGAGGAGGCCCCGGGGCAGACCCAGGACACGCTGGAGAGATTATATCTCTCGGGTGGCCTGGGAACGCCTTGGTATTCCCCCGGATAAGCTGGAGGAGGTGGCTAGGGAGAGGGAGGTCTGGGCCTCTTTGCTTAGGCTGCTGCCCCCGCGACCGGGCCTCGGACAAAGCGGATGAAGATGGATGGATGGATGGATGGATGAATAGCGATGTATAAGTACCAGTTCAAAGGTGCAGAGCAGGTTTACCTTTTTTCCTCTTTGGTCTGAAGGCTATTTGTCCGTAATTGATGTCTTCTGTTCTCACTCCTGAGTACACTGCAGCTGGATCGCTCTCTGCAGAGTAAAGTACATATAAATTTCTGTAAGTAGAGCAGCTGCAATAGTACTGTTATATTATTGCAGCATACTGTATGCTTTACCACTTGTGATTACCACAATTTGTTATTTGTGTATTACTCAAAGTGTATTAACACACACTGAGGTTGTACATAAATCCCACTGGCACTGTTCAAACTCTGCCAGTTCATCACAGATGGTCCTGCGCTGGGTTATTGAGCACAGCACCATGTAAAGTTATGAACCTATGTGTATCAAATAATGCTAAAACATTTTATAATATATTATATTATGCTATAATGTAATTATTTTGTAGTGTGCTATGGTTGATCGACCCTGCTTGATATGAACATGTTCTGCTCTTCTAAACATGATCACTAAAAAAAAAACAACAACAAAAAAACAAGACTCTGTCCATAATTTTAGATACAACACAGAGCTGAGGGGTTATTTATTTCAGAAGTGTCAGTTAAATTTAATAACTGCAACAATTTTTCACAGTTATCTCATCTGAATACCTCTGCAAGGAAACACAGAATGACCACATTGAACTGGGTGGGTGTTTTGTGAAAAAGGAAGGTCAAATACCACAATGATATTACTTTTTTTTTTTTAGCACAGACTGATGCAAGTCACCACAAGGCAGAGAAGCAACAGCTTCTCACCTATCACTATTATTAGCCAAACCAGAACACACAGCAATGAGAATTTTATGAGCTTCACACCAGCTAAAGTCAATAACAGGAAGAAGCTGTTGTGGTTTTAAATGTAGGACTAGGTTAGAAAATAATTCTTTGCTTTAATGGAGAGTTTGAATGCCTCATAGTTACAGTAACATAATCAACAAAAGTCTGTGTTCACCAAACCTAGGTAGCGAACTTATCTAGGCGTCATCTGAGATGCTTTGGCACATAAGCCTCAGTTATGATTCTACCCAACGTTCTATCGACCAGATGTGGCTCCAAAACACAAGTGCCTGAGTTGAAGGAGTCACACTCTACCTGAGTAAAGATAGTCAACTGAGACCAAACATGACACTAAGAATGATGTGCTATGCTCAATCATCACATACACTGTCGTCAGTTTTGACTCACACACCGTCCTGGTGCCACAGCAAAAATCAAATTTTCATTATTTTATGTTTATTTTGGAAACCATAATTGAGCTGTTTTAGAAAAAAAAGATGTAAGATTTTGACGTAAGGTTTAGGTAAGGTAAGGTTACCCATAAAAACTGAAAAATAATTTCAGTATTATGTAAAAGGACTTTCTTTCAGGGAACACAAAATGGGTTAACAATTTAAAGCTGTTCTGCAGGTTGATCAAGCCTTGAAAGCTGGTGCTACTAATTCCTACATTGGATTTCTCAGAATGACCCCTCTATTTACCCTCACCCCAAAGGCACAGCCTTTCCAGGGGGCGAGCGGTACATGGGACACTGGGTAGGATTCTAGATGCACCCGCAGAGATGAGCTAGGAGGAAGACAGCCTAAACACCTAAACAGCATCCTTTGTTGATCTCAGGGAGCGTCTGTCAGCTGGGGGAACCTAACGGTGTCAACAACAAGGTTATTGGGAACCAGGAGTAAGTAATTGTGTTTTTATGTTTATGTGTTCCAACATAAAAGAAGTGCTGGAACAGATTATGGTACCATACATGCATCAGCTGAACAGTATTGTGCTGCAGAAAGTAGTGTGTTGCTACAAAAAGGGTAAGAAAAAAGCAAATAACAACAGAAGTGACACAGACCATCATACACTCTGGTATGTGTCTAGTTGGTCAGTGGTTCATCCTACAGCAAGATAATGACCCAACACATTAGTGCAAGCTATGCCAGCACTACCTCAGGAAAAAAGAAGAAGATGGTAGGCTTGAAAACATGGAGTGGTCAGCACAGTCTCCAGACTGAAACCCATTCAAGCTGGTTTGGGATGAACTGGACAGAAGAGTGAAAGCAACACAACCTAAGTGAAACATTTATGGGAACTTCTGCAACACATAAGGGAAGAACTTTCTCAAGAATATTTGATTTCTATTGTAGAGAGAATGACATGCGTGTGCTCAGCTGTTATATCTGCGAAAGGCGGCTACTTTGATGAGTCAGAAGTTTAGAATATAAATTCTATAATTTCTTGTTTAATTCCAGTTGTCTTTTTGTACAATGCTTTCATTTCATTTTAGAGTGCAATGAGACATTAACGTGGAGAATTTTCAATAAATCTGGAAAAACTGGATTGTTCTTTTGACCTGTAGTGTATATACATGGCAAAACTAACTCTGTGTGTGTGTGTGTGTGTGTGTGTGTGTGTGTGTGTGTGTGTGTGTGTGTGTGTGTGTGTGTGTGTGTGTGTGTGTGTGCGTAACTTCAGTTCCTTGTGCTGACAGGAAATTTGACTAGTGAAATATAACTTCCAGGATGATGGTGACAGAATGGATGCATGGATGGACAGATTCTGACTTTCTAAAGCAGCCAATACGAAGACAAGCAAAACTTTCCAAATGTTTTCATAAGCCTGGTGTTAATCAATATGTGAGCAGACTAGGATGGTGGATATTATGAACATTACAGAAAGCTTGTAGCATTCGGATTTTACAATTTAGAGATTGAACTGGCTATGATGGAGAAAATGAAGATCAGCTGTACCTGACTTTTTTTTCTTGTCTTTGATGATGATTTGCCCATAAGTGACATATTCTGTTCTCACTGCAGGAGAGACTGCAGCCGGATCACTCTCTGCACAATGAAACACACAGAGGACGTCAGTGCAGGCAGTACAAGTGATAGCAGAGCTGATTGAAACTACTCCTCTAGCAGAACTCTTTATGCACACACACAAAAATACAAACAACAGCAACAACAAAAAAGTTACAACACTGCAAAAGTCTTGAATCACCCGTCATTTTTTCATATTTTACTTCCGATGAGTCAGACTTTCATGTAATGTTTTCAAGTGCTATTGAACAATGTTTCTCCAGACTTTTTTTAAGGTCTTTCAAAGTTTTTCTTTGGACAATGGCTGCTATTTTTCCACATCCTTTTCAATCCACTCCTTGTAGCTGACCATTTCCAGAATATATATTTTTTAATTCAAGTATAAAAAGGTACCTAACTGCATAACTCAAATGATGAACTACTGTTGTGTGGCTCTTCAGTTGGTGGTTGCCAAGAAACAATTCATACTTCTCTCCTGAACTCTTACATATGTATGTAGGAGTTCAGAAGTACAAAAGATTGTCTACAGCCATCTGTAGCTCATGCTGGGGTCTCTTTCATTGTTCAGGCTGCATTTTAATCCTTGGTGTTCGAGATCTTGCCAAACTGATTGAAATATGAACACAGAAAAGTAGCACAATGTTATATCATATGGGAAGTATCTGGTTCGTAACATTTTTTTACTATGGCGGTGATCTCAAACACATTGAAAATGCAGTAAAAGCATGTCTAGATAGAAAAACACATAACAGAACAAGATCAGTCACAAATTAGCCTTTCCAGAGCTTGGACCTCAACATCATTGAAGCAGTGTGGGATACATCCTGACAGAGGACAGAATAAAAGGTAGGAGCACCCAAAGAAGACCTTTGGATGTCCTTCAAGAAGCCAGGATAGCTATTCTTGAAGACTATTAAAAGACATTAGAAGAAAGTTTGACTGAGAGATTCCAGGCTGTGCTGAAGAGTTGGTCACACCAAAAATTGACTTTAAAGATCACTAGAATTGTACAAACTCAGTTTTTTTCCCTATAAACCATTTATGATTATACATAAGTCACTGCACCTAGGACCATTTTCCTATCAAAATATAGCAAAATGAGAGGTAGCTCAAGACTTCTGAGTGAGTACTATGGATCAGTGAACCTTTCATTTATTGATCTAATATTTTAATAATAATGAATAACATTAGGCAAAATTTTGATTCACTGAAAACATGACATTTGATGTTCCTTTTATATTTCCATTCTTTTTCTACACAGTGTTGTGTATTTTAGCCCAGTATTTATAATATATTTATAATCTAATGTTTTCTGGTTTTATGTGAATAATGTGAAAAACTATTAATTTAAAAACAAACTTTTTTTGCTTTTCATTTTTACTTATTTATGTATTTTTTAAATTTGTGTTTTTGTGGATGTTCTCCATGTAGCACATCATACTCATGTTGACTCATGTCAAAACTGCATATTCTATATTAATAATAATAAATGCACGTTCCTTCCTCTTTTTATAATTAACAGCTCATTGGTGAAATGGTTGCAGCTTGCATATTTGCTGGAAGCTGTTAACATCTGTGAACCACAGACCACAAAGAACAGTCCAACATACAAAGAACAAGACTCACTAAGTGTGAGAGTTTACAGACAGATAATTTAATGACGTATAATTCTGTTTTGAACAAAAAACTAAATCTGTAATTGTTCATCAAGCAAGGATTAAACTATAATACAAAACTCTAAAAACTCTGATTTCACAGGTAAACTCTAGTCTGAAAAATTGTGAGATGCTTGTTTTAGTGTTACAGCAATGTTTTCACACTTCTAACCATCCTTCACATGCTCCATAATGTCCTTAGTTAAACACAGTATCAGAATAAAACAAGTCTTAAACTCTTGAGGAGATGAAGGTCAAAAAATGTCATGATAATTCAAACTAAGCTCATAAGGCATGTTTTAGTTTTATATATACTCCTAGTATGCATGAATGTTACCAGATTGTAAAGGTGCACACCAAACACATATAAGCACTCAGCAACCATCTACATGACTTTTATGTCAAAAGTCACAATTTAACTGCCAAATTTATTGATTCTCTACATATATAATTGAACATATAAATGATGTTCACTTGCTTCTAATGATCTATCCTTATTGAACTTATCGCTACAAGAGTGTAGCTCTTTTCCACTGCCCTAAAGATGTGTCAGACTAAATATTCCTTCTGTATTTAACCTCACCTTATAACAAAATATCCACAATGTACCAAAAAATCCTTATTTTAAAAAAAAAGAAAGAAGAAGAAGAAAAAACTTACCTCTGCTTTTTTGGACAATCTGTTGTTGGCAATTGGATATTTGGACTTTGCTATATGTGATGTTATCTTCTACAGCTTCGTCTTGTTCAGCTAAAGTTTATGAACAAAGAAAAAACATTATGTAAAAACCATGTAGATGTACCTGAAGAACAGTGGCGGTTGTTAGAAAAGGAACACCAACAGCACACAATTGACAGCACACATATCACATGCAAGAAAGAAGGATAAAATAAAATATATGACAATAATTAGAATAATTACTAAACTTTCAGTAAAAGAAAACCCCACTAAGAAGTCCGACCTCACCTTCATGTTTCCTGTGAACACATCGTCTGGCCAGCAAAACCAGTAACACCAGCAGAACCACAACACAGAATGATCCAACAAATGACAACACAGAGAGAACAGAAGGAAGAGTGATGGAGGTGGAACCAGGTGGAGGAATTGATGTAGGTGGAGGTGTGGATGTAGATGGAGGTGTGGATGTAGGTGGAGGTGTGGTGGTGTGCTCCCCTAAAATAAAGCAAACACAGTCATTAAGTTGTCGTCACATTGTGAATGTTGAAACCTGCAGAAACACAGACAGGTGAGTGTGTCACCTGTGACAGTGATCCAGCTGGATGGAGACTCTCCATGACCGCTGATGTCACACTTGTAGAGGCCTTCATCAGACCTGGAAACATGCTGGATGGTCATGTGACCTGTAGGCTGCTTCCTGATGAGGGAGCCATCTTTATAGAAAGCAGCTGGGAGGTTGGAGGGAGTGGTCTTTGTTTTACAGAGCAGAGTGACGTCATCTCCCTCCATCACAGGGAGGACAGGACTCTGCAGGATCACTGATCCACCTCAACACAGAGACAAACTACAGCATTTCATCCATTTACACACAGCTTCATCAACACTAACTCCACACACTCAGCTTACCAGTGACTGTCAGGTTAACCATGTTACTGATGGGACCCTCTCTGGACTCACACCAGTAAACTCCACTGTCTGATGTGTAAATGTAGCTCAGGTTACAGAAAGGATTCACTGGTTTTCCCCACCCATCTCCACACTGAGTCCTCTGCCGTGTGCTTGTGTTTCTCCTCAGAGTCCATCCAGCAGAGCTGTCGTCCTCCTCACAGCTCAGAGACACAAAGTCTCCTTCAAAGAACTGAGAGCTGCTGGGACTCACAGTCAGACGAGCTGTGAGGGTTACAGTGAAAAGGTCTGAAAACTGAAAATGGTTACAATAGTGTAATTATTCCATAATTTAATCAGTTTTCCATATGAGCTCCATTGTGAGACATGAACCCAATCAGGTCATATCAGTGAGCATTTCTCAGGTTCAAACTGTGACAGAAGAAGGTTACTGACCTTGGTTTGTTGTGCAGCTCAGCAGTGAGATCAGAACTAAAGAGAAATGACACTCAGGTTGATTTGAGGTGAACATAAAGAACAACTCCACACAAACAGCTGACAAACACACAAACTCATCTCTCTATATCTGCTCATTTTCAGGACTGTAAAAGTATGAAAAAACCTTACAGCAAAGAAAGTAGAGCTGAAACCTGTCAAGCTGTCATTGAGTGAGATGCAGGTTATAAATTCAAGTCACTTGTCCAATACAGAGCATATTCAGAGAAGTAATTAATTAGTCATATTAAAAACACCCACAGGTAACTTTAAAGCTTGATCTCAAATGTTAACAGAAGACGATCTAACAATATTTTATTTTCTGAAGAACTTTTAGGTTACAGTCGTAATAGACGTAACAGCATTCACACATTTTGAACTCTTTATGCTCCTCAGCTATGGTTTAAACACCTTCTTTTAAAATGTTCATCAAGTGCACTAACTGTACTCAGTGAATGATTTGATCTTTTCACTGCCTGCTGTGTTTCCTCGACTCCTGAGCAAAGATAAAGAGTCAGTTCAGACCTGCAGTTGGTCCTCGTGGTGTTTGAACTTGAATTCAGCCTGATTTGTTTTTCATGTCTTCTCCTCCATCATCAGTTATCAGGAGAGCAGACAGTCAAAGTACAAGAATTCAAACAAACACAGAGATTCTACTTACAGAGCAGACACAGCACAGATGTTTCCTTCATCGTCCTTCTCACTCATTTGAGCTTCTTTTCATTTCTGTCACTGACACCAAGTAAAGCCCGCCCTCTTCCTCTGAGCACCAGCTTTCTATTGGTTCAAACACAGTTTTGGGGGACTCACTTTTTTCTTTGTGGAAAGACATAAGTGATACATTATAAATTCACATAACTGTAGAGGTCTCTCATATCTGAGAGAGGCAGATATGGGCTGAAACACAGGAATCAAACCAGGGACGCTGCTGTTATGGAGCTGAACTGGAACCATTCAGACACTGAGGCCCTCTGAACACATTTTAATTACAGCTGTGCAGAGACACACTGATGACTGACTGGAACCCCATCAATCGTATTTTACATTAATACCAGATGAGGCCCACTAGAGGGAGCTGCTTGACTGTAAATATTAACAATAACAGAGGCATTATTTCACATCATTTCAGTGCTGGTTAACGTTAGGAACAGGTTTATGGTTATGGTTAAGGATAAGGTTAATTTTAGGGCTGGAACGTGTATTACCGCGGGACCATCATTCCACTGGAATTCATCCATAACCCGGCGCATACCTCAGGAACTTTGCGGGATATAACAAAAAATCGATATGATACGCCCCGGGAGTGAGAACGGGCTGAATGTCTTTGCTGCTTTTTTGAAGACCATGGCTTGGAAGATTCGTCATTTACAATGTCAGAGAACATATTTTATCATTGTTTGAAAACTAGGTTATAAAAAATAAAAATACATAGAAAATTGATTATTGTTTACAGCTGGAGCTAAAAAGAACACTGAAAGCTTTTCACACAGCTTTTCTATTGATTCTCTTGATTTTTTTTGTTTGTGAAATGATACAATAGACACATTGGTTTCTTACATGTCTGTAAACAACTTCACCTGTGCAGAGACACACTGATGACAGACTGGAACACTATAGGCTGTGTCCCAATTCAGGGTGCACGCTTGAAGTACACGCACTACGCGTACTACGTACGGTGCGTACTATAACTACGAGAAGTGCGGAAGTGAGAGGCTTGTGAAATGGGACGGTCTAGCCTTCGTCGCGCTGTTCAGGTTGCCTAGCAACCATGATACTAAGCGCGAGAAACATTACATACAGCTTTGTGTGACATAAACGAAGGAGAAAAATGTTTTGTTGGTCAATCATTTTTGTTCTGACATCACTTTGATTAGTTGAGTATCTGAGGCTGAGACCACGGGACTGTAAAACCTGATTGTTGGGCTTCAGTTCTGTGCTGAACAGTCATTTAAGATTAGTTAGTAAATAACAATTAGCTAATGTTGTTCATGAGACTAAAATCATCTCACTGTGGCAATGTAAATATAATATGGCCAATATTATAGTATTGTCAGATTATTATTCGAAGTGTACTTCAAATGCATATATACATATGTATGTATATATGTATATATATATATACATACATATGTATATATGTATATATATATATATACATATGTATGTATATATGTATATATGTATATATATATATATATATATATATATATATATATATATACATACATATATACATACATATGTATGTATATATGTATATATATATATATATACATATATATATATACATATATATATGTATATATATATGATACATATATACATACATATATATATATATATATATATATATACACATATATACATACATATATACATACTAGGGGTGCAACGATATTCGTATCGATATTGAACCGTTCGATACAGTGCTTTCGGTTCGGTACGCATATGTATCGAACAATACAATTTAAAAAAAAAAAATTTAATTTTTTTTTTTTTTTTTTTTTTTTTTTTTTTTAATGTGTCCCGTTTGGATCTATAGCCATCAGAATTGTTGTCTTGAGGCCAAGAAAGATGCCAAGAGGATTTATTTTACCAAGTGGATCATCATATTGGTCCATTTGATTGACCTTTATTATAATTATGAATTTATTTTATTTTCAGTTGCAAACGGGACAGACATGACTGTGGGATAGGACAGGGGGAAAGAATGAAAGAAAGAGAGGGAGAGAAAGAAAGAAAACCAAAGGGGATAAAAAAAAGAACAATACAAAATTTGTAATTTATTTTATCAACTTTCCTTCTGACGATGCTGTCTGTGTTGAGCGCTCAGTGAATCTGCATTTGACTACTCCGCCTAGGCTCGAGAGTGCAGCCTAGGCGGAGTAGTCGAACGCAGATTCACTGAGCACTCAACACAGACAGCATGGTCAGAAGGAAGAGCGCAGGGCAAGCTAGCGAGACAGAAGTGGACCTCCCCCACCCTCATTCAGATCTGGCGTTTGGAATTATTTTGGTTTTCATGTGACGTATGACCCTGAAGGTAAGCGAGTCATGGACTAAAGTAAAACAGTATGTTGGATGTGCCATGCAATGCTCAATTACATGGGTGGGAGCTAGTGTGTTAGCGCAGTTAGCTCGTTAACGTGTTGGCCGTCTAGCCCCATGCACGGGGCAATCGGTGGTAGCTCGTTAACGGAGATTTGCCGTGTTGTGGCGTTAAGGTTATTTCAACGAGATTAACCTGAAAGCACTAGTGGGAACACAACGAATATGACTGCACATTTACGCCGACATCATCCTAGTGCAAAAACAAAAACAACAAGCACGCATGCTACAAACTTTAGCCGAGTCATTTAGACAGCTGTTAGCACATGATTCTCCTTATGGGGACCTGATATGTTTAATATGCTGCTGAGAATATAGCCCAGAAGAAGCGGATAGTATAGCTTTTATTTTGGAAAGAGACATTTCTCTGTAATAAACTCTCTTTTCCAAAGATGAGTGATTCCTCAATCAGATACAGGGCTCGCAATATCGCTAGCCCAACGTCCCGGGGCTATCTCTGCCCTGCCTGTCAGGCTATTGTAGGAAGGAAAAATATATGTCAATGCTTTTGCATTCTTTCAGAAATGTAGCTGGGTAATTATGTCATTGGGTGAGCCACTGTCAATATGTGACATATTGAAATCGTGTTTGAATTTGCGCTTGTTTTTTTGCTTTCACTTTGCAATCGCGCGAACTGTGTATAGAGAGCGACAGTACTGATCTGTGAGTCATGATAATTTGTGCACCAATTCCTCTGACATCGTCTTATTAATTGTTAGCTTACTATGCAAACATGACAAGTGAAATCTCCCGCAGCTTAAACATGTGAGAGGTTGATCGCGCAGAGAATCGCTGAGCTTATGTGAGTGTGTGTGTGTAAAAGCAGCAGCATATATATTTTAGTTCTGCTGAGCCAAATAAGACAGGTCAGGGTGAAGAAGTGACAGCCAAAGAAAAGCTTACCACAAAACGGAGAAGTTATGACAAATCAGACTATAAGGCAAAAAGAAAGTGCAGCTTTATGGTTTCATGGACAAAAGAATTTCTGTGGCTGCAATATGACGAGCTAAATAACCAGGGCTGCACATAAGTGGTCCACAGGTGCGTATTCGCTGTCAAAATAAAAAACACGCACAAGGGTTAGGGTTAAATTTAAAAACTGTACTTTTGAGTTAAAATATATATTTATAATTTTAATAAATGACAAATTAAAAAGACATGAACATTTTTTTGTATCGAAAAAAATATCGAACCGTGACACCAAAGTATCGAACCGAACCGAACCGTGAATTTTGTGTATCGTTGCACCCCTAATACATATATATACATACATATATATGTATATATATATATACATATATATACATATATATACATACATATATATGTATGCATTTGAAGTACACTTCGAATTGGGACAGCCGTCATAATCGCACTTAAAATGCGTACTTCAAGCGTACAGACCCTGAATTGGGACACAGCCTCAAACTCCAGTCCCCGAGGGCCGGTGTCCTGTAACTTTTCTATGTGTCTGCTGCAACACAGCTGAATACAATTAGTAGGTCATTAGCCAGACTCTATAGAACTTGGCTGAAAGCTGAGGTGGCAGACACAGCCGTTTGATGCATGTCACAGCAGCTCATGAATGACTGAACATGGTAAAATAAAAGTCATTTTATTACATTTTTCCAAACACCTATGATTACTTAAATTTATAGGGCTAGGGGTTTCCCCTTCAGCATGCAGTCAAGTTCTGCAGAGTCTTGCTGATGATCTACTAATTTTATTCAGGTGTGTGAGGACTGGAGTTTGACACTAGAGGGAGATGTTTGACTTGAAATACTACATCCATAACAAGCGGCTCAACAATGACGTTTTAAGGCATGTTCATTGAGCATTAAATAACGCCTAAGAACATATTCTGTCTTAAAATTTGTAGGTGCAATCTAAAGAGACATGGCAGGAACTGAATGAATACAAGCAGAATAAAAGAATTGGTGCTATTTTGTGAACTGTGGATGAGAATGTTCTTCTTTTAAATATTTAATGTTGTGATGTGTAGTGAAAACAAAGTGTGGACACTGAATGTTAAGCTGTACTTTCTGACTGGGATAACCTAGTTAGTTAGCTAGTGTTAGCTGATACAATAGCACTTCACCTTGTCCAAATGCAGTTATGCCTCTGAAAGAATAACATGTGCCAGTTCTCATGCTAGACTGCAACAGACTCCATCACAGTGCTGGAGAACATCAGTCAGTGATGCAACAATGACCACATCATCAACAAACTCAGTGAATTCAGAGTCCACCAAAGAACAAATATGAATATGCGTGAAGTTCAACATTTCAGAAACAATGTAAAAAAACAACAAAAAAAATATTGAAACATAAAGAAATGAAGGCCATCGAGAAAACATTTGGGTCTCATGCATGTGAAACTTTATTAACCATTAAAAATAAACTCACATTCAAGCAAAATTAAATAAATCAACAAACTTGAAATCTTTAAAATGAAGTGACAAACAGACTGCAGAGTCTCCTTCATGGAAGGAAAAGTTAATAAAGCATCAAAGATCAGAGGACTGAAATATGTGACTGTAGTGATGGAAACAATTATTTGGCTTTGTTTAACGATCAGAACAATTTGTAACATAGTTATAGCTGATAAGTGGATTTTATATATAATAATAATGGATTTATATAGCGCTTTTCAAGGCACCCAAAGCGCTTTACAATACCACTATTCATTCACACACTGGTGGAGGCAAGCTACGGTTGTAGCCACAGCTGCCCTGGGGCGGACTGACAGAAGCCAGGCTGCCATATCACGCCATCGGCCCCTCTGGCCAACACCAGTAGGCGGTAAGTGTCTTGTGTCAAGGACACAACGACCAGGACAGAGAGCCCGGGGATCGAATAGGCGACCTTCCGGTTACAGATGTGCTTCCCAACCCCCTGAGCCACGGTCGCCCATAATTACACTATTAGATTAGTAATCGTGTATAATCAATAAACAATTTACACTCATCGTCACATACAGTGTTTATATTGTCAGTTTGTTCAGTCACTGTTTGTAAATTAACTGTACCAGGGTTAAACCTGACACAACAGGTTTGATTTTTCAGCTGCTGAAACATTCATTGATTCTGAAAATGTAACAAAAGCAAGACTGGATTTATGAATTTGTGTAACAGAGTTTTTCCTCTTGCCAATAAAACTAGCCAGGACACTAAAAGTAAGTACACACTGCAGTCCTTGGGTCACACAGAGATAACCTAACAAAAATAAACACACTAACAGATTGATCTGTACTTTAAATTTTACTTCTACATTTGAAATGTTTAAAACATATGAAAAGTAAAATGGAGACAGTAGTGGATTACAATGCAAATGTGTTTGATAGTTGGATTTTACACTTATAAGAAAAGAAATGTAAATATAATCACTTCTACATTTGAAATGTTTAAAAATATTTACAGATGAAACATGAAATGGAGAATGTAGTGGATTAGAATGCAAATTTGTTTGATAATTTTGCACTTATAGGAAAAGAAATTGAAATAATAATAATATTAATAATAAAAAATAATCATAATCTTAAAATGGCAAAACAAAAAGTTGTAGGAACAATATGCCCTGAGTTTTTGGAGTGTTTCAAAATTTCTGGTCTAGGCTGCTCATTTACCTTCAGCTCCAGATGGTGATAGCAACCATATATAATTTTATATATATATATATATATATATATATATATATATATATATATATATATATATATATATGTATATATATATAGGTACATGCAATGACTCTCTATTTTTTTTAAACTGGTCTTTGGCTTAATTATTTTTCTTTTTTAAATAATCTTGTGACTGACATATCCATTGATTTTAGTTTCATCTCGAGGCTCATATGAAATGTGGCTCTGTTTATGATTTCTGTAGATCCAAAGAGATCTTAGTATGAACCCTGATTTTGTGTTTTTTTACGTATTCTGTAGATCAAACAACCAAAAACAGCAAGAAGCACAGCAGAAACTGACAGACCAACGACCAGTCCAACAGATCCTCCTGTCTGACCTGCAGGTGAGAAACAGGTGTGAGGTGTCAGGTAGGTGATGAGTGAAGAACAGAACAGAATCCATTTCCTCTTCAAACTGCTGTCAGACATTATCTACTGCACTCTGATCACATCACTCAGACCAGCTGCTTTCTACAAAGTCTCATCAACAACATCTTTAGAAACAAACATCAACAACCAGGAAGCAGCTTCACCTCTGATCACACACACACTCAACTCTACTCACTCACCTGGAGGATCAACTCTCAGGGTGATGTTGTTGATTGATTTCCATGATCGTGTTTCTCTCATTAAAACACGACACTCATAGTTTCCACTATCATTAATCGTCACATTCTTCAGAATCACAGACACGTCTCCATCCTTCATCTGTCTGTCCTGCAGATCCACCCGGTTCTTAAAAGATGGATGCTGGTTGTCTGGATCAAACTGCTCATCCCGATAAACAAAGACATATTGTTTTTCCTGCACAGCTCTGCTCCACTCCACAACTATGTTGTTGTTGTTTAGAGCTTGACATGGCAGAATGATGTTCAGACCAGACTCAGCTGTGATGATTTTCTGGTCTGAAAGAGGAAAAAAAAACACAGAGCAGAGAGGTTAAAGGTCAACTGTTCATTTCCTCAGCAGCCAATCAGAGTAAGATGAAACACAGAGCACACTGAGCTCCGGCTTGAATATACACTCAGTCACAAAGACATTCTTATCAGTACAGATCTTTAGTATATTAAAAACTCAATGTTTCCAAAAAATAAACAATTATAATGTTGAAATTTCTTTTTTAATTACATTTTAATGAAATTAAGTTTTAAACCAAATTGAATTAACTATTAGCTACTATTAACTATAACTATGTACAGAATAAAATAGAATACGAATGCTATAAACAATTTTCTGTGTGTATTTGCTTTAACATACGAAAAAACCAGTATAAATCAGGAAAAATCAGTATAAAAATAACTCTTAACTCTTATTAACATGTAAACCAGAGTGATGCTTTTTCTTTTATAAACCAAACAAAACTGTCGTTTGGTTTATAAAAGCTTAATCTCCCATGTTCAGACAGATGCAAAGATACCATCACGCACGTTTACATGTTTTAACAATAATGATAATAATAATGTATACTTTATTAACTCCAGGGAATTGCTTAGTCCTCTGCATTTAACCCGATCTTGAGTGATCGTGGCTCAAGAGTTGGGAGTTCGCCTTGTAATCAGTAGGTTGCCGGTTCGAGCACCGGCTTGGACAGTCTCGGTTGTTGTGTCCTTGGGCAAGACACTTCACCCGTTGCCTACTGGTGGTGGTCAGAGGGCCCGGTGGCGCCAGTGTCCGGCAGCCTCGCCTCTGTCAGTGCGCTCCAGGGTGGCTGTGGCTACAATGTAGCTTGCCATCACCAGTGTGTGAATGTGTGTGTGAATGGGTGGATGACTGGATATGTAAAGCGCTTTGGGGTCCATAGGGACTAGTAAAGCGCTATATAAATACAGGCCATTTACCATTCACACAGTGAAGCAGTGGGCAGCTACCAATCCAGTGCCTGGGGAGCAGTGTGTAAAGACGGTACCTTGCTCAGGGGTACCTCAGGGTAGCCACTTGGTAGATTTGAATCCCCGAACTTCCGATCATGGGGCACACACTATATCTACTGATCTCTCTCTTTCAATAAAGCTGAAAGTCACTGAGAGAGAGATCAGAACTGTGTTTCAACGGCAGCTCGCTGTGGTCCAATCTAATTTCTTTCAGGAAGTGGTGTTAGAGTGACCATTAGCTGGAATAAAAGATGCTCACATATAAGTGCGTCATAACTAAAGTGGTGAAATCTAAAGTGGGTCTGAGTGTTTAACAGGTTGAGTTCTTGAATGATCTCCACAGAACAACACAAACATCTCATCATCAATCATCAGCTACATACTAAAGACCATCATCAGCCAAAGGACTTCAACATGACATCTCTGTATAAACATGTACATTGTACTATGGAGGAGGCAGCATTTAGCTGTAGCCTCCATAAAACCACAGCTGTTCTGGAGAACTTTGTCCACCTTTGATTGTCTTTAAGTTGTGTTGGAGCCACAGAGAGCAAATCTTTGTTCTTTATGGAGAACCAGTGAGGCTGTTTAGACTTTCCTATGAAACATCAGTGCAGGAGTCTCTCAGTACATCTGTTTACAGTGAGGACGAAGAAGCAACAGAAACACACACAGAGGAAACATGTAGAGACAGGCAGCAGCAAATAGTCTGCAGGGGGAGCGAGCATGCAGCTTCTGCAGCACTTCCTGAAATCATATGACTGTAATCAGAGAGTAACTGAGTACACTTTCTGTTTTTATTCAGGTAATTTTCTTCTTTATATTGTGTCAGATAAAGTCTGACAGCTTATAGGTTCTTCAGCTGATGAAACACACTGAATTCATTTCATATGATGTGTTTTCACAGATGAAACCAGCCAACAGCAAATAAAATACTTCACACTAACTACACATGATATTCATCTATAACCAGTAAAGTGAAGCTTTAATCCTGGTTCAGATGGATTAACATTAACAATCTGTTAATCTACTGAAGCTCACAGACTTCAGTTAACCTGTCAGATTACCTAAAAAATGTAATTTTAAACACTTACTGCTGTTCTGAAACCCTCCAACACTTTTTTGATCATCAAGAAATATATTTTTTTTTAATTTACTCAAATAAGATTTTTGATATAAATTTGTTTATTTAACATATAAACTTCCTTTAGAAGGTCGACAACCTTTCTGAACACCAATCAACACAAGTTTGTACTGTATACTATGTACTGTGATGTGCCCACATGGAAAACTATGACATTGTTTTTTGTCTGAGTAATGCTGCCTTTCAAAGTGAATCAGTGGATCACAATAAAAAAAGGCCAATGAATGTCTAACCTCTCAGAATTAAGGATTAATTTTTTACAGCAACTTTACTATATTTAAAAAAAAACATGCAACATTACACCCAAGGCTGTGCCATATCATATCATTCACAATAATACAGATAAACATTTTTTGTAATATAAAAAAGTCATATTTTAATATTATTGCTATAGAAATGTTTATGTTCCATAGAGCTGTTATTCTGCTTCCTTTGACAATTTAGCAATGAAACAAGGAGCTGTTTCAAGAACCTGCAACAAAGTGCAGTCATTTTCAAAAATGATCCTGCTTAAGATGGAAATATTAAATTGTGTTTCACTGCTTGAAGCAAAAACACGACATCAGTGACATCTGAATACGTGGCTGTACTCAAGATGTTAGCACCTGGTGATATGTGACCTAAATATAACACGTCCACCAAAGTGCCACTTGAAAAAGAATATGATAATCTCCTTCATTTACTTATAATTATTGCTTTTTTTATATTGTTTATCTTAGTTTTTTAAAATATCACGATATAATTTTCAGGCTACATTAACCATCAATGATTTTACCTTCATACTATAAGTATTTTTCATAGTAACCCTTTCAGTACCCAAAGAGCTGGAACTGAGTGTGTACTAGGGTGTCAAATTTTCATTTGGCTAACATTTTAATGAGTTTTACACTGTGTAAAAAATGAAATGATTAGTTGAATTTTTATTTTATGTTTTTTTTAAGCAGCCTCTAAGATACATATTTGTTCTTGTTTATACAAAGAGCTTATCTTTCATTTAGTTGACATGTTTTCTGTTACAATGCAGTCTGTGTGTATTTGTTACATCTTTTAATGGATCAATTTTCAAAGGAAAGCTTGAATGAAATGTCACACTTTATGTTGTTGATGATTACTGTTAATAGAAAAAAAAAAAATTTTGGTTATTCAACCACAGATCTTTTCCATGTACACGGAGTATTTCCTAAGCAATATACATTTGTTGAATGGTGAATTGTCTGAGAAAAATATCTCTCCTCTGCACCCCAGTAATAACATTTTAACTCCTGTGATGGAAAGGTTTGAGTGTGTAAACAGTTAGCTGCTGAGTCAGAGGTCATGGATTCAAGCAAACCTTCTTGCTAGAAGGTCTGACAAAGTCACTGAGAAGATGAACAAGAAGCTGTTTGATATTTACACCAGTTTCACTTTGAAAGCTTCTCCATCCCTCAGTTATTCAATATTCAAAAAGTGATGTGAATTATTGACTTTGATGTAAATTTGATGGAAAACTTCATGAAGTCAAGGAAAGATGTGGAGAATTCATTAGAAGATTGACTGCAAAATGCATATCTGACTTCAGCCCAGTGTGTACTTGCTGTGTTGTTTTTAGTAGGTCAGACCGCATACAATACAAATCCTAAAGGCTGGAAATTTAAAAATGGACATTATCAATGCAAACAAACCCATAGCAAACCTAAACTACATCATCTGCCTGACTGTTATCTTGATCAGTTGGTCTGATGGTCACTGTTTAGTATGAACTAATATATTAACTCATCTCCTTTCATAAACGGTGGTTCAGAGAAGAAGATAATATGTAAAATAAAGTAACGAAGCTTTTGTTTTCAGTATTTAGAGAATGCAGCCAGCTCAACTCTGATCACGGCTGCAGATAGTTCACATTCTGTTCTGTCATTACGACGGTGTAGAAGAGACAAAGACGAGCTCATTAAAAAGAAACAAAAAAAGGTATTATATTTTCACTTAAAAAGAGAAAGTCTGACTTCGTTATGCGCAGAAACGGCGTCAGCATTAGTCCGTCTGCAGTTCTGCGTTTCCAGAATAGTTTCGATCACAGAGATTAGCGCCAGTGTTTCAAACATGATCGGTATGGATAGTATTTAAATAATGTATTGTTATATAACTCTGGCTCATACCTCTCTATGTTAAAGAGGAATGTTGTTTTTGTTTCTCACCTGCAGACACAAACAGGACGACACACAAGTAGCCAAACCAGAAGAAGGGCGTAGATGTTGGAGCAGCCATTTCCGTATATTCGTGTATTCCATGCCCGAAAACCCGAGTTGTCTTGCGGACGCGCATGTGTGTGTGTAACCAAGAACTGAGAAAAACTCCCCCTATAGGGCAAGGTCTTTACCAAAACTTTGATGTTTAAAGATGTTTGTATCGTAACATGCTGATGTCAGCCTCTCATGGCCTGTTAATACTACTGATCACATGACCATTGGTATTTAAAAAAATAAGTGTTTTGTACAGCTCTCTTCATGTTCTTTCATATGATATATCACTCAGTATGTTTCTGCTTGCTTTTCAAGGTTAACTTTGACCTGGGTCACAAACAACGAAGGGCAAGGTTGGTCAGTGCTTAGCAAACCTAGGTAATCATGTCCACCATGTCCTAGTATACTGTTGTGAGGTTTAAAGATGATCCATAAAAACAATGTGGTAATATCAAACATTTACCAATTTTCAGATTTGGTGCAGCCTTGGTACATTTTTCAGTCAAATGAAATCAGCTAGAGCTGTTATTGGTATCCACGATCATCAGAGTTGATGCTAGATTCCTAACAGATAAACAGACAAATGAAAAAGATTACATACTTCCTACCTGAGGGGAAAAAACCTTGCGGAGCCATTAGAAATCTTCCCCATTGTCATCCAGGGTGTGTTACAGTGTCAGTGTAATATTGTCAGTAGAAGAAGGTTCCAGGTTCATAACTTTTATTAAATGTAATCTCTGTTTATGCATTTAATTTATATTACTGATTATTGTTTTAGCAGATCAGAAAGAAGCTGGAGAAGATAACATTATCACTCATGTCATGTACATCACCTTCAAGATATCAAGACAAAAATCACAAAGTGCTTCACAGAAAAATAAAACATAAAAACAGAAATCAACCAAAAGCAATTTTTAAAAGATGGTTTTTTTTAGCTGTTTTTTTTTAATGAAACCACTGAGTCCACAGATTTACAGGCTTAAAGGAAGGGAGTTCCAGAGTCTGGGGCCTACAATTACAAATGCTTTTTTGTTTTCAGCCTTTTCTGTTGGACGACCAGCTGATCACATGACCTCAGGGACCTGCTGGGGATGTACTGATGTAAAAGATCTATGATATAGGTTGGTGCTTGTCCATGCAGAGCCTGAATATCAAAGTCAAAATCTTGAAGTGGATTCTGAATTTTATGGGGAGCCGGTGCAAATGGATAGACATGTAGTCAAGACTGCCCAAACCGAGACCAAGAGATACATGTATATGTATGTGTATGTATGTATGTGTATGTATGTATGTGTATAAATATATATATATATATATATATTTATATTTTTATATATATATATATATATATATATATATATATAAATAATGTATTGTTAAATAACTCTGGCTCATACCTCCCTATGTTAAACACGAATGTTACTTTTGTTTCTCACCTGCAGACACAAACACGATGACATATAAGTAACCCAACCAGAAATGGGGATAGATGTTTGAGCAGCCATTTCCGTATATCCCTGTATTCCATGCCCGGAAACTTGAGTTGTCTTGCGGACACGCATGTGTGTGTGTAACCAAGAACTGAGAGACATACCCCTATAGGGCAAGGACACCCTTTACTAAAACTTCAATGATAATGATGTTTTTATTACAACATGCTGATTTCACTGAGCTGTCAAATATGACACTGAGGTTTCTAAGGCTCAATTTAACAGAAGGCTCTAAGCTGATATGCTGCCTCATTTCTGGAATCATATGGTCAGGAGCAACAATTAAAGTTTCTCTTTAATCAGAGTTTAGCTGGAGGAAGTTGTTGTTTAAAAATTGCTTGATTTCTTTCAGGCAATTACTTAAACCGGACAGTTTATAAAACTCAGAGACTTTGTAAAAACAGTATAACTAAATGCCATCAGCATAGAGATTATAGGAGATATTATTGTAGTGCCTAATAATTTGGCCTATAGGGGAATATATAGAGTACAAAGAGAATTGGACCCAGGACAGATCCCTGGGGTACCCCACATGTCAGAACTGTTGATTACTTGATTTACACGAACAGAAAAAGAGCTTTCAGATAAATAGGACATGAACCATTTTCAAACAACACCCATCATCCCGAAATATCCTTAAGCTTGTTTATTATGATACTGTGATCTCCAGTATCAAAAGCAGTGGTGAGATCCAACAGAACCAGACCTGTGTACTCTCTGGAGTTTGCTGCCATCAAAATGTAACTAGATACTTTAAGTAAAGCCGTTTTAGTAGTTTTTTTCAAAAAGGTCTCAAAGACTTTAGAGTCAGACCTGTTACAGATCGTCAACTTTTCTTTATTATCAGGTGTGTTTCCAGAATCACTAAAAACTGCTGTAATCAAACCTATACTGAAAAAGGACAATCTTGACAAGACACAAATGAACAACTACAGGCCAATCTCAAATCTCCCGTTTTTAAGTAAGATCATTGAAAAAGCAGTTTCTCAACAGCTCAGTTACTTCTTAAAACAGAATAATTGCTACGATGCCTTCCAGTCAGGTTTTAGACAGAACCACAGCACTGAAACCGCTCTGACCAAAGTGTTTAATGACATATGTCTGAATACAGACAGTGGAAAAATGTCAGTCCTAGTTTTACTGGATCTCAGTGCAGCATTTGATACAGTTGACTACAACATATTACTCAAACGACTGGAGAACTGGACAGGTCTTTCAGGAACTGTACTAAACTGGTTCAAAACATACTTAGAAAACAGGAAATACTTTGTATCAATAGGTAACTTCACATCTGAGCAGACAAGTATCACATGTGGAGTTCCCCAAGGTTCCATCTTGGGACCCCTTCTGTTTAACATTTACATGCTCCCACTGGCACAGATTATAAACAACAACAAATAAACTATCACAGCTATGCAGATGACACACAAATATATATCACAATGTCACCAGGAGACCGAGGCCCTGTACAGGCTCTTGGTAAATGCATTGAGGAAATCAATGACTGGTTGTGCCACAATTTTCTCCAGCTAAACAAAAACAAAACTGAGGTAATAGTCTTTGGCGCCAAAGAAAAACGATTACAGGTCACCAGAGAACTTCAATCTATACATCTAAAAACCACAAACCAGGCGAGAAATTTGGGTGTAGTGATGGATGCAGACTTAAACTTAGAAAAACACATTAAGACAATAACAAAGTCAGCTTACTATCACCTCAAGAATATATCAAGGATAAAAGATCTGATGTCTCAACAGGACCTAGAAAAACTAGTCCATGCATTCATCTTTAGTAGGCTTGATTACTGTAACAGCATCTTTACAGGTCTACCTAAAAAATCAGTCAGACAACTACAGCTCATTCAGAACTCTGCTGCTCGAGTCCTCACTAAGACCAAAAAAGTGGACCACATCAGTCCAGCTCTGAGGTCTTTACACTGGCTGCCTGTCCGTCAGAGGATAGACTTTAAAGTTCTGATGCTGGCCTATAAAGCTCTGAATGGTTTAGGACCAAAATACATCAATGACCTCCTGACCCAGTATGAACCATCCAGATCCCTCAGGTCATCTGGATCTGGTCTTTTATCAGTTCCCAGAGTCAGAACCAGACACGGAGAAGCTGCATTCAGCTTTTATGCTCCTAATATCTGGAACAAACTCCCAGAAAGCCTCAGATCAGCTGAAACACTCAGTTTATTTAAATCCAGGTTGAAGACTCACCTGTTCTCAGCTGCATTTGAATAAAACACCAAATCCACACTTTTAAGCTTAAATTTCAAAACTTACATTAACTACTGATTTTATCTACTGTTCTGATTTTATCTGTTTTGATTTTATATACTGTTGTTTGTTTGTTTGTTAATTAGTTAGTTAGTTTATTTGCTTGTTTTAATCAATTTTAAATCATGCTTTTTATTTGTTCTTGTTTCTAATGTCTCTGTAAAGCACTTTGAATCACCTTGTTGTTGAATTGTGCTATACAAATAAACTTGCCTTGCCTATACAAATAAACTTGCCTAGTAGAGTGCAATTTGTGAAATTCAGACTGGAAAACGTCCATGATATCATTTTCTCCAGGAAATAGTTCAGTTGTTCTGCTACAGTTTCTTTCCAAAATCTTTGATATAAAAAGCAATTTGGAAATTGGCCTGTAACTGTTTGAAAAGGATGGATCCAGATTAGGTTTCTTTAATATTGGCTTAATAACAGCTTGTTTAAAGAAGCTGGGAACTGAGCCAGTAAGAAGAGAAATATTTATCATTTTCAAAATACAGGGACCAATAGAGTCAAACACACTAATGAAAAATGGGGCAGGGAGGACATCTAGGGGGCTTGAAGTTGGTTTCATATGACCAAGTGTAACAGGGTCATAAATCACATTGTTATAATTACACAAAATGTGTTCTAAACCCCCAAACTGCTCCTTTTATACCTGACTTTTAGGACCTCCAAGCCTGTAGTTGTGTTCATTATCAGTTAGAGCCCCTCCTCATTCTTTTCTTCTTCTTCTTTGGTGCAATACTATAAATACAGTGTACCCCTTTTGCCTTTCCCCTTCTTTTACAATTCCCCTGTGGGAGAGGTGGGTGTCATTTCTTTCCAACACCTTAAAACACACATAATTCATATTTAGCCACCCTGATGTTTATGATAGAATAGAATAGAATAGCCTTTATTGTCATTGTACAGAGTACAACGAAATTGGAGTGCCACTCCCTTGGTGCAAGTTTCAATAATAAATATAAATGTAAAATATAAAAAGTACAAAAAAAACCAATTGTAAGTACTCAAACAATAGTATGTACAATATATACAGGATAGCAGCATTAATATAATGACAGTATGAATAGCAGCATAACATAATGACAGTGACGGTATGGAATAGGTTCAATTGTTTTTGTGCTTATTTACTACGGTGATAGCTCTGGGAAAGAAGCTATCCCTGAATCTGTTTGTCCTGGTTTTATGTGACCTGTACCGTCGGCCTGACGGTAATAGTTCAAACAGTTGGTTGCTGGGGTGAGAGTGGTCCTTGATGATATTGCCAGCTCTGCTGAGGTACCGAGAGTTTGCAGTGACCTCCAGGCTGGGCAGAGAGCAGCCAGTGATCTTCTGGGCTGTGTTGATGACCCTCTGCAGTACTTTCCTGTCCGCAGCTGAGCACCCTGCATACCATGTTGTTATGCCGTACGTTAGGATGCTCTCTATGGTGGCTCTGTAAAATGTCACCAGCAGCCTCTCCTCCAGGTTGTTCCTCCTGAGCACTCTCAGAAAGTGGAGATGCTGCTGGGCCTTTTTTACCACCGCCGTGGTATTTGCAGTCCAAGAGAGGTCGTCAGAGATCTGCACGCCCAGAAACCTCATGGAGTGTACCCTCTCCACACAGTTCCCGTGAATGTAAAGTGGGGCCGGGTCTGCTCTGCCCTTCCTGAAGTCCAAGATAAGTTCTTTAGTTTTCGTGGTGTTCAGTTGGAGGTTGTTAACTGAACACCACTCAGTCAGTCTGTTGACCTCATCTCTGTAGTCCGACTCATCCCCCCTTGAGATGAGTCCAACCACTGTGGTGTCATCCGCGAACTTTATGATGGTGTTTGAGAGATGGGTAGGGGAGCAGTCGGATGTGTAGAGCGTAAACAGGAGGGGACTCAAAACACATCCTTGTGGAGACCCGGTGCTGAGTGTGATGGTGCTGGACCGGTGGGGGCCGAGTCTGACAGACTGTGGTCTATTTGTCAGGAAGTCCTTGATCCAGAGGCAGATGGGGGTGGAGAGTCCCAGGTGAGACAGTTTCTGGACCAGGATCTCCGGGATGATATGATTGAATGCTGAGCTGAAGTCCAGAAAGAGCATTCTCACATAGCTTCCTCTGTGCTCCAGGTGACTCAGCGCAGTGTGGAGCGCTATGGTGATAGCGTCCTCGGTGGAACGATTTGTCCTGCAGGCAAATTGGTGGGGGTCCAGAGTGGGAGGCAGACCGGCCCTGATGTGCTGACAGACCAGTCTCTCAAAGCACTTCATCACTACAGGCGTAAGTGCAACAGGCCTGTAGTCATTTGGGCTGGCCACAGCTGTCTTCTTGGCGATGGGGATGATGGTGGAGGTTTTGAGGCAGGGCGGGACGGTGTTTGATGACAAGGAAAGGTTGAAGATTTTAGTGAAGACTCCAGTCAGATTGTGATGTTAGTTCAGTTATTGTCATTATTAAGCCTGTTTTTGTAAGATGTTATAAGTGTGTAGTATGTGTGTATCATAAATATGTTTTAGGCGCCATAAATGCTAGCATGAATATATACTCCTTGCTAGCTTGGGAGCTGTGGTGGGTTGAGCTAACCCTCTTCCCCACTGTTTGTATTTGGTCTAGGAGCTGGAGTGGGCAAATTATTTACTTGGAGGTCTTTCTTTCTTTTACCTTTTTTATCAGACACAACGCAGAATCACACCGGTTACACAAGCAAAGCACAGATGTCCTGTAATGTAACAGGAGTAAAGGAAGACCAAGTATCAAAGATAAGCAAATTGTAAGCTTGATACTGAGAAGATGATGGAGAGATATTTGACCTGCTGGCAGTGAGCTTATTTGTGAAATAATTCAAAAACTCGTTACAATCAGATGTTGAGTAAACTGGTGCATGAGGAACAGAGGGAGAAACACTCTTAATTGTGTTAAACAACAGTTTCTGATTTTTTTTTGAAAGCTGTAAGGTGTGCAAAATATTCTGTTCTGACATTTTTCCACATGTCATTTAGTAAGAAAATAGATTCTTTTTTTTCTTTTTTTTTTTTTGTGTCCCGTTTGGATCTTTAACCATCAGAATTGTTGTCTTAAGGCCAAGAAAGATGCCAAGCGGATTTATTTTACCAAGTGGATCCACTTGATTTACCTTTATTATAATTATGAATTTATTTTATTTTCAGTTGCTACAAACGGGACAGACATGACTGTGGGATAGGACAGGGAGAAAGAATGAAAGAAAGAGAGGGAGAGAAAGAAAACCAAAGGGGAGAAGAGACGGTGAGAAGGGGGGGAAGAAAGAAAAAAACAAAACAAACAACAACAAAAAAACAAAACACCTGGGTCACCTGTATGGAGAAAAAAAACAGAAGAGAAAGCAAACAACAAAGAGCAACATAATAAAAAACACGGCACCATCACAATAAACTAGCTAGCAGTAGATATCAGTAGATACTAAATAATAAACGATATTGTGCAGCACGCAAGATAGACAGCGCACAATGTGCTTTGAGGCAGCAGCCAAGAAAGCTGTAGTCCGCGTCTGTGAATACCCGTGTGTACACCTGTGTGCATACCTGTGTGGATCAGCATGCTTGTATTCCAAAGGTTTCTCCATGTAACGATCTGCTAGGGAGTGTGGGGGGGCCACAGCCCCGTCCTCCAGGGTATGAAGCAGGTATGGAGGAGATCAAAACTCCAGACATCCAGAGGCCCCCAGAACACAAGAGACCAAGGAAGACCAACAGAGGGGCAGCCGCGCAACTGTAAGTGACGAGTAAGAAAATAGATTCTTTAAGATGTAACCTGTGAGCCTCAAGCTTGGAAGCCTTCCACAAACGTTCTAGCTCTGAAAAAATACTGCCAAAAGTTAAAAGACTCTGTGATAGTGAAGACTTCAGTAGCTATGTTACAGGATGCATCATCAATATGAATCTCCCAGCCTTCTCCAATTTATTAACGGATGTCAGAAGGTCGTTAAATTCAGTTAGACAAAGACCCCAGCAAGTCCAGGAGTTTGGTTAATTAAAATTCAATAAAGGGTTCGCAAAGAACCAACCTTAATCATCTGCAGCTAGTGATGTGACGTTCTGTATCGAGGCTTCAAAGCTTGTGTCGAGTAATGGAGGGGGCGTTTCCGCGAGCTTCATTTATGGGAGGAGCTGAAAATGATGACATCCGAAACCTCGCTGCCCGGCTGTACCACGTGACTTCTTCAGGAAGTGGTTCGGACTTTGCCGCGAGCTATGACAGCGATATAAACCCCTCAGACTTCATCCAAAATGTGGGTGTTTGATTTAGCATTGTGGAGGACAAAGGCTTTAAAAGATTAGTTAAATCATTAAATCCTAGCTATGTTCTCCCCCAGAGGTGTGGACTCGAGTCACATGACTTGGACTCGAGTCAGACTCGAGTCATTAATTTTATGACTTTAGACTTGACTTGAAAAAATGTTCTAAGACTTGTGACTTGACTTGGACTTTTACACCAATGACTTGGGACTTGAATTGGACTTGAACCGGTTTACTTGAAAAGACTTGATATTTTACCCCAAATATAAAATTTAACATGCATATTATATAGAGATTGAAAATGTGACGTCATTCACGGGTAGAACCGCAAAGGATTCTGGGAACTCGTGGCAAGCGGTACTAGCGCACGCAGGCTTTCAATTAAAATCAGTTATACAGCGATAAAAAGAAACACAAAAATGTCAAGAAGCTGTTGTATTATTAACTGCAATAGCCGGTCGCATGACAGCCACGGGAAGCCGACGGGTAAAGAGATCGGTTGTTATCGGATTACGTCGTTGAAGAGAAATTGTTTGAGCCATGTTTCCGAAGTAACAAAGAGGCGACGGGTGGCCTGGATTGCAGTCATTCAAAGACCAAATATAACTAGTGCTGTCAAGAGATTAAAAAAAAATAGAGATTAATTAATTATGATTTTTAATTAATTGATCTAATTAATCTCTTTTTTAATCTCACCTAAAAATAGCTGAGGAAAGCCCTCAACTTATTGTGGCAGACCAAAAGACTGATATATAACAAAGAAAGTGACTTTATAAAGTCATTTATTGTTTAACAAACGTTAAACAGATGCAACCATTTACATACTGTTGTATTCTTTTGTAAAATAAGTGGAAAAATAAATACAAATAAAATCAAATAAATTAAGTGCTGCAAGTTAGCACATCAGAGTTGCTCTTTTCTGAGCAATACAGCACTGAAATTCCTCTGCTTCAGATAATGAAAAATAAAACTGACATTGCAGTGCTGCAAGTTAGCACATCAAAGTATTCTTCCATCACAAAAAAAAGTGCTGAACATCAAGCAATCTATTCTAGTAGGCTACAAATGACACAGCAGCTATGCTGACCACATGTGTCTCATTTCTTCTTCCTCAGCCAGTCGCTAAGACACACTAGCCTGGTAACATTTTCTGGAAGCAAGGCTGCCCTTTTCTTTTGCACTATGTGGCCTGCAAGGCTAAAGAGTCTCTCACAGGGTACAGAGGTAGCTGGGGAGGCCAGGTACTTTTGTGCTAGGACTGACAGCTTTTCATAGACTCCTGAGTGAGCATACCACCACTGCAGGGGACAGTCATCAATACTGATGCTGGGTTCTGCTCTGTAGCGCTGCAGCTCTCCAGACTCAATTCCATCTTCTGAGTCAGAGTCAGACCCCAGAAGGAGTTCGCTCCTCCTCTTCTTCTGAGCTGGTCCATCATCCTCTGTGGAGGGCTGGAGACTATCTGCTCTTCTGGGCTCTGCTGCCTGGAGCATATTCTCCAGAATGGTCCACACCTGAATGAATGAATGAATGAATGAATGATTGTGATTAAAACTAAGTGCTTTTTTAAAAATTTTATTTAATCTTGTAAAGAACTTTGTGTTCCATATAATAAATAAAAGTTTGATTTGATAATGAATTGGACTCATTAGTCCAGCTTAACCTTATTGTCCTACCTGTTCCCTCTTTTCTCTTGGAAGACATTTCAAATCCTTAAACCGTGGATCCAATGCTGTGGCCACCTCGAACCATATCTCGTTGCCATTAGCTCGTCGTGCTGCCAGATCCTTCTGGAAGGCATTCTTGAACTTCACCACGTAGGCAGGATCATCATCAGTAATGTCCATGACACGGTACAGATGGCGAAAAGCAGGCAGCACTACAGAGCAAGAGACGTAGGCCTCACCACCCAGCAGCTCTGTCACATACCTGCAGAGGTGGAGAGGTTTGCTAAATAAACCTAGCTGGATTCATTTAAATCAAAGTGTAACTGATTCCCAATTTAATTGTCCTTAAAAGTTCCTTGTTATGTTCATTAATTTTGATTTTACACATGTAACAGTAGTTTATATAATTAAAATGGGAAGGTGTTTATTTGAACTTACTTGCATGGTTCAAGCAGGAGCTCCAGCCTCTGCAGTTTCGCCCACTCAGCTTCGGTTGGCAAGACCAACCTGTGGTTCTGTTGGTCCAACGTAGCCTGGACAGCCTCTCGGTTACATAGGAGGCGTGAGACCATTGCGAGAGTAGAGTTCCACCTGGTGGGTACATCCTGTATAAGTTGATCGCTCTTCTTTCCGAGTGCTACTTGTTGTTGGTTAAGTTCTGTGGTACTCGCAGGGCTTTGTTTAAAATGACCAACAATCTTGCGGCACTTTGCCAGTACACCGACAAAACCACTGCTATCGAGACATACCGTGATGGTCCTCTGGAGAATGTGAGCATTGCAGGCGATGTGCTCATATGGAAGTGCTCTCATAGCAGCCAGCATGTTTGCTGCGCTGTCTGTGCCAATGGTGGATATCTTGTTTTCAATACCCCAGTCATTTGCTACCTTGAGGAACTGTTCGGCGCATTTATCAGCAAAGTGCCTGGTTTCTGTTCTCATGACGGTCAGTGCAAATGAGTTGAGGTTCCACTCACTATCAATAAAGTGTCCAGTCACCCCAAAATAGCTGTGGTTGCCAGCTGAGGTCCAGTGATCTCCGGTTATAGCAACACAGTTGGGAGAATCCTCCGCCAAAATCTCAAGTTTGTTTTTCTTTTCGCCGTCGTACATTTTGCTGATTTTGGTCGTTACTGTAGTCCTGCACGGCGGCTTGTATGACGGGTCATTGGACGCAATTTGCAACACCTCTGTCAATCCTTCGTCCTCTACTATATTTATCGGCCTACAGTTCATCGCTATCCACTTGGCAATAACATTAGTCAGCCTGTCGGTCGCAGACTTGCTCATACGAGGGGTATTCTCTAGTTTTGTTTGGCGAAAAGCTTTGCTCTGGCTTGCTATATTGCTAACGTCTTCACTGCTAGCTGTTGCTGCACTCGCGGCTGGGTGCTTTGCGTTGAGGTGATAGGCCAAACTTGAGCTGCTTCGGTGGTAAGCAAACTCCTTCTTACACTCTAGGCAGACCACTTTACCTTTGTCAATGGTGCTGTCGGGGCGTTTATGAAATACAAATTTCCCGTTCATTGGGCCAACAACTCTCAGATGCGCCTCCATATCCACACTGTAAGCTAATCGCCACTTCTCACCTTGACCTCACGACGTGACTCCACCCCCAACAAGTCAAGCACAAGGAGCCCAGCACATAAAAACGGATTTTATAACATAGCAACTCTCATACAAAATCAATGACGTCAAGAGATTAAAAATTAGATTAACGAGATTAAAAAACATAACGCGCTAAATAGCATTGTAATTAATTAATCGCAATTAACGCGATAATTTGACACCCCTAAATATAACGTCCCAGAACACTCCAGCTCACAGGTTAGTCTGCTCCAAGCATTTACACGAAGGTCAGTGTTTTTTAGTAGTTAATACGTCATTTTCATAACATAATTGGTGATATAGGTTACAAGCAAGTCTGGCGCTGAACAGAAATTGTCGCGCTATGCTCCTTTGTTTATTGTGCATAAATAGTGAATTGTCCTGACACAATATTGCGTTTCGCCTCTGTTATTATGGTACATTGACAAAAACATATACTTTTATTCACAGGATAAAACAGGTTTTTTGTATCACTAATTGTCCAGTACGATTACAGCATACAGTATTATTGTCACTGCTACATTTCTGTAATGCTACCAGAAATTATTTCCACTACTAATTAATTACCCTTGAGCTCAAAGGTCCTATTAATAAACGGTTAACGAATGTGTATTTATGAAGACAATTTGTGAGACTGGTAAACTTATGATACGTACGATGGTCTTTCGTTCTACACGGTGCATTTCAAGGTCCTGTACCCATCCGTCGGTAAACTGTACCTGGGCTTGTTGCAGTGACCTGAAGTTACTAAACTTCATGAGTGTATGCACTCACTCCAAGAACCGTATGATTATAAATATGCATATAAATATGCTACGATGAGATGGCTGACTTCATCTAACTAGCAAATGTTGTCCAGGCTACGTTGGTGATGCAGTTTTTTTAATGTGTATGATATTTTTGTCATGCGATTTTAAAGCCGGTCCTACAACCGCATCCAAGAATAACATGCAGCTTATCTCAGAACTGTCGGTGAAAATTATTCTTGGAGCTAAGTTTAATTGAGCTGCATTTTAAAGAGGTGCAATTTCACAATTTGTGTATATTTTCTAAGTTCACTATTTTGTCATGTGTTGAGAAAAACACAGATTTTAAAATTACATGGTCTAATATTTACATTTAGCACATAACTGCAACATTATTTTTTCGTTTTTTTTTTTTTAAAGACTCGAAAGGACTTGAAATTCAAAGTTTCAGACTTGTGACTTGACTCGGACTTTTACACCAGTGACTTGAGACTCGACTCTGACTTGCCTGACATTACTTGAGACTTGACTTGAGACTTGAGGATAAAGACTTGAGACTTACTTGAGACTTGCAAAACAATGACTTGGTCCCACCTCTGTTCTCCCCACTAAAAAGGTCATAAAAGCAGTGAAAATTTAGTTTTTACAGAATAAAATGTGAACAGGCAGGACTGACGCCTCAGTGTGTAGCTGTCCATACCTCAACGTTGCAAAAGCACAACCACTGTCCACACCCCAACCACACCTCACCTCACAGTAAATGATCATTTCCATTTTAAGCATTTCCAAATAATAATTTTCCATACTGCCAGTATAAATATACACAGTATACTGCATCACTACAATATACATGTTTTACACACTCCTTTTGTTGTTGACATTTACAGGCTGTGTGCAAAATGCCACACTCTTCAAATTCATGCCAACTAATATTTTTACGTCCAGTAGTGTCCTCCTAGAGCAAATGAAGCTTCAAGAAGCTTTGCGCTGGGGTGAACCAATTGGATGAAAAGCTTCAGTGCTTCATGAAGCTTCATCTGCCCATCACTATCTGCAGCTCAAGCGATGTCGGCGCTTCCAGCCGAGTAGATTTCCTTCAAGTGAATACATGCTTTGCTGCCACGTCTAAGTTTAACACATAAAGTTTAGAGATTCCTTCACGAAGTGATCGTTTAAAATAAACGATTTGAACGAGCGTTAAGCAGGGAAAACCAAATTGATGACGCTCGGTTGGCGCACTCAACAGCTGAGTGCTGTGGCACTTGAATTAAACACCTGTGCACACCTGCGTACCTGCCGCGATGGGCGGTGACTACAAGGCAAGGCGAAGCTAACATCCATGGTTGTCTATCGCTACTGCCAGCAAAGCGGCGGACAGATGACTGATGAAAGGTGCGCATGCTGCCATCAAGCCATGAATACTGGGCTGCAGACTGAGGAGTAGCGTCCCCAGGTGACACTAAATGGACTAGTCACAGGAACCTGGAATCTCCCCACAGCAAGAAGCTAACTTTCGGTACTTCACCTTGACACCAGCCCTGGTTCCCCTCCTTCATTTTTTCGGGTTGAATCCCACCGGTATGTACAGTAGCGTGCACAGGAACATATAAAAGGAGGAGGAAAAGTTTTCCTGTAACTGTCCCATCTGTAGCTCTCCATTGAATCTTTAATGTGCAACAGCGTGCCCTGATCGTAAATTCTAGCAGCAGAAACAAAGTTTAGACACAAACGAGTAAAAATAATATTGCAAGCGACGATAGCCAGTGGCGGAGCCAAACACGGTTCCCATATTGTCTGACATCTATAGCTGCTAGAAGTTATTTATCAGATCTCTGGCAGTGTCTCTGTTCACCCTCACACAGATGCCTGTCCTGAATCCAATCTGCAGCCCTGTTCGTGTGTCCTCTTTTCCAAACTCTTGAGATTGTTCTGTGAGACGCAGTAAAACTTACAGCATGTAAAGATGTGCCATCCTCTGATGTGCCTGTGTAACCTAAACATGCTGAAACTAACAGGCATGTTATTGATAAACACATCTTAAATGCTGGAGTAATTGTGCAAAGTCCATGTAGAAGTCAAACATCCCCCTCTTATGGCATTTGAATCAATGTTCCACTCTGTCCTCAGTGTGTCTCTGCACAGCTGAAAGACTTTTTTTTAAAAAGACCGTATATGAGAGACCTCTACAGTTATGTGAATTTATAATGTACCACTTGTGTCTTTCCACAAAGAAAAAAGTGAGTCCCCCAAAACTGTGTTTGAACCAATAGAAAGCTGGTGCTCAGAGGAAGAGGGCGGGCTTTACTTGGTGTCAGTGACAGAAATGAAAAAAAGCTCAAATGAGTGAGAAGGACGATGAAGGAAACATCTGTGCTGTGTCTGCTCTGTAAGTAGAATCTCTGTGTTTGTTTGAATTCTTGTACTTTGACTGTCTGCTCTCCTGATAACTGATGATGGAGGAGAAGACATGAAAAACAAATCAGGCTGAATTCAAGTTCAAAACACCACGAGGACCAACTGCAGGTCTGAACTGACTCTTTATCTTTGCTCAGGAGTCGAGGAAACACAGCAGGGAGTGAAAAGATCAAATCATTCACTCATTATATCAACACAGCTGCACAGTGGACACATGACTTTATGGGACTTACTTTTTCAGACTTTTGTTGTCCAAACTTCATTGAAACATGTTGCAGAGATGTGTTTGTGTGTTTGTCAGCTGTTTGTGTGGAGTTGTTCTTTATGTTCACCTCAAATCAAGCTGAGTGTCATTTCTCTTTAGTTCTGATCTCACTGCTGAGCTGCACAACAAACCAAGGTCAGTAACCTTCTTCTGTCACAGTTTAAACCTGAGAAATGCTCACTGATATGACCTGATTGGGATCATGTTTCACCATGGAGCTCAGTTCTGGAAAAAAAAAAAGTACAGTCGAACCCTGACTTACGAAATTAATTCGTTCCCGAGGGTCTTTCGTAAGTCGAAAATTTTTGTAAGTCGAAGCACCCATCGCGCCTCTTGAGTGAACTAATTGCTAACTGCAACAACAATACGTCGTTCAAGTGGAACAGCAAAGCGCAAGTACGAAAGCCAAGAGGGTTGTCACATGATTCGGATTGTATGCATCAGCATTCTGGGCTCAGCCAATCAGAGCCAGCGGATTTCGTATACCGGGCATTTTGCCGTAACAGGGGTAGAAATATTGCCGTTAAGTGCCTTCGTCACTTGAATTTTTCATTAAATGGGGTATTTGTAAGTCGAGGTTCCACTGTATAAGAAATCATCAGTTTTTCACTTTAACCCTCACAGCTCGTCTGACTGTGAGTCCCAGCAGCTCTCAGTTCTTTAAAAGAGACTTTGTGTCTCTGAGCTGTGAGGAGGACGACAGCTCTGCTGGATGGACTCTGAGGAGAAACACAAGCAAACAACAGAGGACTCAGTGTGGAGATGGGTGGGGGAGAATAGCTGGTTTTTCCTGTAACATCAGTAACACATATCAAGTGGACAGTGGAGTTTACTGGTGTGAGTCCAGAGAGGGTCCCATCAGTAACATGGTTAACCTGACAGTCACTGGTAAGTTGAGTGTGTGGAGTTAGTGTTGATGAAGCTGTGTGTAAATGGATGAAATGCTGTAGTTTGTCTCTGTGTTGAGGTGGATCAGTGATCCTGCAGAGTCCTGTCCTCCCTGTGATGGAGGGAGATGACGTCACTCTGCTCTGTAAAACAAAGACCACTCCCTCCAACCTCCCAGCTGCTTTCTATAAAGATGGCTCCCTCATCAGGAAGCAGCCTACAGGTCACATGACCATCCAGCATGTTTCCAGGTCTGATGAAGGCCTCTACAAGTGTGACATCAGCGGTCATGGAGAGTCTCCATCCAGCTGGATCACTGTCACAGGTGACACACTCACCTGTCTGTGTTTCTGCAGCTTTCAACGTTCACAATGTGACGACAACTTAATGACTGTGTTTGCTTTATTTTAGGGGAACACACCACCACACCTCCACCTACATCCACACCTCCACCTACATCCACACCTCCACCTACATCCTCTGCTCCTAACTCCACCTCCATCATTCTTTCTCCATCACTCTTTCATCCTGTATTTCCCATGTTGTCATCAGTCTGTGTTGTGGTTCTACTGGTGTTACTGGTTCTGCTGGTGAGACGATGTGTTCACAGGAAACCTGAAGGTGAGACTCAGACTTCCTGAACTTTCAGGTTTGAGTTTGTTTAGTAGAATAAAGTTCACATTCATAATGATCACAGTAACAACTTTTATTAAATTTAATTTCTGTTTATATATTTAATTTATATTGTTGTTCATTTTGCATCATTTCAGCAGATCAAGCAGAAGTTGGAGAAGATGACATCATCACTCATGTCATGTACAACACTGTCAAGATAACAAAAGCTAATCTGATGAAGCAGAGGTAATATTTGAGTTTACATATTTTCCTCAAGCCATTTGTAATGTAGTAAAGTTAGTTAGTGTTCTTTTTTTTTAATCACTAAAGTGAACTAATTCTATTAGTCTTTGGGGGCTGACTCACGATTGATGCTTCAAGAGGACAATAGAGGAACTGCATCTGCTTATTTTTGAGAGAGATTTGTATCTCTTTACTTCAGTTTGATCAGCAGAAATTATATTTAAATTACTGTTGAATTGCCACTAAATAAATAAATCTCAATGGAAGCTGTATAATGCACTACTTCACACAGATTAGGGACATAATTTCCAAAACCTAGTGAGCAATAAGAGTTGCTTCTAGAAGGACTTCAGTGCAGTTTTGAAGTGAGGCCATACATGTACATTGTGATGACAGTCTTTATTATGAAGATGTTTTCTCTGACATTTTCTGCTTCTTGTATCTTAAACTGAATTTAATATGAGTGTAGAATCAGATGTAGGTTTTTGAAGCCTGATCCTGACTTTAATTATATGATTAATGATTTTAAGGTCACTATAGAGTATGTGAGGGATGATCAGAAGTATATAGTGATGTATAGTAAATGTGGATTCTAGGAAAAGTAAACGAACATTTTCCTGATTTAGTGTTATCAAAACTGGAATTCACAATGTTCAAGTTTTTATTTTTTGTGATATTTGATCTTTTTCAGATGTAATCATGTGTTTAACTCTGTGCTTACTTATTGTTGTTCACTGTGAGCTGGACTGTGTGTTTGTGGTCTGTGGTTAACTGAAGCTAACAGCTCTGCAGTCGTCCAGCATCCTGTTTCTGATAGAAAGAAAGAAAGAAAGAAAGAAAAAAAACACTTCAGAAACTCAGTCTAAGAGATTTGAAAAGATTAAGTTTAAAGAGGATTGTGAACCGGGATGTGAGCAGGCATTTACAACTTACTGAGTGAGGTTTTTTTTTTTTTTTTTTTAATAGTGGAAAGCAACATATAAACCAAGCCAGGAAATGGCTATAACTTAAACTAAGAAAAACCTAAACTGGGAAAGCTAACAAGGAATATGCGACCAGCGACAAAGATCTAAGAAAAACTTGAAACACAGAGGGACCAACAGGGGAAGACAAGCAGACAAACCAGCAACAAGCAGAGGACAACACAGGGCTTAAATACACAGGCAGGACGACCAGAGGACGGGGAACCAGTGGGAACACAGCTGGAATTGATCTGCCATAACGAGACAAAGGAAGCAGAGCAGAATACACTGACATAGGACAAGGACTATCAAAATAAAACAGGAAGCACAAGACATTCAGAAAGACGCAGACTCAGAGTCATGACATATAGAGACATATAATATGCACAGAAAACCAGCAAGAAACCAAAGCCATGAATCACAAATAATCAAGCAATATAAATTAAGCAAACACAAAACACTGGGTCATAGACCCAGTACCGTGGCAGAGACACATAACACTTGTTACATGGTTTTAATTTATTTAAACACCCTCACTCATACTTCCCTTAAATGCTATCCTGTTTTAAAGCTGTTTATTTTAAAATAAAAAAAGGGAAAGAAGATGTACACAGAGTTTGACATCCCTGAAGTGTAACTGATTTTGTGTTATAACGTTTAGTGGTTCCTTTTTTTCTGTTACAGTGTATCTTAAACCAAGAACACTTCCTGTTTCTCTGCTCTGTGGCTCCCGCTGAACACATAAATCTTTATTTTACAATCACAATTAATTCGTTTTCCTAAACCAGCTGATCTAGATTTAGAGACAGAGGGTCAGACAGAAAATACTTAGTAAAAATAATTTGTTAAACGTTTTTTACTTCATTCCTATTTATGTTCACAGAAATGCATCAACATATCTGCCAGTTTACCAGTGGGACTCACTGCTGTGTTTTATGGAGAATAAAACATAAGATGGCATTTATTAGTTCCAGACTTGGTATATTCACATAGTTACAGCAGGAGAATAAACAGGGTAGGAATATAAATAGATGAAAGATGTGTGCAGAGACCACACAGGATATTCAATAATGTTAGAAATAACCGATAATCACTAAAAGCAGCTCAGATGTGTCTGTAATCTATCTGTCTAACACTAGCTGTTAGCTTTATTATCAGGAATAATTGACTTTTATTATAAGACATAAACAGAGAGACTGAAAAGACAGATCATTAAAGACAGAACATTAACTGTTCATTTCCAGCCTCTCAAACTGTCCTTTAAAGCATGAATTATTTTTGAAGTTCTGCATGTAAAACCACAGCAGCTACTTCCTGCTGTCAGTCTGATCAGACCTCTCACTGCAGTGTGTGCTGCTTTGTTAATAATATTATTCATGCTGTGAGAAAGTGTTTGCTTTGTGCTCTGTGGTGAAGTATCTCCGGCTGCACTGAAACAAGATGGCAGCTTTGTGGTCGTCCAGCTTCTTTTTCTCAGAAATACCCCCCAATGCTTTGTGGTCAACAGCAGGTGTTTAGAGGAGGAAACTCTGAAAAGCTGATGCAGTTTGTAAACATCATCACTTAATTGTTTCTTAATGCTGCAGAAAGTAAATTAATAGTTCCTATAGCTGTGTGTGATAATAGTATAGATTTGCAGTTGCTGTACCTCACTAAATTAAATGTATTTTATTGTGCAGTGACTGATTCAGTGGACTCAGCAGTGAGACCTGAAAACATCAGTTATGGGCAAACAATCATCAGAACAAGGAGGCCCAGGTACAGCTGATCTTTATCTTTAATTTTGAATACAGACAAGCTAGCTGCTCAACCAGTTTCCAGTTATTATGCTAGGCTAAACAAATTATATTCCTTTTTCCTAAAGCATATAGGGCTGGATCAGGTGACCCTGAATCCTCCCTTAGCTATGCTGCAATAGGTGTGGACGGCTGGATGGATTCCCATGTTGCGCTGAGTGTTTCTTCTTCAGTCACCTTTCTTACTCAATGAAGCAAGTTTAATAAAGAATGGCCTCTCACATCCCTCAGCTCTGAGGTGCTGCCTGCTGAATATAAGCTGTATCACTTCCACTTCCCCACCCTGTCAAACTGTTTGTGTCATCTAGTCCAATCACCTTCTCCAGGCCAATCAGCATTCATGCTGCGTACTTTAAATCTTACTGCACATTGGTCATTCTCCTTTGCAGACGCCTTTATAGCACCCACCTCCTCCTCATATCCGCCTCTCATTACTCAAGCGCCATTCAAGCCACCTGGATCTCCACCACAAGCAGCTAGACTCCAGGGGGGTTCTGCTCTAATCCCTTTCACAGCTGGGGTTCCATTCTGCCAAGACAAGCCATCAGAGTCTAATCACCAAACATCTATCTATATTCTGTTAATCAATAAATCATGTTAATTCTTTCTAATGATCTGTTCTTACTGAACCGTGTATTAACAGACCTCTCTGCATTGAATCATATCTGTTATTAACCTCTGTCTCTCTTCCACAGCATGTCTTTATCCTGTCTTCCTTCTCTCACCCCAACCGGTCGCAGCAGATGGCCCCGCCCCTCCCTGAGCCTGGTTCTGCCGGAGGTTTCTTCCTGTTAAAAGGGAGTTTTTCCTTCCCACTGTCGCTTGCTCATAGGGGGTCATTTGACTGTTGTGTTTTTCTCTGTATGTATTACTGTAGTGTCTACCTTACAATATAAAGCGCCGTGTGGTGACTCTTTTTGTGATTTGGTGCTATATAAAAAAATGAATTCATGCTGTTAGTAAAGTTTTAATTAATTCAAATGCTTCCTACAACAATGCAGCAAAGGTTATTATAGTATACACTGGAATATAGTATATACATTTTATATATAAATTTGAAGCCAGTTAGTGCAGTGTTGTTGTGGATTATGTGACAGTTAAGTCACATTCAAAGTGATGAGTCACAACTTCTGAAAGTTATTCTCAGCAGAAACCCCTCTTTAATTATCTGACCTATTTTCCTGCAGCCATATATGAATTTAAGGTTATATATTTGTTGTTTGTCTCATGTTACCACAGGGCTCATTAAGGCATAACCTGTTCAACATGTGGGTAGTAGAGAAGGTGAACAGATTCACCTTTTGTGTTCAGTATGACTCTGAGTCGGTCTGAAAAGAAGGTGCTGTCAAGATTCATGTGTTACTTGTCTTTTTTTTTTTTTAAAAAGAAAATTGCCAGAAAAATAAAATTCATTTTTTGGAACTGGGCTCTTTATTGAACTTTACGACAAACACACAAATACCTAAATATCAAAAACAACATTTTTTTACACTATCGAGGACTTTTGTAAAATTTAGAATGTGAGAATTTTCTGGGGGGGGGGAAAAATCAGTGATGATGTCTTAGTCTTAAAAACTCAAAATTTCATGTATCAAATATGATACACTTTTGAAAAAAGGACACCTTTTGAAGGTTTGTTCTCCAGTTGTTCAAATTGAGGAAGTATCTGTTAAGACCCACTCATCTAAATTACAAATGATTTCATAGGAAACCTGTTGGGATGAAAGTTAAGGGAGATGAACAAATTAGGTTCCACAATTATTTAATTCAGTTGGAGAAAGTATAGTCATCATAAATATATGAGCAGTTTGAATATAATAATCTCACACACTGCATATTGCTCAGGTGTCATGTGATGAGGGGACAGTGTGGAGATCAACAGTAAATAAGAAAACAAAAAGAAGCCAAACAGAAGAGAGGTTAAAAAATAAGCAGCATTTTAATAGGTCTAAACACAATGAAAGAGCAACAAAGCTATATCAAAAAGAACAAAAAGAAAAGTCACAACACAAACTAAAGGGAGGGCGAACAGACACAACAACCAACAGGCCCACACAATTATTCACGTTGCTCCCAAAATCAGAAACTCGAAAAACACCGCTGGGGCTCTCTTTCTTAAGTGGATCTCACACTCTAGAAAGCAGAGAAAAGAGGAGCAAACAGAGAACCAACCATAACCTCACGATGGATCTCAACTAGCCGTGCTGAGCCGTGTTTGAGGATTCATTACTAAATAAATCCAGTTGCAGACTGAGGAAAACAAGCTGTAACAATGAGCAGAAAGAAAGCAGCACTACATGTATATACCCACACAGCCCCACTGTGTTATATCAGTGAGGAAAAACTCAGAATTGTCAGCTGAACCTGCTTCCTGGAATAAAGCTCAGTATAACATTTAAACTGAATCAACACTCTGACTCTGTTTATTGTGAATATGTCAACAACTAACTTTCTGTTTCTTGCAGGTTTAGTTCAACGTTGGTCAGTTAGGTCATGGCATATCAGTATCTGAGGCTCATTTTTTTTTTAAATTCTGTCCTTGTAAAGAATGCTGCTGAGGAATGTTTCATGCCTGCAGACACTGACATCAAACACAACAAAAACCAGGAGAACAACTGAGACATTTCTGTATTCACTGTAACAAAGAGCAAAGCAGTCAAGTGATATAACAGGACATATTGTAATCCCAGTCAAACTAGTGTTTCCCACACCAACTTTCAATATGAACATTATTAAGACATTTTTAGTCCTTACTTACGATCAATTATCCCATACAGACTGTTGCTCTCATGTTACATTCAACTACAGCACAGCTAAGAAAAATATTTTGCAAATAATGTAGCATACAGGTGAAAGAAGCCTGGGAAGTGAACAGTAAACTGGATTCCCTCATCTTCACAGGCCATTCAAAGATTCAGAGTATGCAGGGAAGCAGCGTTGCCCCCAGGCAACGTTGCATTAAACCTGGCCAGAACGTTTCTGTCCAGGTTTAATGCAGCGTTGCCCCCAGGCAACGTTGCATTAAAACAGTCCTGATTGCATGGTTCAAATCATGCCATGTTAGCAATAATATCAAATGTATAACAGTCATATCTGAGAAAAAGGACCACTGATTTTACTAATAAAGATCTGCGCTGGTAAAAAGTATCAGTAAAGTTAAAATTCAGACTTTCTGTGCAACAGGAATGCACACAGTAAATCCTGCTTTATTCAGGCCTAAGAGCTCAGGTGTGAAATACAGAGTTTGAGGAGGGTTTTCATGGCTCCACCCATTTATTACCATGCAAATAAAACAAGCAAAATGGAACAAGCTGCAAAGAAAGCCCTATGTTATTTTCTTTGATGATAGATGATGTGTTTAATGATATAGAGGCAGGGGTGGGGTGTTCACTTTTTGCTGATGATGGAGCAATATGGAAGAGAGGGAAAAATATAGAGTATATTGTGAAGAAACTGCAGGGAACAATTAGCAGAGTCGAAGAGTGGTCTTATAAGTGGGGTTTTAAATTTTCGGTTGATAAAACCAAGGTGATGTTTTTTACGAGGAAGAGAGTTGGTAAAGACATCAAGCTTAAGTTGTATGATCACAAATTAGAAAGGGTGAGTAAATTTAAGTTTCTTGGATTGTGGTTTGATGAAAGGTTAACATGGGCTGCGCATATTCAGAAGGTGGTGGACAAGTGTAAAAAAGTGTTGAATATAATGAGGTGTTTAGTTGGGAGGGACTGGGGAGCGGATAGAAAGTCTTTGAGGGCCATATACACTGGGTTGGTCAGATCACTGTTGGATTATGGGTGTGTAGCATATAACTCAGCAGCAGACACAACTCTGGTAAAGTTAGACCATATTCAGTATCAGGCACTACGAATATGCACAGGTGCATTTAAAACAACTCCAACAGCAGCTTTACAGGTGGAGATGGGAGAGATGCCGTTGGGACTGAGAAGGGAGCAGCTCATACTTAATTATTGGGCTAATTTACAGGGCCACGGGCAGGATCACCCAATGCATGAAGTACTTAAACCTTGCTGGGAGAAAGAAAGGAGGGAAAAGAAGAGCTTTGGATGGATTGTGGGGAGACAAGCAACAGCATTTAATCTGGATCAGTTAAACATTAGTCACAGAGTGCCGTTACCGGCAGTACCTCCATGGCTACTTCCTGATGCTACAGTAGACTTAACATTGTTGAACAAGAAGAATGAGGATAGGGCATTTACTTTGAACTCTCAAGTGGTACAGGTTTACATTGACCAATATTATAGTTATGTTCAAATATATACAGACGCCTCAAAGAACACAACCGGTCAAACCGGTGTTGCAGTCGTGGTCCCAGAGTTTTCGGTAGAAATGGGTAAAAGGATTAGTGATGGGATTTCTGTGTACACTGGGGAAATGATCGCAATATTATTAGCTGTTCAGTGGGTGGAGGACGTGAGACCATTACATGCTGTCATTTGTTCAGATTCAAGTTCATCATTGGTCAGTCTACAGCATAGTCACTCAGACAGTAGAGCAGATGTTTTGGCGGAAATTCAGCAGTCACTTTTCCGGATACGCATGATGGGACTTGCAGTTGTGTTTTTGTGGGTGCCAGCACACTATGGCGTGTGGGCGAATGAAAAGGCAGATAGAGTAGCAAAGGAGGCAGTAAAACATCGGGTGGTTGACATGGCTGTTAGTTTTGGCCAAGCAGATATTAGGAGTATGGTAAGGCAAATTATGAGAGCAAGATGGCAAAAGCAGTGGGAGGGGGAAAGGAAGGGACGATGGTTGTATAAGATTCAAAGGAGGGTGGGAGGAATGAGAACTGCAGGACGGACTAGGAGGGAGGAGGTGATCATATCCTGACTGAGATTTGGACATACTGGCTTGAATAATACGTTATTCATGATAGGGAAACATAGTACCGGAAAATGTGATTACTGTGGGGTAGAGGGAACTATAGAACATGTCATGTTGCAGTGTCAGAGGTATCAGGTTGAGAGGAGACATTTGATTCAAAATCTTAGTAACCTAAAAATCAAACTGGATCTGGTTGATTTGTTGCGAAAGGAATCGGGAAGTAAAAGTTATCAGGCCTTATTTCAGTTTTTAAAAGAGGGGAACCTGTTTGGAAGGATTTGAGGATTTTTATTTATTTATTTATTTATTTTTTGAGCGTCGTTCCAGACCATACTCCATACCAGTTGGTGGCGGTAATGCACCTTTCAATTGTTTGCCAACCGCCAATACAACTGTAAGAAAGAAGAAGAAAGAACACACCTGTCATGACACTCAGACACTTTCAGCTGTATTTAAAAACGTTAGCTTAATGTAGACATAACTTAAACTCAGATATTTAGTTATTGTGTTATATTGCCAGCATTTGGAAGTCTTCATACTTTCAGATGACGAGGAAATGCCTGCTTTAACCTCTGCGTCGCTCTGCTGCACTTTATTCTCTATCTGCTTCCTGTTTATCTCTGCAGGTAAGATTAAACTTTAAATTCAACTGGCCTTCCTGATTTACAAAATAACTGATTTATAAAGTAACACCACTAAGAATTCCCTTCGTACTCATGTTTTAAAAGTGTATTTAAGTGGGCTGTGTGACCTGCCAGGTCGGGAAAGCTGCGCTAGCAAAGTGTGTCTAACTACGCTTATCAGTAATCATCAGTCAACTTGTAACGGCGTGGGCCCTGTGTCTGTTACAGTGGTCTTCTGCAGAAGTTAAAATGCTTTACAAACATTTAAAATGTAGCAGTCAGTTATCAATGTAAGGCTAGAGACAGCGATCTCTGGGCATGGTGGAGCTGTTTGGAATATATTAGCCTACTGTAGCTGTCACAGTTTACATGAAAGTAGTCTATTAAACCTTTAGACCAGGAGTCTCACACTTTATTTATTATTTATTCTTATTTCAAATATTGTATAACAAGACAAAACTGAACACATTTTTTCTTTTCATATTTAACAAAATGAAAATGCAGACATAAGTGTACACATTAGATACTGACTACTAGTGAAACTTGTTTTCTTTACAAATAGCTCACCAACTGAACTAACATAGCCATATCCCAAAACATGTTTGCACGCTCTGCTCATATTGCCTTCATATTAAATATTTTTTTTCTTTTTAAAGAACTTGTTTTAACATTGCGCTCAACAACAAACAAATCCTCCCTAACAAAAAAGTAACTTCAAGGGCCAAATTGTATTATATTTCTTCATGTTGGGATGCAAGTAGGGGTGAGGTTTAAGTAAATAAATAAATACAAATCAAATTCACAATGTGACATAAAAATCATATCACACAAATAGAGTAGAATATCACAGGCATTATATATTTATAGGATTAAAAAATGGACAAAAAAATGTTAAGCTTATAAGTTCATGGGAGAAAATACCTTTAACCACCCATTTCTGTAGTTTATTCCTAAAAAAAAACCCCAACTGTACCTTAAAACCCCTCTGAAACATAAAGGTTAATTAAAAGCTACTCATTTGGATCTGACACTGTCCAACTGGATAATGAATTGACATGTTGTTGGCTAAAAGTAAAATACATTTTTATTAGCATATAACTGTGACATGAACAATTGTACTTTGATGCTTTTAACCTCTCTGCTCTGTTGTTCCTTCTCACAGACCAGAAAAACATCAAAGCAGTGCCTGGACAGACGGTCACTCTGCCATGTCAAGCTCCAAAACACAGACATATCATAGTTGTAGAGTGGAGCAGACGTGACCTAGACACAGAATATGTCCTTTTGTACCGGGATGAGCAGTTTGATCCAGAAAACCAGCATCCATCTTTTAAGAACCGAGTGGATCTGCAGGACAGACAGATGAAGGATGGAGACGTGTCTTTGATTCTGAAGGATGTGATGACCGCTGACACTGGAACATACGAGTGTCGTGTTTTCCAGACAGAAACAAACAATGGGAGGAGAGTATATCTAAAGACTGGTCCCATCATCATCAACCTGAGTGTTGTTCTTCCAGGTCAGTCTGTTATCAGTGGTAAAACTGTTTCCTTGTTTTTGACCTGAGATAGAAATGTCTTCTTAGTAAAAATGTAGCGGTGCAAAATTTTGGTCCATTTATTTATCCCTTTTGTGGCTACAGAGAAGTGGTCTGTAGAGCAGATATGAGGAACACAAATGTAGCACAGAAATAATTCAATTTTTTTAATACCAAATCACAACAGCCACATCAGGGTGGTTTACATTATAAGGTAGACTACAATGGTACATATAGAAAAAAACCCACAAAAACGATATGACTCATTATGAGCAAGCACTTTGGCAACGGTGGGAAGAAAAAACTCAATTTTAATAGGAAGAAACCTCCAGCAGAACCAGGCTCAGTGAGGAGCGGGGCCATCTGTTAGGTTGATGGGAGGAAGACAAGACAAAGACATGCTGTGGAAGAGAGCCAGAGATTAAAAATAAGTATTGATACAGTAAGCAAAGAGCCACAGATTGATATTGTGAATATAAACAAAACACAGAAAGTGCTCAGTGCCATAGTGACATAAAAAATAGCTTTTTATAAAAATGTCTAGAGTAAACAAAATAAATGATGAAAGCTGAAGAAGAGCTCTCAAAGTCTTATGCAGTATAAGGAGTGAATCCCTGTTGTCTCCAATTCAGACATGTTAGTCATTGTTACTAGGAATGTGCCGATACTGATATAAAGGCCAATACCGTAAAATGTGCGTGTACTCATACTTGTAAACGTTAACCGATATCATGAACCGATACCAACTTATTTCATGAGTCAGAGGGTGGCTTGTCATTTCGGTTGTAATTTTTTTTTTAGTTTAGCCGGTAGGGGGATATATCGCTATGGGGTTAGGCGAGTGAGACTGGCGGCTCCTGTATTTACTAGGGGTGCAACGATACACAAAATTCACGGTTCGGTTCGGTTCGATACTTTGGTGTCACGGTTCGATATTTTTTCGATACAAAAAAAAATGTTCATGCCTTTTTAATTTGTCATTTATTAAATTTTCACGGCACATTCCACACCACATCTCTGTGCGTTCATCATTTGTTTGAAGCCAGCTCACCTCCTGCAACTACTTTTCCGAGAATACGTGCTTCTTTTGTGGTTCGGACTCCTTCTGACATTTCTTTGGAGGTGGAGGAACATCACAGTAATTGCTTAAAGGAGCTTGCTTCTTCGACATCTTTAAGAGTTCTAAACAAATGTCTGTCCTCCTCCTGAAAATCTTATGTACGCAAACACGCGTTGCAACTTCATATCTTGTTTATCTTTTTTATTTTGACAGCGAATGCGCACCTGCAGACCACTTATGTGCAGCCCTGGTTATTTAGCTCATCATATTGCAGCCACAGAAATTCTTTTGTCCATGAAACCATAAAGCTGCACTTTTTCTTTTTGCCTTATAGTCTGATTTGTCATAACTTTTCCGTTTTGTGGTAAGCTTTTCTTTGGCTGTCACTTCTTCACCCTGACCTGTCTTATTTGGCTCAGCAGAACTAAAATATATATCCTGCTGCTTTTACACGCGCACTCACATAATGCTCAGCGATCAACCTCTCACATGTTTAAGCTTGCTGTGGGAGATTTCACTTGTCATGTTTGCATAGTAAGCTAACGATTGATAAGACGATGTCAGAGGAATTGGTGCGCAAATTATCATCACTCACCAATCAGTGCTGTCGCTCTCTATACACAGTTCGCGCAATTGCAAAGTGAAAGCAAAAAACAAGCGCAAATTCAAACGCGATTTCAATATGTCACATATTGACAGTGGCTCACCCATGCCAATGACATAATTACCCAGCTACATTTCCGAAAGAATGCAAAAGCATTGACATATATTTTTCCTTCCTACAATAGCCCGACAGGCAGGGCAGAGATAGATTTTGGTAGCCCGACTGGGGCTAGCGATTTTGCGAGCCCTGTATCTGATTGAGGAATCACTCATCTTTGGAAAAGAGTTTATTACAGAGAAATGGCTCTTTCCAAAATAAAAGCTATACTATACGCTTCTTCTGGGCTATATTCTCAGCAGCATATTAAACATGTCAGGTCTCCATAAGGAGAATCATGTGCTAACTGCTGTCTAAATGACTCGGGTAAAGTTTGTAGCATGCATGCTTGTTGTTTTTGTCTGCTTCCACTTGTCTTTGCACTAGGATGATGTCGTCGTAAATGTGCAGTCATATTCGTTGTGTTCCCACTAGTGCTGTCAGCGTAAATCTCGTTGAAATGACGTTAACGCCACAACACGGCAAATCTCCGTTAATGATCGCCCCGTGCATGGGGCTGGACAGCCAACACGTTAACAAGCTAACTGCGCTAACACACTAGCTCCCACCCATGTAATTGAGCATTGCATGGCACATCCAACATACTGTTTTACTTTAGTCCATGACTCGCTTACCTTCAGGGTCATACGTCACATGAAAACCAAAATAATTCCAAACACCAGATCTGAATGAGGGTCGGGGAGGTTCAATTTGCCATGTTGCAAGGAGAGCTTAACTTCTGTCTCGCTAGCTTGCCCTGCGCTCTTCCTTCTGACTATGCTGTCTGTGTTGCGCGCTCAGTGGATCTGTGCTCGACAGTGCAGCCTAGGCGGAGTAGTCGAACGCAGATTCACTGAACACTCAACACAGACAGCATCATCAGAAGGAAAGTTGATAAAATAAATTACAAATGTTGTATTGTTCGATACATATGCGTACCGAACCGAAAGCACTGTATCGAACGGTTCAATATCGATACGAATATCGTTGCACCCCTAGTATTTACGCTAAACAAAATGTCAGCAGTGTGGACTTGTACATGGTACAATACAAGCAATTTAATAAAACATCTGAGGACGCATCATGCGCTGCAGTAAACTGAGTTTGCTAAGGCTAACACTAGACCAGAACAGCCAACTTTAACTCTGGTTTTGGAAAAGCGATGAAAAATGTCAAGAGGAAAATCCACGGGCATTTTATCGCTTTGGATGACCAGCCAGTGGAAAATGTAGGATTTTGCTGTCTTCTCAGCATACTCGAGCCGCGATATGAGATTTCCAGCCGCCCATACATCACGGACATAATGGTGCCAAAACTTTTTGAAGAGGTAAAAAAAAAAAGAAGGTCCATAACCTCATACAGGAGGTTTCAGCTGTAAGTTTCACTACAGACATTTGGACAAGCAGTGTGTTCCCGATGTCACTCCTCAGTTTAACAGCGCAGTGGATTGATGAGGAGTTTGTTCATCATCAAGTAACACTACATGCAAAGTCGTTCAGGGGCTCGCACACCAGCCAAACCATCGCAACTGCTTTCGATAGCATGCTTCAAACCTGGGATATACCAAAGACGTCTGTCCACGTAGCGCTCCGGGACAATGCAAGAAATATGATAAAGGCCATGAGTGATGCTGAGCTGCCCAGCCTACCTTGTATTGCTCACACTCTACAGCTAGTTGTTCATGAGGGCCTTCTGTCACAGAAGAGTGTTGCTGATGTGGTGGCAGTTGGCCACATAATAGTTGGACATGTTAAACATTCTGCTCTGACCAGCTCCCATCTCGAGGACATTCAATTAAGAATCAACCAGCCTGTGAAGCGGCTCCAGCAAGACGTTCAGACCCGCTGGAACAGCAAATTTTTTTTATGATACAGTCATTGATTGAGTAGAAACGGGCTCTGGGAATATTCGTGTCTGAATATGGACTCCCTGATACGCTCATGGCTCACCAGTGGACACTGCTGAAAAAGGTGATATCTGTTCTGGGTCCATTTGAGGAGTTAACTCGAAAAGTCAGCTCCTCAGATGCCATGGCTGCAGACGTCATTCCAGCAGTCACTGTGCTCCAGATTTCTAACAAGGGAGACTGATGAAGACCAAGGGATCAAACTGCACCATAACTGCTGCAAATGCCAAAGAGATGCTGAAACTTGAGCTGCTAAGCAGGAGGATAATGACCTGAATGAACCACCATCAAGAAAAGCACGCAGTGACCAGCCCATTACTAATCTGGACAGCATGTTTGATGAAATTGCAGATGAGCAGACATCAGCATCGGTGGGCAGAGGTGCGGTAGGTTCTAGTGTAGAGTTAGAGACATATCTTGGATAGGCTGCAATTTTATGAGAAGACAAACCTCTACAATACTGGATGGTTAATAAAGTGCGGTTCTCAAACCTGGCTAAACTGGCGGGCAGATACCTTTCGGCACCGTGCATAAGTGTTGATAGTGAAAGGCTGTTCAGCTCGGTGTTACACATTGTGAATGAAAGCAGAAACAGGCTCACAGCTGATCATGCAGAGGTGATTCTTTTCATCAAAAAGAACCTGCCTCTCAAAAACAGCTTAGTTCCGAGGTAACACCATCGCTTGCTGACTGAAGTTGTTTTGTTTGATTAAAATGTGGACCCTGCAAAAGGTGGTTCATTAATGTTATGTGAATCTGAAAGCTGTAGACAGTGCCAAATAGTTATTTTGTTTATTCTGAAACCTAATTTTCATTTATTATATTCTTCGTGGGTTTTTTTTTTTTTTCAATCTGAAAGCTGGAGAGAGTCCCAAATAGTTCAGTGTTATATATATATATTTTTTTTTTATTACAATGTGGGTACTCTGCAATAGGTTCATTAATGTTGTGTCTCTCTAAAAGCTGGAGTTCTTCAGTTATTTTGTTTGTTTGTTTACAATGTGGACACACTGCAATAATTTAACAGAAGTGTTTATTTTTCACTTGAAATTGTTTTTTGTGGTCATTTTTATTAATATTTTATTTTTTATCAACAGAGAATAAAATAAAACCTGCCTTCCAATTCTGTGTGTGTGTGTGTGTGTGGGGGGGGGGGGGGGTAGAATTATATACTCTGTATCGGCAAGTACTCAGATCAAAGTATCGGTTTTGTATCAGTTTGAAAAAATTGCTATCGTTGCATCCCTTATTGTTACCCATTTGCTGCTGAATAGAAGTATAACCTAGACAGTAGATAAGCAAGCAGACCATTCCACTGATGCAGTTTAAGAGACAAAAAGACTCACGGTGGTTTATACTAAGGGATAAAAGCTGCTCCTAAATGTACAAAATGAATTCCCAAAAATTCAGGATGCTGTGTAAAATGTAAATGGAAAAACATTATGCCATGTTTTGCAAATGTCACAAACCCATTTTTCATTCACAACAGAACATGGAAAACGTGTTGACTATTTTCAGTGAAATATTACACTATTTTGTTAAAATCCATCCATTTTCTTTTGCTGATCCGGGGCCAGGTCGCGGGGGCAGCAGCCCAGGTAGAGAACCTCAGACCTCACTCTCCCGAGCCACCTCCCCCAGCTTGTCCGGGGGAACACAAAGGACTTCCCAGGCCAGCCGAGAGATATAATCTCTCGAGCGTGTCCTGGGTCTGGCTCGGGGCCTCCTCCCGGTGGGACATGCCCGGAACACTTCACCCAGGAGGCATCCATGTCAGATGCCCGAACCACTGGCTGCTTTCGATGTGGAGGAGCAGCGGCTCTACTCTGAGCCTTTCCCGAATGGCCGAACTTATCACCCTCTCCTCAGTCCTCTGTTCAACCCATCTCTAATGCTGGGCAGACACTGTGTGATTTTTTTTTTTTTTTTTTTCTTTTTTTTTCAGTCGCGCGATTCAGCTCCTGCTCAAACTGCACGATTGACTCGCAGGGGTTAGAAGTTCATAGGTCACGATGCAGGGTCTCACACTATACGGCCCGATGCTCTGATGCGACCTGAGTGCTCACACTGTGCGTCCATAAAATGAAGGTTATAACAGAAATTCTGTCGCTCTCTCCCTCTCTGTCTTTCACTCACACCGATACGCACACCACCACCATCAACTTTGCTAATGAAAAACACTGATCAGGCAGCTGTGATTGAGCAGCATGTAGATCCAACTATTTTCAAGGTTGTTGTGTCGTGATAATTTTGTGATGCCACATCGAAAAGGCTCGGATGAGCTTTCCAAAGTTCTACAAGTTGTGCCTCCATCGCTTGTGTCCAGATCACACGCTGCACTGCTGTGCTGCGCTGTCTTTTTCGCTGACATTTGTGTTTGCGCGTGCGCAGTGTGGCAAACTGAGGCGACACCCTCACGACGGTCGCGAGGATTTCAAACAGGTTTGAAATCCTCGCGACCAAGCGATTGATGATCGGGAGCTCGTCGTGAGGTGTTAATCGCGTCTCGTTACCCCACGTATACTACACGATGCACGACGCACGATGAAGGCCAAAATCGGGCCGATCGCCAAAACGGTCGCACGACTCAAAAATCGGCTCAAAATGGGCCAAAAATCGCACAGTGTGAGCCCAGCATTAGGGAGAGGGCACCCACCCTTTGAAAGAATCCCATTTCTGCGATCTCGTTCTTTCGTCACTGCCCACAGCTCATGACCATAGGGTGAGGGTAGGGATGTAAATCGACCAGTAAATTGAGAGCTTTGCTTTTACAGCCAGCTCTCTCTTCACCACAACAGACCTGTACAGCGTCCGCATCACTGCAGCCACCACACCAATCTGTCTGTCAATCTCCCGCTCCCTTCTCCCATCACTTATGAACAAGATCCCGAGATACTTAAATTCCTCCACTTGGGGCAGGGTCTCGTCCCTGACCCGGAGTGGGCACTCCACCCTTTTCCAGCAAAGGACCATACAGACATATATACTTGTATACGCTGGACATACAGTGGCTTGCAAAAGTATTCGGCCCCCTTGAACTTTCCCACATTTTGTCACATTACAGCCACAAACATGAATCAATTTTATTGCAATTCCACATGAAAGACAAACACAAAGTGGTGTACACGTGAGAAGTGGAACGAAAATCATACATGATTCCAAATGGTTTTTTTTGTTTGTTTTTTTTTTTTACAAATAACTGAAAAGTGGGGTGTGCATAATTATTCAGCCCCCTGAGTCAATATTTTGTAGAACCACCTTTTGCTGCAATTACAGCTGCCAGTCTTTCAGGGTCTGTCTCTACCAGCTTTGCACATCTAGAGACTGAAATCTTTGCCCATTCTTCTTTGCAAAACAGCTCCAGCTCAGTCAGATTAGATGGACAGCGTTTGCGAACAGCAGTTTTTAGATCTTGCCACAGATTCTCGATTGGATTTAGATCTGGACTTTGACTGGGCCATACTAACACTGTTTTGTTTTAAACCATTCCAGTGTTGCCCTGGCTTTATGTTTAGGATCGTTGTCCTGCTGGAAGGTGAACCTCCGCCCCAGTCTCAAGTCTTTTGCAGACTCCAAGAGGTTTTCTTCCAAGATTGCCCTGTATTTGGCTCCATCCATCTTCCCATCAACTCTGACCAGCTTCCCTGTCCCTGCTGAAGAGAAGCACCCCCAGAGCATGATGCTGCCACCACCATATTTGACAGTGGGGATGGTGTGTTCAGAGTGATGTGCAGTGTTAGTTTTCCGCCACACATAGCGTTTTGCATTTTGGCCAAAAAGTTCCATTTTGGTCTCATCTGACCAGAGCACCTTCTTCCACATGTTTGCTGTGTCCCCCACATGGCTTGTGGCAAACTGCAAACGGGACTTCTTATGGTTTTCTGCTAACAATGGCTTTCTTCTTGCCACTCTTACATAAAGGCCAACTTTGTGCAGTGCACGACTAATAGTTGTCCTATGGACAGATTCCCCCACCTGAGCTGTAGATCTCTGCAGCTCGTCCAGAGTCACCATGGGCCTCTTGGCTGCATTTCTGATCAGCGCTCTCCTTGTTCGGCCTGTGAGTTTAGGTGGACGGCCTTGTCTTGGTAGGTTTACAGTTGTGCCATACTCTTTCCATTTCTGAATGATCGCTTGAACAGTGCTCCGTGGGATGTTCAAGGCTTGGGAAATCTTTTTGTAGCCTAAGCCTGCTTTAAATTTCTCAATAACTTTATCCCTGACCTGTCTGGTGTGTTCTTTGGACTTCATGGTGTTGTTGCTCCCAATATTCTCTTAGACAACCTCTGAGGCTTCTTCTTCTTTAGTCAAGTTTAACGGCAGCTTACATCCAAAACTGTTGCATTACTGCCACCTCCTGGCTGTTAATCGTCCGTCATTCCTGAATCCTCAGATCCTCTTGATGAGACCAGTATTTCTCAAAAAACGAAAAACCACCACTTTCCCTTCACCATGACTTAACTCTTTAACCACTTGTTCAAACGTAAGTTCCCTTCCACCACTCATTTCACCCTCCTGTGACTTGCATACTTCCTGCAACTAAGGAGTACATGCTCAACCGTCTCCATATCAAACCTCTGAGGCTGTCACAAAGCAGCTGTATTTGTACTGACATTAGATTACACACTCTATTAGCACTCATCAGGCAATGTCTATGGGCAACTGACTGACTGCACTCAGACCAAAGGGAGCTGAATAATTACGCCCACCCCACTTTGCAGTTATTTATTTGTAAAAAATGTTTGGAATCATGTATGATTTTCGTTCCACTTCTCACGTGTACACCACTTTGTTTGGTCTTTCTCGTGGAATTGCAATAAAATTGATTCATGTTTGTGGCTGTAATGTGACAAAATGTGGGAAAGTTCAAGGGGGCCGAATACTTTTGCAAGCCACTGTATACTCGCATATATACATGCATGCATGCATATGAGTCCAAACATCGGGTTAAATAACTTGGCCCTGCAAGCCTCTCTGCCTGTCTTTGCTGCATATTTAACCGGGCCAGTTTTGTTATGGTAAACAAAACTGGCCCGGCTGAGAGTGCACCTGGGACACTTTTTGCCTTTCTCTGTTGCCCAAAGTTGTGAAAAACCCTTCCTTAATGGATATAGTAGCATACCCCTGGCAGCAAACTCAACAAAGTTGTCAGGAGGATTCATTGTTTTTGTTCTGCAGTCGGTTTGATATCTTTTGGACTCACTTTGGCCATAAAACTGTCAAAGGGACCCAATTAAAAATGATGGATGGTGGGAACAGTGCTCAGACAGTTATGGAGTAGTGCCAGAAAGTTATGTAACACAAGTGTCGGAGATGAAAGAAGAACAAAATGCAAATTGACAACTGATTGGGGAAAAGTATTGACAAACATTAGATCGATAATGAGATAATATTGACCTTTGTAGACCTGAGAAAATACTTATTAGTTTAAAATTAATATGGTGCGAGTACAAAACAAGGAATGGAAAGTTACCTAGCAGCAGGAGGAGAGGACACTGATCCTATATAAAGGAGGGTCAGATATGCCCCAACCAGCTCCTTTTTTTTCCCTATCTGTCTTTGTGTGTCTCTGCTGTTTGTGCTTACAGGCTCTTCACCCTGAGGTTCACTTTGCTTTGCTTTCTGCTATTATTTTGCTGTACATGTACTGTTCTGCTGTTGATATGGCACTGTTTAATAAACTCTGTTCCAAGAATTGTACTCTTTTCCAGAGGATCCTTTTGAGTGAATGGATTTTTATTGGATCTAAAAAAGCTGGACCACCACATCATTGGTGGGATAAGGTTCTCATGATGGCTTCAAAGTTTGGAACCACAAGTCACTCTCTGCTTGACTGCTGTAGTAAAACACTTCTTTAACCTCTCTTCTTTTTGTCATTTCCTCTTTCAGACCAGAAAGTTGTCAACATCACAGCTGAGTCTGGACAGAATGTCATTCTTCCATGTCGAGCTCCAAACACCCTCCTGATACCAGCTGTAGAGTGGAGCAGACGTGATCTGGAGACACAATCTGTCCTTTTGTATTGGGAGAAGGGGATTGTTACATATTTCCAGCATCCATCTTTTATGAACCGGGTGGATCTGCAGGACAGACAGATGAAGGATGGAGACGTGTCTTTGATTCTGAAGGATGTGACTATTAATGACACTGGAACATACCAATGTCGTATCTTCATGAATGAGAAACACCCTTGGAAATCCATCATCAGCATCATCGACCTGAGTGTTGTTTCTCCAGGTGAGTGAGTAGAGTTGAGTGTGTGTGTGTGATCAGAGGTGAAGCTGCTTCCTGGTTGTTGATGTTTGTTTCTAAAGATGTTGTTGATGAGACTTTGTAGAAAGCAGCTGGTCTGAGTGATGTGATCAGAGTGCAGTAGATAATGTCTGACAGCAGTTTGAAGAGGAAATGGATTCTGTTCTGTTCTTCACTCATCACCTACCTGACAGCTGACACCTCACACCTGTTTCTCACCTGCAGGTCAGACAGGAGGACACACAGAGGATGGAGGGAAGGAGGATGGACTAACTCAAGGACATTATGGACTGGCAGCAATCCTAATTTTTTGTATCCTCCTTGGTGTTCTTATTTTTCTGATGTGCAAACAACCCAAAGATCAGTCAAAACAGAATTAACATGTTCAGCTGAGTATAATGTTGGAATGTCTCAGCTTCTTTTTGAATGACTTTCTGCAGTTCTTAGTGACAGAAGGACAAACAGAAGTTCCCAGTGATGGAAATCCTGCAGGCAGTGGTCAGTTAGAGATCTGACGCACCCTGAATGTCATCATGAGTATGGCCAAAAAAAATATATGGACTGAGCAGCAGGTACTTCATTGATGTGTGCCATCGTTGAACCAAAGTTTAGGAAAGAAAAGCTTTGAATCATTATGAACTCTTCTTTGAGAAGCAGCAGAGAGCTAAGAAGAAAAACAAAATACTCAGAGCTGGAGTTGGATGTTAGTCTCTTCACCAAGATAGAAGAGAACATAATTAATGATACAAATATTGGTTCTGTACATCTGACGTTTTTTTTCTTGTTTTTTTTTTTTCTTTCATGTTGTGAAAAATGCTGTAAATTAAGGTGAGGCAGACTAACTGCTATTTAAATATTGCATGAAAATCCTCTGCAGTTTAGTGCAAGATAACCAGGTTAGTTTGCTGTGCTGTGATGGATTTAACATAAAGAACAGTTTGTGACTGGTGCACAGTGGATGTGGTTTCATGGTCAGAGTTATGCTACTTTAGATGTAGCTGATTTATATGAATTTTTGCTGATGATGCTGAGATTCACTGAATTCCACTTTCATGCCAACTTGACACCGTCTAGAAAAGACAGGATAAGCAGTGCACGGTCAGTGTAGAGGATGTAAATCATACAGGACAACTCATTAAACATCCAGTTGAATTCATGTGTGTACATCCACAAGAAGCAGCAGGTCAGAGTTATGAGTTATACCTTTCCCCACACTAAACCATTACAACCAATTTTAAAGTTTCCCCACCAGCTGAATCCAACTTTAACCTCTAACAGTACATGTTTTACTGTTTAGAGGCAAAGTCACCCTCTACAATGTAGACAACAGAAAACAGATATTTTTTTTTTTCTTCAGATTTATGCTGAATATAATTAGAATTAAAAAAAAAAAAAAAAAAAAAAAAAGTTCGACAAAAGATTATGTCCCCATCTACTGATATTTCTTTAAATTATTTTGTGATTTTAGCACAAGGTTCAGTTAACTTTGCACAAAAGTAAAAAACATCCACTGAGTAGCTACTTTTTAACTTCCTTACTTTGAGTACATTTCAGAGTCTGTTCTTTGTTTATTTGTACTTAAGTAAAAATGTTAAAGTTGAATTTTTAGGTATTTTAACAGTAGTATTTGTACTTCTACTTCATTACCGAATGTTTGTACATTTGCCAATTCTGGTGTTCTGTGGTAGGCTATAAACATAATTGTGTCTGGTGTAAAGCTGGACATTCTACAGTAGACTATGGGGACTGACACTTAGACATAATGCTGCCATCAAATTCAAACTGAGCTAATATTTTTTTCTTAAAATGGTGCATTTAGCTTAAACTGCTTAAACAGTTTTAAAATTTTAATGTTTTCCATTTTCACTTGTGAACAATATAATGATGTGATTTGCAAATCATTGTATTTGGTTTTTATTTACACAGTATCCCAACTTTTAATAATCACAAATGTTTTTAGCATATTACATATATAATAAAGCATATGCTTTGACTCTACATGCACAATTTACATATCCTGTAATTATTAAAGCAAAACTTTCATTGACAATAAACATATCTTTTTCAAGACAGATCAGGCTAAGAGGGAAGCAGAAATTGCAAAAACAAAAATTAAAATCAGTTATATAAAGGATTGTTAAGTGGCTATAAAGGACTGCATTGATTATAATATAGGAGAGTATGTACAACATGGTGGTACTTGCAAAACAGGCCATTTCTTTATTTTATGTATAACCAATAAAAGTTCTGACTATTCATAAGCAAAGAGAAGAGAGTAACAATTCACAGGTGAGGGGCAGGATTCACAGATGGATTGAATCACAGATGCAGTGATGTTTGTGAAGTTCACTAATGTGTGTTCACATTTGTGTATTAGTTTAATACTATTTGGGGCAAATAAGCTTCATGAAAATCTTTTTATTTTGCTCGAAAAGAAAGGTTACTGTGGTGAAGAGAATGTCCTTTGAGCTGGATGTAATGTTCGCAGTTGCCACGTAAATACCATAGGGGGCACCATGGGCTTATGATTTGCCTGTATCCTGCTTTGCTGGGGCGGATTTAGCAAGTTATGTCTCCCATGCCATCTTTGTCTTTGTGGTTTTTCAGGGATGTGGTATTTACGCAAACTCAATAAAAATGCTGAAACCATTTGTTGTAAGTTCTAAGTTAAATATAGTTGTGTTTCGGAGTTGTGAGTAGTGCAAGTTATCTTATGAGACTTGACACAGAGTGTGTAGCACTGCTACACACATGAATGTTGACATTAGCGTACCGCTAAAGTACATGTTTTTCATTTGTTTTCCTGGTTTCCCTGAAGAAGATATATTCAAGTGGATACGAAAGTTGATTAGTAGAAATCTGTATAAAAAATAGGGTGACCTGAAAGTTGTTTATTATTTGGGTATAAAGGGGCATTTAAAGTGCAAATATAACCAGTGTTAGTCAGAAACCTTGAATTTAACATCGTAAGACCTTTGTCTTAAGATGTGTTTTGCATCTACAGGGAGTGCAGAATTATTAGGCAAGTTGTGTTTTTGAGGAATAATGTTATTACTGAACAACAACCATGTTCTCAATGAACCCAAAAAACTCATTAATATCAAAGCTGAATGTTCTTGGAAGTAGTTTTTAGTTTTAGCTACTTTAGGGGGATATCTGTGTGTGCAGGTGACTATTACTGTGCATAATTATTAGGCAACTTAACAAAAAACAAATATATACCCATTTCAATCATCTATTTTTACCAATGAAACTAATATAACATCTCCACATTCACAAATATACATTTCTGACATTCAAACACAAAACAAAAACAAATCAGCGACCAATATAGCCACCTTTCTTTGCAAGGACACTCAAAAGCCTGCCATCCATGGATTCTGTCAGTGTTTTGATCTGTTCACCATCAACATTGCGTGCAGCAGCAACCACAGCCTCCCAGACACTGTTCAGAGAGGTGTACTGTTTTCCCTCCTTGTAAATCTCACATTTGATGATGGACCACAGGTTCTCAATGGGGTTAAGATCAGGTGAACAAGGAGGCCATGTCATTAGTTTTTCTTCTTTTATACCCTTTTTTTTGCCTGTCCCGTTTGGCTCTTTTGCCATCAGAATTAATGTCTAAAGGCAAAGAAAGATGCCCAACGGATTTACTTTACCAAATTGACCATCCCAGCCTTGCCATAATGGTCCGTTTGATTCACCTTTTATTGTTTGTTTTATTTTCACTTGCTGAACACGGGACAGACTTGACTGGGGGAAAGAAGGGGAGAAAGAAAGAGGGAAAGAGAAACAGCTGAGAAGAGGGACGGGGGAGAAGGGCAAAAAACAAAAACCAACAGAATGAGCAGAAAAAGAAAAGAAAAAGAAAATACATATCGATCACCTGGATCACCTGCTGAGAAAGAAAAAAGAAAACAAGCAGAAGAGAACAAGAGTAATAGAATAAACAACATCACAATGATATATGGGAATATGACAGTAAATACTAAATATTAAACATTATTGTGCAGCACATAAGATCAACAGAACACAGTGTGCTTTGAGGTAGGAGCCAAAAAGGGTGTAGTTTGTGGGTGTGATCACCCGTGTGTACACCTGTGAGCATGGACGTGCTTGTTTTTTTTAAAAGGTTCCTTCATGTAATGATCTGCTAGAGGGTGTGGGGGGGCCACAGCCCCGTCCTCCAGGGAATGAAGCAGGTATGGAGGAGATCAAAACTCCAGACATCCAGAGGCCCCCAGAGCACAAGAGACCAAGGAAGACCAACAGAGGGGCAGCCGCGCCACTGTCCCAGAAAGAGCTGAGGAGAGTCCCAGATGAGGGCTCACTCAGCAGCCGCGGAGCAGAAGTGTTTCGATCGGCTCAGATATTTGAAGTTTATACATACGCTACATCTCACCTGAAACATGTTAAAAGTTGTGTTTTTTTGCGACCCAGAAAGAGAATAAGAGTAATATTAAAACTAAGTCGCTGCCGCCATTGTTGGAAACTGGAATTGGCTCGCCGCGCTATGAATTCTGCAATATGTTTTTCAATTTTGTTGTCCAGGTGGAAATTCGGGGAGAATGGTGGCTCCGGGATTCTCCCGGAAAAATCGGGGGTTGGCATGTTTGGTTGTTGGCAACATCACTACCTGTCAAACCTCCAGAGTAAATCATATCACAGAATATGAGGGCGCGTAGTTGAGACGAATCGCGTCTCTCACGGAGTCCTTTAGTGCTGCAGGCAGGCAACGTGTTCAAATAGCGCACAACTTCATTTTTTTTTTTATTTCTTTATGATGAACAAGTAATCTGAGTCCTGTAACTTTATGACGCTATAATTGAGATCAATAAATAAAATACGGGTTTTTTGTATAAAGTATCGGTATCGGATCAGTATCGTCGATACCACCCTGAAAGTACTTGGTAGATCGGAAAGGAAATCAGTGGTATCGCACATCACTACACATAAACAGGTGTGGGTTGGGAGCATCTAACCAATTAGATCATGGTTAAATGCACTGATAGGAGAGCAGTAGGTACCATCTAAGACCCAGAGCTCTTCCACAGCATGCATTTTAAATTTCTCTGTGATATTTGTGCTGATTGGGACCCTGAATGTAAAAACAAAGATCTAAAAACTCAAATGTGATTCCACATATTGGATGCCAGGTCCTGGAGGTTAAAGATAAAACTACAAAACTTAATGGATAACAATATAAATAGTTAAAAAAATATACAAACTGAAAGAAACACACAATTGTTGCTCATATATGAGACTTTCCAGACTTTTCCAGATGATTTCCAATGAATTCTCCAAAAGCAGTCATTTCATCAGGAGTTGCAGTGACGCGCCCGTGAGCTCCGCTGGCAGCCAGCCATGCCTGAGTGACCGAGCCCCAGGCCGAGAGGCCGGGGGCACCCCACCTCCGAAGTGGCCCGAGCGAGCCCCAGGCTCCAGGCCCCGATAAGCGGCCGCCAAGGAGTGAGCCGGTGCGTACCTGGACGCCCATCCCCAGACACAAAGAACCACCAACGCACCGACACCTGAGGGAGTCTGCCACTGGCAGGGGAAGTGGTGGTGGGGGGAGATAGGCCTCCAAACCTTGGAGGGCCTGAGATGTCCCCAGAGAGGTGGCGTCTGATACCCAACCTGACATATACAGTGGGGCAAAAAAGTATTTAGCCAGCCACCGATTGTGCAAGTTCCCCCACTTAAAATGATGACAGAGGTCAGTAATTTGCACCAGAGGTACACTTCAACTGTGAGAGACAGAATGTGGAAAAAAAAATCCATGAATTCACATGGTAGGATTTGTAAAGAATTTATTCGTAAATTAGGGTGGAAAATAAGTATTTGGTCACCTCAAACAAGGAAAATCTCTGGCTCTCACAGACCTGTAACGTCTTCTGTAAGAAGCTTTTCTGTCCCCCACTCGTTACCTGTATGAATGGCACCTGTTTGAACTCATCATCTGTATAAAAGACACCTGTCCACAGCCTCAAACAGTCAGACTCCAAACTCCTCCATGGCCAAGACCAAAGAGCTTTTGAAGGACACCAGGAAAAGTATTGTAGACCTGCACCAGACTGGGAAGAGTGAATCTACAATAGGCAAGCAGCTTGGTGTGAAAAAATCAACTGTGGGAGCAATCATCAGAAAATGGAAGACATACAAGACCACTGATAATCTCCCTCGATCTGGGGCTCCACGCAAGATCTCATCCCGTGGGGTCAAAATGATCATGAGAACGGTGAGCAAAGATCCCAGAACCACACGGGGGGACCTGGTGAATGACCTGCAGAGAGCTGGGACCAAAGTAACAAAGGTCACCATCAGTAACACACTACAACGGCAGGGAATCAAATCCCGCAGTGCCAGACGTGTTCCGCTGCTGAAGCCAGTGCATGTCCAGGCCCGTCTGAAGTTTGCCAGAGAGCACGTGGATGATACAGCAGAGGATTGGGAGACTGTCATGTGGTCAGATGAAACCAAAGTAGAACTTTTTGGTATAAACTCAACTCGTCGTGTTTGGAGGAAGAAGAATACTGAGTTGCATCCCAAGAACACCATACCTACTGTGAAGCATGGGGGTGGAAACATCATGCTATGGGGCTGTTTTTCTGCCAAGGGGACAGGACGACTGATCCGTGTTAAGGACAGAATAAATGGGGCCATGTATCGTGAGATTTTGAGCCAAAACCTCCTTCCATCAGTGAGAACTTTGAAGATGAAACGAGGCTGGGTCTTCCAACATGACAATGATCCAAAACACAACCGCCCGGGCAACAAAGGAGTGGCTCCGTAAGAAGCATTTGAAAGTCCTGGAGTGGCCTAGCCAGTCTCCAGACCTCAACCCCATAGAAAATCTGTGGCGGGAGTTGAAAGTCCGTGTTGCTCGGCGACAGCCCCAAAACATCACTGCTCTCGAGAAGATCTGCATGGAGGAACGGGCCAAAATACCAGCTACTGTGTGTGCAAACCTGGTAAAGACCTATAGTAAACGTTTGACCTCTGTTATTGCCAACAAAGGTTATGTTACAAAGTATTGAGTTGTATTTTTGTTATTGACCAAATACTTATTTTCCACCCTGATTTACGAATAAATTCTTTACAAATCCTACCATGTGGATTCATGGATTTTTTTTTTCACATTCTGTCTCTCACAGTTGAAGTGTACCTCTGGTGCAAATTACTGACCTCTGTCATCATTTTAGGTGGGGGAACTTCCCCTGCCAGTGGCTGACTAAATACTTTTTTGCCCCACTGTAATTGTGGGCTTGCAGAAGCGCTCACTCACTGCAAAATCATTGTCTGCGGTTTTGAAGAAGCGCTAATCAGAAAGGTTGACAGGAAACATCTGTTACGAAGATGAAGACAATGTTCTTTTTAAACTGTGTTAAAAGTCATTGTGGTCTTGATCTGACCTATGTATGAAATGGATCTGACGTTGAGGGGGTGTCAATAAATTTAAGCCCAGATGATATAAAATATTTGTTTATGCTTTGATTAAGTCGAAGATGGAAGATCTCGGGTGCTGAAGCTATGCCAAATGGCAGGCGTCTGAAGCAAAGCCTGCCCATGGGAGTTATGAACGTGGTTAGTTTTTGGGAGCTGGGATCCAGTGGTATTTGCCAGAACCCACTGGAGGCATCCAAAGTGGAGAAAACTTTAGCCCCTGCTAACTTAGGAGTTATGTCATCCAATGTGGGCAAGATGTACCGTTCACGCTTTACTCCCTTATTCAGACGTTTTAAGTCCACACACACCCTGACCTCATCCTTGTTGCGCTTTGGAGCAGGCATCATTGGTGCACACCAGTCTGTTGGGTCGGTGACTTCCTCAATGATGCCAAGTTTATTTCCTTTTCCACTTTTGGGAGGAGAGGAAAAGGCACCCGGCGTGGGGTGGTTACACTGTACGGCACTGCATCTTCGGTCAGCTCGATTTTTACAGGTTCACAGTTCAGCAGGCCAATTTCTCCGAACACATCCTCTGTTAAGTCACTACTGATTTTGTTAACTCTAGTGACTAATCCCATGCGCTTTGCCACTGTCTTCCCCAGTAGGTTACTTGCATATTGCCCTTTTATAACTGTAATCCAGTACTGGTACTTTTGGCCTTTGTACTCTGTAGTAGCAAGGAATTTACCCATGCACTTGACTTTTCCACCAGGGCTGTACACAGTTGGCTTACACTGGATAAGTTTGGGTCTCTGCTGTAGCTTATTAAGGGTCGTTTCTGTCATAACAGTGGTGTCTGTGCCTGTATCAATTTTGAAATCAACTGGACTGCCATTTACCAATAGCTCAATGTCCCAGTCGGCATCTGAGCCTGACTCCTCAATGACTGTTGTTTTTGGCTCAGTTACTGCTCCCAGGAAAAGCTCCCTATGAAGAATGAATCCTCATCTGAGTCCTCTACAGCCTCAGCCCTGACCTCTTTTAGCATTTTGGTTTTGCATACAACTTCAAAGTGTCCCAACTTATTGCACTTTCTGCATCTTTTATTGCGGGCTGGGCAGTTTTCTCTTTTGTCATGCACCCTGTTGCATCTTTGGCATTTTGGTTTACTCTTACCACGTTGTTGCTCATGTACCTGATGAGGTTGGTAGTAACTCCTTCTCATGCTGTTATTATGCCTCTGTTTCACCTCATTCACTGTGCTTTCCACTCGGTCTGCACTTTGCTGTTTGACTTGCTCACTCTGGCGTGCTAGTTGAATGGCTCTATCCAGAGTTAAGTCCACCTCGAGCTGGAGTTTTTGTGAAACATCTTTGTCAATTAATCCAATGACGATACGATCCCGGATCTGCTCGTCTTTACTGCCGCCAAACTCGCAGTGCTGCGCGAGCTCGTACAGGCTCCGCACGAAAGCCTCGACCGTCTCCCCGGCCCTCTGGCTCGGCTCCGTTTGTGAAAACAGGTGCGGTCGTGGATAACGTTTCTCTTTGGGACAAAGTGCTCATCGAACTTTTGTATAACCAGATCATACTCAAACTGCGGACTTGGCCTGGCCTCCGTAGCAGCAGGAAACACAAACGAGCCATATATTGGTTCGGCATCTCTCCTCATGGAGTAAAGAAGCGAGTTCACCTGCACTTCGCCGCTCTCCATCCCTAGCTTGGACGCCACTCGAAAACGGGAGAATCTCTGCCGCCATATCGGCCACTCTGCCGGCTCTGTAAAGTCGAACGGCTCCGGAGGTCCAAATTTAGCCATTTGTTCGTGTAACTCGGCGTGAAGTCCTCAATTCTGACACCATGTCATGTTCAGAGGCAATAAGACGCAGGGTTCTCAAGCACGAACCGCTTTTTATTGAATTGTAGCAGCAGTGTCCGTCGCTACATCAATTTCTGGAAAACACAGACACACACCGGTCTCCTAGCGGCCTCTAGTGGCTGCCCTCATGGTAGCCTTACTAGGACAACATAAACAGATTTCACAACACTAAGGTTCGGAGCCACGGACCTTCAGTAATAGTAATAAAATCACACAGCAATAGTACATTCACGTAGTTGTAAAATGCATGATAATATGTTAAGTAATCCAAAGTATTCAGAATACGTTACTCTCATTGAGTAACGGAATACATTACAGAATACATTTTAGGGCATGTATTCTGTATTCTGTAATGGAATACATTTTAAAAGTAACCTTCCCAACACTGCGTAACTGATAAGTAAAACTGCATTTATCCAGGTTATTGCGCTAAAGTGGTTAAGAAAATTCCAGTGACCCCACCCCACAAACCCATTTGAATTAATACCCAAGACTGCAAAAAGCAAAATCATCTTCAGTTCAGTTTACAACAGAAGGAACCTCTTACTTTGTGCCTGAGGATCCAGGTTCATGACTGAAGACTGGAGGATAATCTCGAGAATTGTCGCTGTTCATGGACATACTGCTGATGTCTGGAAACTCTGCTCTGTGTTTGTGCCGCTGATGTCTGGAGCACAAACACAGAATGAAACACATTGTTCTTCTACTTCTATGTTCCTGTTGTTGGCCATTAAGCTGGTGCTCTGTCAGTGTCAGACTCATGAGGCCGAAGCCCTGGATGTTCTCAAAACCACTGTACTTTCTGTAGGGGAAGCTGGCACCATGGTCATCCTTTTTAAGCCACTTTTGAATCCTTAGTTAATATTTTTGAGTTTGTTTTTTGTTTATTTCTTTCTGTTACATATCAAAGTCATTTTCCTTTCATCTGGATTAACTAATCCTGGCAACGGGAATCGGGATAATAAGTCACACAAAGGGTAGTTAATTAACTCGCTATTTTAACACAGGGTTAGCTACGCGCATGTTGACGTGAAAGGTGTTTAGTTGGCATCATCTAACTAATCATGGATAAGTATACTGTTAAAAGAGCAGTTATTTTAAAAATGAAAGAGAAAATTAAAAGGTCAAACACATACAGAGAGACAGCAAACCAGCTGCTTTGTGAGAGCTTGTTCGACAAAAATAATTAAGTCAAGACAGGTGGGGTTGGTGCGTGTGTGCGCTGCTCTGCTGGATTCTTTGTAGCACCGGGCACACAGCCCAGATCTTGTCTTAGCGAGAAAAACCTTTAGCTGCTTGATTAGGATGACTAAGCGTAATTTAGATGATTGGGATTTCATTGTTTCTGATTGGAATACAGCTTCCAAGATCTTTTCCTATTGAGTTATATTTACACAGAGACAGGTGTTTCATGGCCAAAGCATGCCCATTTCTCTCCTCCAATGTCTCTCCTTTCAAAGATGAGACCATAGGCAGATTCAAGTGATTTGTTTTTGTGACTATTGTTCGTTGATTTTATTGCTTTCCTCCGGCTGAATACAGTGGCTTGAAAAAGTATTTGGCCCCTTGTACTTTCCCACATTTTGTCACATTACAGCCACAAACATGAATCAATGTTATTGGAATTCCACGTGAAAGACCAACACAAAGTGGTGAACACGTGAGAAGTGGAGCGAAAATCATACATGATTCCAAACATTTTTTACAAATAAATAACTGAAAAGTGGGGTGTGCGTAATTATTCAGCCCCCTGTGTCAATACTTTGTAGAACCACCTTTTGCTGCAATTGCAGCTGCCAGTCTTTTAGGGTATGTCTCTACCAGCTTTGCACATCTAGAGACTGAAATTCTTCTTAAATAATATTAAAGACTGCAAAAAACAAAAGCATATTTGCTCAATTTACAACAGAATCAGTCACTTACTTTGTGAATGAGGGTCCAGGTTCATGACTGAAGACTGGAGGATAATCTCGAGAATTGTCACTGTTCATGGACATGGATCCTGTAAACTCTGCTCTGTGTTTGAGCTGCTGATGTCTGGAAACACAAATATAGAATGAAGCCCAGATTGTTCTTCTACATGGTGTGCCACTCTTGGTGGCCATTAAGCAGCTTATCCCTCTGTCAGACTCATGAAGCTGAAGCACTGGATGTTCTCAAAGCCACTGGAACCATACTCATCCTTTTAAAATGACTCTTGAATCTATAGTTAACATTTTCAGTTTTGTTTAGGTTTTTATGTTACATATCCAAGTTATTTTTCATTCACCTACATTCACTAATTCAAACACTGGAAAAAAGGATAATGAGTCACACAAAGCTAGTTAATTGAGTCTCTTAATTAAACGTCTAGCTATGAGCATGTTCCTTTGTAAGGTGTAGCATCTAACCAAATCAAAATCATAGATAAAGTAGAAGAGCAGCTATATTACAAATGAAAATAAAACTACAAAACTTCATGGGGAAAAATGTAAAGAGATTAAGCACATATTACAGAGAGACAGCAACACAGCTAAAAATACGACTGTGTGAGTTTGTCGAGTGCTTTGATCAAAATGACTGGAAAAGAGCTAAAATGTCAACAAAGCCTAAAATAATAATAATAATAATAATAATAATAAAATCTAGTCAAGTTGCTTAATTGTAATTTCAACCATGTGTTACAGTACACAGTGAAACAAGACAGTGTTCCTACAAGACCCATGGTGCTACACATAACAGAAAATCAACACAGGACTGCAAAACACAGGGCAACACCAGACAGAGGTGAATGATACAGACACAAGAAAGTGAAACAGAAAAGTGCAACATTGACAGTGGGTTGTGCAAAAGACAAAAAGTGGTGTTGTATAAGTAAAACAGAAACAGTCTCTTACTTTGTGCCTGAGGATCCAGGTTCATGATTGAAGACTGGAGGATAATCTCGAGAATTGTCGCTGTTCATGGACATACTGCTGATGTCTGGGAACTCTGCTCTGTCCTCAGCTAAGCTTTTCATCTTTAGGCAGTCTGGCAGAACAACAACAACGACTGTGAGTGCAGGTTGAAATTCCTGACAAACATATTTATAGAAGCCTGTGACTTGCAGAACAGGAAATACAACACACATATGACACCTAAACACACACACACACATAATAAACCTATTCGACCCGCCACCTAATGAATGAACAGATCCTTGTTCTCTTTTAAAAACCACAGAAAGACTGCTGACAGGAAAATGTGACCATGAAGCAACGATTTGATGTTATCCATCATGCTTCTTTCTGGATTAAGTCACAAACTTGAGCACTAAAACTAACCAAAACAACATTCACCGTTTTTGTTCTAACTTACGAAACATTCATCTCATGTTTTCCAGTCAGGAACTAATTTTCTGATTATTCTAAAAAACACATAAATGCACAGTAACACTCACCGTGTTTTAGTCCTCCTGCTTTGTTTTTAATCCTTTGTTTCCGCCTCACCTTATGAGAGCAGTCCCTCCCCACTCCACGGGAAGTTGAATGACTACATTCACTCACACTGCTGTGTGAGACACAGATTGGCTTTTTGAAGAGATTTATATTTGCATAAATGCCACCAGCATGGAGTCACTCACCCAGAGTGCTCAGATTACGAACTAAAACGACTTTAAACAACTAAAAATATGTCTTCAGATATTTTTAAACAAGCTCATTTTTTTTAAATGTACTTATTTCAATTTGAACATGCATACAAATGATATTAGTCTCAGCAGTAGCTTTCACTGTGTCATGTGCCGATTTAGCACCTGAAGGGTTTGCTCCACCCACAGGTCAAAGGTCGAACCTTCATCTACTCCTCATTTTGCTAAGCGCTGAGATGTTGGTGTCACATAACAAGTCAATAAATGAAAACAATAATAATTAAAGGACAGTGTAATCACCAAAAATTTGGTTTCTTGCCCAAGAGCAACAACATGCTATTGTGGGATATACATTCAGCAGGGAAATGATATTCAGCACCCCTGTCATTTCAGCATTACTTTTTAGATAGTTATTTAATGTATTTATGTATTTTCTGTAACCATTATCACTCCAGTGGAAACACTTTGGGAAGCTGTGCCTCCTCTGGTTTTCTCCTTGGACCTCCGACACTGCCGTTACGTCTAGTTGGACTTTTTGGTACAACATTGTTGCCTTTCTCTCTACTTCACCTCCACCTGAACTTGTTTCTTTTTATAGAAAATGCAGCATCTTACATCATCATTGTAACTGTATGCAAACAGTGTCCAGCTTTACTTTAGCCAGTTTTACTAACGTACTTTTTTACTTCAGAAAATCAGCCTCTCTGGGAGGCTGATTTTATAGCTGATTTCTTTACGCACTAATTTAATTAACTATAATTTACAACATAGCATTTGAATGCTACTTTGATGCTGCTCTCACAAACAGGACCGTCATTTATTGATTCATTTCCAACTTTTGTCTCATGTTTGCTTTTGTGTTTCATAATCTCAGAGTTGGTGAGGAGGAATTCAATGTGCCACAAATGTACTGACAGTAAATGTGTCTGTGTGTTAATGGAATGCAGTTCAGCAGCTCTGGGGTGACTTTGTTTCTCATAAACTCCTGATGTGAACTGACATGTTCTGTCATTTCTTAAATAGTAGAGTAACAGCAACGGTTTGTTTGATTTAAACAGTTTTATTGTGTTTAGCATTTAAATCAAAATGAGATTTAAATTTATGTTACTTATGTTATGTTACTTAGTTTCTACAGCATTTTAGCTGTAGAAAACTAAGTAACATAACATAATATATACATAATAACAGTAAAACAACAGATTAAGTGAACAGAACTTAAATAAATAAATAAGAAACACAGGAAGCATAAAAGGGTGTTGTCATCAATTTTATATAATCGTTTTTTTGGTGCTCTCAATAAAATGCTGCTGATCCAGTTCCAGAACAAACACAACAAACCACAAATTACACAGAATGATGGCTTAAAACGGTCATCCAGTGTTGTCCTCACCTGATCTTTAGACATTATAAAAATGTTGGGCAAACCTTTCTTGATATATGATAGAAAAATAGTCACAAAACCTGCTTTACATCAGATATCAGATGTACGAGGTCGTACCTGTAGAAGACAAGTTTGACCAGCAAAAGCTGATAATCAACCTGACTGTGTCTTCATGAACAAGAGTAACTAACTAAACTTAACACAGATGCATATGATTTGAAGTTCATGACCCTCATGCCCAATTGTCTGTTGCAGAAATGCTTTTGTACTTTAAAACAAGCTCATGAGTAAAATCTAAGACCATCTGTCTAATCTGCTCAAATAAAAAGGATAAATGTTTTAAAATCCACTGCACTGATGACTGAGCTGGTTCTGGGGGGTTAAAGATGGATGTGTTGTGCTTTGATGCTGCTCAGTAGGTCAATACGACTATTTCAAATTTCAAATGAAAAAAAGTGAAGGGTCAAAGTGAGCCAAATTTAACTTAAGTAAATAATATTCTTATTTACTTATTTACTCCACAGCAGAGTTTTTGCTCTTTTTTGTGTTTTTGTGTGGAGTTGTGTCACATTCACACAACTAAATCTAAAATACATCCTGGAGCAGTTACTGCTGGACTCTGATATTTGTCAGTTTCCTTGTTTTGGCCTCTTTATGTGAGATTTGCCTGTTAAATTAAACCAAAGAGCATTTCTGTTTGTATTCAGTATAAAGTCAAAGGTCACTCTCAACATTAATCTTCCTCATTATTGTGTTTACAGCGGTATCGTATTTTATTTTATTTATTTACTTTTATTTCCATTAAATTTCCATGAATTTTCTTTTCTTCACTTGTTTAACAGATTTTAAAAATGGTTTTCATGCTTAAACTGACATTAATAAAGCGGCCGCTCTGCTGTAACACCAGGTTTCACCAGAAGATGACAGCAACCTTCAAATTACACTCCTGCTCATTTCAAGATTCATGGAGAAGTTTAACTAGAGCAGCTCTGAGGTCCTGGAGGTTACATGTTCATGAGTTTGTAGTTTATCAGATACTAAAACACTTTAGCTCTTTGTTTTTTAACTCTGATTGTGATTTAATTTGTTTCCCAACTTAAATTTTTCTATTGATTTTCTATTGTCAGCATCAGGTTTATTCACCACCATGATTACTTTAAAATAACATTAGTTTAAAAATAACAAACAAATTCAAAAAAAACTTTTTAGTCTCAAATACGGGCATCTTCTATGTTTTTCTGTCCTGTTTACACTGATTAATATTCCCTCATTTTGATGATTTTTATTTGCTTTTAGTACTGATGTGAGGAGTTTTTCAATGAACACAACAAATACATACTGAAATTTTCTCCCCAACAGCTTGGGGAAAACCACAGAACCACATGACAAACACACATGACGACATAAGTTTATTCAGAAATTAAATCCCTGCTACAGTAACAACAGCAGGGTCAAACAGTAAAACAATTTCAATGTCACTGCAGACATTAAAAACATACATATTTATTCTACCATGGCTGATTTTACAAGGAAATACACTTTTAAATTTTAAGATAAAGAAGAAGAAATTGTTTTTTTCTTATTTAGTTAGAAAGAAATATTAAAATCTGGTCATGTGAATGTTGTACTCTGGTCTGAAGTGTTGGGGGCATCAAGTGGAGAACAGCAACTGGATGTCACTGGTTGGACTGGTGGACTGAAGAGCAGATGATGTCAGGATCTGGTTTAAAGTCTGAACACAAACACACAGATTAAAACAATCATTCCGTTTTTCACGCTGGGTCTTGGTATAGCACCTTGGTTCATCCTCTGTCTGAAACAAATGGTTTTAGTTCCTCTCCTTTAGCACTTATTTCTTCTGACTGGCTGCCCCTCACTAACAGCAGGTTTGAACAGCATTTGGGAGAGACTTCTATGCCTGAGATTACCGTATTAAAGGATCTCCCCTCTTTCTAACATCATAAAGAAACAAAAACCATTTTAATAAGAGAAAACGGCATTATAAACATATTATTAGGTGAATTACCCCTGAAATTAAATTTGATAGGACCTAAAATTACTTGTTGGCATAACAGTGACACCTTTTGGTGAAGAAGTTAATTACAGTCACATGATTGGTTGCCCTTCAAGCTAAAGCAGCACAGGAGCCAGTTTAGCTTACCATGCACTGGACGTTTCCTTCTGTGCATTTACGAAATAACCTTCAGTAGTAGGTTTATTACCTGTCAGGACATTTGTGGTTTCAGTTTATTGCAAGACGTGTTAATTTTTGTTGAGGGAAGTTTCTATGGACGCTAACTGTATCTTTGCACTCCATGTTGTGAGTAGCATCCATATGCTAGTCTAAGCAGTCTTATCAATGGCCTTGTGTTACCTGATGAATCTGTTTGAATGTGTTCTTAATTGTTTCACATTTCTCAGTTCTGTTTATTCTGTTTGTTTAACAAGTATTATGTAAAGTAAACATACATTTCTGTATCAAGACATCTGGAAGAATCAACAGTGCTTAACTAACATATCCTACTGTTTCCGGTGTTCGCAGACTACACACAAACACACCCCATATCCAGCTCTGCATGTACAAGACTAAAAGTTAATATTGGTGTTGTTACGAGAATCTTTAATCAGGTTTACATTCTGCTGCATATCTTGCTCAGCAACAGGTCAAACTTAGAGGAAGTGGTTTACTTCTGACAGAGAGATGAGAGGTTTGATAAGTCTGAGCCCTGAGCTTGAGTATTGGTGTGGTTTTGTTAGCTTAGTTTAGCATAATGGCTGGAAACAAAGAGAGCAGTTAGCTTGTTTCTGTCCAAAGTCAAAGGTAAAGATCAGCTGTACCTGGGCCTTCTTGTTCTGATGATTGTTTGTCCACAACTGATGTCTTCAGGTCTCACTGCTGAGTCAGCCAAATCTGTCTCTGCATAATCAAATACATTTAAATTACTGCATGTACAACAACTGCAAGATTATTATTGCACTACATTTATAGCAAGACATTTTATTTTAATCTTCATATCTGCATTGTTACGAAGGCATTAAGATAAACTGAAGCAACTTTTCAGTTTCCTCCTCTAAACGCCTACTGTTGACTGCATAGAACTGGAGGCTATTTCTGAGAAAAAAAAAGTCGACGACCGCAAAGCTGCCATTTTGTTTCAGTGCCAACGAACGCTCTCACGTCATGAATACTTTTATAGACCCACCTAGCGCACACTGCAGTGAGAAGTTTCATCAGACTAACATTAAACAGCAGGAAGTAGGTGCAGTGGTTTTACATGAAGAACTTTAAAAATAACGAATTGCTCTGAAGAACAGATTAAGAGGCTGAAAACACAGTTCAGAACCTTTGGTCTGTTCAGTCTTTCTCTTTAAACGTCTCATGTTAACTGTAAATTTGTTCTTTAAATCCAGCTGATACCATCCAGGGAGGTAACTGAAACCACTGAATCTATTTATGCTGTTTTTGTGCAAATAGAAGTGACAACAGGTTTCATTCTATCACCTTCAGACTCTTGACACTTTGCTGGAACAAACAGAGAATCTGAATGTGACGACAGTGTATCGATAACGGCACCCTGCAAGAGCTGGACGGGCAGTAAGACCTGAATGGGTTACAGGTTCCATCTCATGCTACAGTAAACACTATGAGAACAAATAGATTTAGGTCTGTTTGCAGACATAATTTCCACATAGAAATAATTTCTACATGCCTTTTCCTCTAATAGAAAGCAACAGCTTTAAAACAGGGTGACATTTATGGAAAGTGGCAATATTTGATTTGTATTTGAGAAATTGGTGTCCCTATGTGCATTAAAGACATGGTTTGGATTATGAGGACATTTTCTCTGACCTTCATCTTTTCAAAGCTCTTAGGCTGAGTTTGAGACAGCTGAAGTGTTTTCTTTCTATCAGAAACAGGATGCTGGACGACTGCAGAGCTGTTAGCTTCAGTTAACCACAGACCACAAACACACAGTCCAGCTCACAGTGAACAACACTCAGTAAGTACAGTTAAAAACACAGATGGATACATCTGACTGAGCTCCAGTCTCTTCTGCTTATTCAGGTTGCTGAAGGCAATCTTATCAATTCAGCAAGATGTTTTATTTTACTTTTCTACAACCTACATCTTTACCCTTCTGATCATGTCTAAAATACATCAAAATCAGCAATAGTTTTCAGAAACCTAAATCTGATTCTATCTTTATACTACACAGCAGCTTGAGGCAACTTTTGCTGCGATTTGGCACTGTATAAATAAAACCAAAGGGAAAAGGTCAGAGAAAAAGCTTTTGTACTCCCAACTCTGCTCATAACATCACTGTCACATAATCTTGTCCCTCTTTGGGGGGAAACTCTCACTGGGTTTAAATCTGGGACTCTCCACCATTTGACCTTAGAACTGAAGAAGCTTCTCGGATGAGAGGTGAAACGTCTTCAAGTAACTTAAAGAAGTCCAGACGCTTTTCTCTGCAAGCTCCTTTGACTACGATGACCTGGATGACTGAGAACCTTCACAGACAATCTTGTTATGATCTCACTCCCAGATTGATCCCAAATTAAAACTGCACATTCACAAAGAAACTCTGACAACTCAGCATCCATCTTAGTAATGCATCTCCTTCATCTGTGTGAAGTTCTGTTAAACAGCTTCAGTTCAATTAATTTCCTACAGCATCAATTTAACAGTCACCACAAGGTCCTCTAAACTCTGAGCATTATGCCAAGCACAAACTTCAAAATACAAAAAAATGAAGTACCAACAGCTGGAGTTCCTCTTATGTTCACTTGAGCCTCCAAAGGTGAGTTTAGTTCACTTCATGAACACAGTAATCCAAGAAAAATCAAGAACACTGAACAAACATGTTTGCTATGATAACTTGGAGCTGAAACTGGAATGAGCCTCACCATAAAACCTGCCATGAAAAAACAACAACACAACACTACCTTTGCTTCGCCTGATTGACTGTTGCAAATTATTTGATATCTTGACAGTGTTGTACGTGACGTGAGTGATGATGTCATCTTCTTCTTGATCTGCTCAAGTGATGCAAAATGAATGACAATGTAAATGCAATATCTAAACAGAGATGGAATGATCTTCTTCTAAACACAAATACTCTCAAACTTGAATGTGAACTTTATTCTACTAAAGAAACTCGGACATGAAAGATCAGGAAGTCTGAGTCTCACCTTCAGGTTTCCTGTGAACACATCGTCTCACCAGCAGAACCAGTAACACCAGTAGAACCACAACACACACTGATCCAACACATGACAACACAGAGAGAAGAGGAAGAGAGAGTGATGGTGGAAGAGTGATGGAGGTGGAACCAGGAGGAGGTGTGGATGTAGGTGGAGGTGTGGATGTAGGTGGAGGTGTGGTGGTGTGTTCCCCTAAAATAAAGCAAACACAGTCATTAAGTTGTCGTCACATTGTGAATGTTGAAAGCTGCAGAAACACAGACAGGTGAGTGTGTCACCTGTGACAGTGATCCAGCTGGATGGAGACTCTCCATGACCGCTGATGTCACACTTGTAGAGGCCTTCATCAGACCTGGAAACATGCTGGATGGTCATGTGACCTGTAGGCTGCTTCCTGATGAGGGAGCCATCTTTATAGAAAGCAGCTGGGAGGTTGGAGGGAGTGGTCTTTGTTTTACAGAGCAGAGTGACGTCATCTCCCTCCATCACAGGGAGGACAGGACTCTGCAGGATCACTGATCCACCTCAACACAGAGACAAACTACAGCATTTCATCCATTTACACACAGCTTCATCAACACTAACTCCACACACTCAGCTTACCAGTGACTGTCAGGTTAACCATGTTACTGATGGGACCCTCTCTGGACTCACACCAGTAAACTCCACTGTACCAGGGGTACATATAGCTGATGTTACAGGAAGAACCAGCACCTTCTCCCCAGTCATCTCCACACTGAGTCCTCTGTCTTTTGCTTGTGTTTCTCCTCAGAGTCCATCCAGCAGAGCTGTCGTCCTCCTCACAGCTCAGAGACAAAAAGTCTCCTCTAAAGAACTGAAAGCTGCTGGGACTCACAGTCAGACGAGCTGTGAGAGTTAAATTGAAAGAATTATGATCTGTTGGACTTTAAATTCTGAAACATGAACCCAATCAGGTCATATCAGTGAGCATTTCTCAGGTTTAAACTGTGACAGAAGAAGGTTACTGACCTTGGTTTGTTGTGCAGCTCAGCAGTGAGATCAGAACTAAAGAGAAATCACACACAAACTCATCTCTTTCTCAAAAAAGACTGAACATAAAGTGATTAGATCTAAAAACCATCTGATAGAATATGTCATCAATCCATCCATTTTTTTAACCAGTTATTCAAATTACAGTTGAGGAAAAGCTGCAATTTATTCCAGCTGTTATAAGGTGAGTACAGATCATTAGTCCATCACAGACTAACATTCACTATCCGAGTTAACCAAACATGTCTTTGGACTTTGAGGTAAACCTACACAGGCACTAGTCACTGCACCTCTGTGAAACCTGTACTGTTAAATATGATTTACAGATCATTATTTTGATAAACATCTTCAGTGTTGGGGAGTAACACTATACATGTACCACAGTTACGTATTTGTTCCGTTACAGTTACCGTTTAAAAAGGTGATATTCAGAATACAGTTACTTTGTTGAAATGAATGGATTACACAGCGGCCTTTTCCTGTTTCTTATGTTAGGCTGTGCCCTCTCTATTTCTGGTAATTCCACGCTGGTAGAACCTGAACAAAACTCGCATTAAGAGGCTCTAATGCCTGTGTCTCAATCTCACGGCCCATGTCACCTCTACTTGCGGCCTGCATAATGACATGAAGAAATATTTTTTTAAATTATTATTCAAAAAAAAAGTTTAATATAAAGCCAATAGGCAGAGTGTTACAGGCATCGCCCTAAAGAATGTAGCCTCATGAACAGTGTAGTCCGTGCTGCAGGGAGAATGGACTGCTGTACCCGTTATGTGTCTGTGAGCGAGGGAGGGAGAAAAAGGGGAGTGGAAAAGTACGAGTTGTCATCGAGCAGAAACGGGAGATGGAAGCATGTAAATATAATAATAACCACTGCAGCCAAGAAGAGTGCCTGACGAGCCCAGTTGTAAGTAAGCTGTTAAGACTCGACTGTACACCGTGTTCATGTTTTCCTCAGAATCAATAAGTTCCGTTGGAGCAACCTTTCAACGCCTCTCTCTTTCTCTAGCTAGCAAACTTGACCCAGACAACAAAGTAAAGCTAGTTTTGAGCCCAACATGGAACCTGACGTATCAGCCAGGGATGCCTTTACTACGGTTCGGAGCCGCAGACCTGTTTTATATATGCGTGGAATAGTTTTCTATACGAGATCGCTGCTAAAAGTGCAGCCTTACCGAATGTCCACCCTACTGTTACTCATTTATATTAAGATATTGGTATGGTGAATAACCTTTAGGAACAGTAATAAATCACACAGCAATAGTACATTCATGTGGTTGTAAATAGCATGGTAATATATTAAGTAATCCAAAGTATTCAGAATCTGTTACTCTCATTGAGTGACGTAACTGACTATGTTACAAAATACATTTTGGGGCATGTATTCTGTAATCTGTAGTGGAATACATTTTAAAAGTAACCTTCCCAACACTGGACATCTTCCACTTTTTCTCTGACTGCTACTGAATTTAAAGTTTTTATTTTTTATTTTTTTATTTTCTGTTTTTTAATCTGAAAAAAGTGTGCTGACTCTACTGTATACTTTAAATAACCCACTAAAGTCACTTCAAAGTTGTGTTGATATAATGAGTGAATGATTTGATCTTTTCACTGCCTGCTGTGTTTCCTCGACTCCTGAGCAAAGATAAAGAGTCAGTTCAGACCTGCAGTTGGTCCTCGTGGTGTTTTGAACTTGAATTCAGCCTGATTTGTTTTTCATGTCTTCTCCTCCATCATCAGTTATCAGGAGAGCAGACAGTCAAAGTACAAGAATTCAAACAAACACAGAGATTCTACTTACAGAGCAGACACAGCACAGATGTTTCCTTCATCGTCCTTCTCACTCATTTGAGCTTTTTTTCATTTCTGTCACTGACACCAAGTAAAGCCCGCCCTCTTCCTCTGAGCACCAGCTTTCTATTGGTTCAAAGACAGAGGTGGGGGGCTATTTATAGTATTTACTATTTACTTATGTTGTACTTGTGTACAAATTAGAGATGGCACGATACCACTTTTTAATGTCCGATACCGATTCCGATATCATAAATTTGGATATCTGCCGGTACCGATATGAATCCGATACAGCGTATTTTTTAATCAATAAAACTGTTTTTTATAAATATCTTGCTGCATTTTGTATAAGTTCATACTCAAGTTTTAAAAAACAAGAGACTGAAGCCATTCTGTTATACCTGTATCCAAAAAATACACTCCACCCAAAACATTTTATATTTCAGCAACACTGATCAATCTAATAAACTTAAACCTACACCATCCTTCCTATTCTGGTATTTTAAAGACTACTTAGTGGAAATATTAAGCAACCTAACTAATAGGGTTGCCAACTCCAAGCAAAAATATTAGGGAACCACCCTCCGCCCTTATTCGATGTAATCAACTTTAATTTAATGCAAGTTTAAAACAAATGCACAGAAATCAATTATTTTTCTACAATATTTAAATAGATTCAACATCTTTCTTCAACAGAATTGCAGACTGCGCAGATGGTATCTTCCCAAAGGAAAAAGTACTATAGCTTACCAGGGTGTATATATGACTTACTATATACAATAATGTATTTTTATACATTTAATCAGATGACGACTTTTGTTGTAAGATTCAGATAAGTATTTATTCAAAGTTTTTAAATGACATAAAAAAGAAAAATATTTCTTTGTGCCCCCCTTTCCCTGTTAATGCCCAACCTGTGTCCCGGGCAAAACTTTGCTAGACCCGCCCCTGCACGGTTACCAGCTGTCAGCTACCTAAAAAAGGATCCTGGTGTTATTTGTCTCTCAGAAACAGTTCATAACTTCCCTTCAACTCATTCATGTCACCCAAAAGGTAAACCTGTTTCTCCATCACCTGCTCAGCTCTGATGATTCAGTAAGGACATCTCCTGGTTTCATCTTCATGTTTCCCTCTCACCACATATCCAAACGGATATCATGACCAGCAGCTTTTACAGCTGTGGCTCCAGCAAACATCAGCTGACACTAGAATGTAATATTAAACAAATTATAACAACAGCTTATCAAGCTTAAACGTGCTGCTGTTGTTTATCTGCTAGTGTCCTCTTTCTAGTGCAAAGTGAGCGATAAACAAACAAGAAAGACGGGACAGCTGATCATTGATCAGTTTCATGTTTGAAGTATTAACAGGAGAGGGAGGGGGTGAATGAGAGAAGTAGATAGTGATGGTAAAGTTGATTCTTTTTACTGAATCGAGTTTTAATGAGTCACTCACCAAAGTGAATCGGGATTCTAAAAAACAACAACTATTTTATAGAGCAAAAAAGAGCAAAAACATTTCTAAAATTAAGCAATTTCCTATCAAAATTGCTTAATAAACATTTATTTTGTTTATTTGTATTTTATTAGTATTTTCCTTAAATGTGTCAAATATATATTTTCTCATCTAAATGTCCACTGCGCTGTGAGCCAGGGGGCGGTAATGCGCCTTAACATTGGTTGCCAACCAAGAAGAAGAAGAAGCTGTGAGCCAGGAGGGAGGGGTTTGTCACTACCCGATCCGTACCGGAAACCCGATCGGTACCCCGCATGCGCAAATCTTACGTCACTTCCTCTCTTTGCCAACATTGCGACATTCAATATATTTGAATGGTACGGTTAGCGCCCAGTTAGCTCCTACCATTTCTCAACAGCTCTGCCTCCTTTTCGACTGCCCGGGACATTTAAACAATGGATAATCTGTATACAAAGAAATTCATGCTTTTCTCCTCAACAGAGAGCGTCTCCCGATTGAGCAACAGCGCCGTAAAATAAGAAGAATGGCGCCTAATTACAGAGTTAATAATGCAGACTTTGTAATATCTCACGTGTAGATTCATCAGCTAGATGAAGTGTTTACTGACAATTGACAGTGATAGCGCACATCATCATCACTATTCCAACAATCCTCTCCTCACAGACAAGCATAAACACACTCGACTATCACTAAATCAAATTTAACACACGTTTGTAATGACGACAATTCAGTTTATAATAGGGTTTATTCCCTCGGTCAGCAGGTGGCGGTATCCTCGTACACTGGGGAGTAAACTGCCATTAAACGAACAGAAGAAGAAGAAAACATTGCACATGCGCGGTACGGATCGGGTAGACCCGATTTGTACGGTCAGACTTTACACATGCGCAGTAAGGATCGGAGAGTCCTGATCCGTAACTTTCTTTTTATTTTTCGTTTTTGTCTACATTGTACTGAAATGCTTCATTATTGCAAACATTTTAAGATATACTTGTTATTCTTAACATCTTAACAGATACTCTGACCCATAACTATCGTAAAACGCTACGACCGGAAGTAGAAACCTTTCGCGCATGCGGGGTACCGATCGGGTTTCCGGTACGGATCGGGTAGTGACAGGGTTGAGTGAGTCCTGAGTGATTCGCTTACGCTTACGATTCAGCACAGGAGGGAGGGGGTAAGTAGCTCAAATGTGCTGTTAGCATGTTAGCAGCACAATGCTACTGTGAACCGAGGAGCTATTTTCTTTATGTGAGCTTCTACTCAGGGTTTTTTCTTCCAGTTCAGAGCAGAAATGCTTTTGTTAAGAAACTGGCTGTTGTTTTTCCCCCCACAATTTGAATTATAAGCTAGATATATTTCTACTAATGGAATTAGTTTGCTAACAGCAACAGGGGTGAGTCAGTTGGGCTTGTGAATCATGATTCACGAGTCAGTGCTAACAGCACATTTGAGCTACTTACCCCCTCCCTCCTGTGCTGAATCAAATCGAACATCACTAGAAGTAGATGCAACTGCGCAGCAAAGACAGAATAACTCCAGCTTTGTGTCTATTTTGAAATACGGGACAAATCGCTTCCTTTTCACCTCAATATGGAACTCCGATGACCAGTCCAGCTGTGGCTCAATATATCAGTTGTTAAGCTTAATGTGGAAATACTTTGCAAACATTCAGGGATGAACTGACACACTTGCTCTACTTCGCCTGCTGCTTGCGGCACAGGGAGGAGAGGGCGGGACGGCGGGGGATTCTCTGGCTGGCTGGAGCAGCATCTAATAACCAACTCGCAAAATAAAACAAAATAAAAACAAAACAACAAACACGAAAACACCAGACATTATAATACAGACTTATAATCTGCACCGATGTTATTTCGAAATTCTATACACGAAAAGTGAGCGCGAGAGCCCTCGGTGCGCCTGCTCGCTGCTGAAGTCAAAGTAAACTTTATTATCATCTCCGCTACATACAGTATATAGAGAGACGAGACGACGAGGCTCCAGTTACAGCAGTGCAACTAAACAAACAATCCATCCATCCATTCGCTTCCGCTTCTCCTTTTCAGGGTCGCGGGGGGCGCTGGAGCCCATCCCAGCTGTCACAGGGCGAGAGGCGGGGTACATTCTGGACAGGTCGCCAGTCTGTCGCAGGGCCTAAACAAACAATATAGTAAGAAAATAAATATACACTTTAGGACTAGTTGTAAAGGGATCAATAACAATTTAAAATTTATAATTTACAGTTTGATGATTTAAAGACGCACACACAACCCGGCTGCTTCCAGATAGAACACATTTCATTCATAATTTTCATAAATCCAAGCCCATCCACGAAATAAACCCTAGACAAAGTGAATCTGTGAACTAAGGTGTAGGTCTATTAGGTTATGTTGTGGTGATCCTCAGGTGGGGGATTTGTGTTCATACTGGAGTGCAAATAAAACCAAGATGGACAAGAAAAGTTCAAAGCCATCAGGTGGTCAGTTTAGAAAAAAGAGAAAAGAAGAGGAGGAGAAACGAGCAAAAGATACAGGTAAGCAGATGTGTGATTGGATAATGGCAGGTCATCCTGAAACAATCAGAATCAGAATACTTTATTAATCCCTAAGGAAATAATGTGGGTTACAGTTGCTCCATAATGAAGAAATGGTAAAAATAGTAACAGTAACACTATAACTATAAAAGACGCATCTCCTGGATGCACTGGTACGCATCTTCAGTGATGTATCCTGGGGTCATCAGGTGTTTCGGGTCTCACAACATCATACACCCTCACCCAGGCGACCCAGCCGGGGGTGATCAGGCCCCGACTTGCGTACCAGTAGCTACCCACGGATCAGCCCTCTTGATCCACAGCCACCTTGTGGCTTTCTCTGCCACTTCACTCACAGCCTGGATGGCCCTCTTCTTGGCTGCCCCAGCCACGCCCAGCCGGCCTAAGACTTTGCAGAGTGATTGTCCTGCAAAGCCCCTACAACCCACTTCTATGGGCTCATAGAAAGTCTTCCAGCCCTTTCCCCTGCACTCCTGCACTAGTTCCTGGTACTTTCCTCGTGTCCTTTCATTGGCTTTCTCGATCCGCTCTCCCCAGGGCACTGTGAGTTTCAGCATGATCAGCTGTTTTTAGGCCTCAGAAATAATTATCATGTCTGGCCGGAGGGATGTTTTTGCAATGTTCTGAGGGAACTTTAGGTGTTTACCCAGGTCAGCCTGTAACAGACTAAACTGAAATCACAGAAAACAGAATTTTATTTGCAAACTCCCGGTGCACTATATACAGGTGAAGGAGAAGGGGGCCAAGGTTCCCAGGGGTACAGGGAAGAATCAGGAAAAGTGTCCTCTCTTGCTCCGCTCCACACAAACAGAACAATGCACTTGGAAAGGTCCCCTCGTGACATTTACAGTGTGTTAGATGGAGGAGTTGTACAGGGAGATGGCCACAAGCAGGAATCCTTTCTTCTGTCGGTCAGTGGTGCTTTTTGGTAATCTTAGTCACTCACTGAACATGCTCATGTGACTAGCCAGCATCTCATGTCATAGAGTGGGTGGGAGGTATTATCCAACAATGTCTTTATCTTGGAAAACATCTGCTTCTCAGATACCACCCTAACGGAGTCCAGCTCCGTCCCCACAACATTACTGGCCTTGTGGATCAGTTAATTTAGTCTGTTGGCATCTGTGACCCTCAACCTGCTGCCCCAGCATGCAACAGCATAGAGAATAGCACTGACCACAACAGAGATATAACGAGATAACATCAATTAGTAGGGATAGTGAAGTGTCACTTGGCTATGATAGTAAACAGTAGACACTGATGTAACTTACTGAATCTTTTGGACTGGGTTACGTCAAGTTGCACGTTTTGTGAGGTGATTTTGTGAACAGATTACATTTTTTATTTTATTTTATTTTTTATTTCTCTCCGATATCCGATCCAGTAATTTAGGTCAGTATCGACCGATACCAATACATTATATCGGATCGGTCCATCTCTAGTACAAGAACAAGCACAAACACACAACAACATATAAAAAAATGTCCATGTCCATGTAGTGGACGTCCCCCTCAGTGAGAGAGGCAGATATGAGCTGAAACCAGGGACGCTGCTGTTATGGAGCTGAACTGGAACCATTCAGACACTGAGGCCCTCTGAACACATTTTAATTACAGCTGTGCAGAGACACACTGATGACTGACTGGAACACTATGATTCACATTTTACATTAACACCATCCTCACACATGGTTTATATGTGGCCACTAGAGGGAGATGTTGGACTTTAAACACTAACATGGATACAAGCAGATCATCAGTGAGCTTTCATAGTTTGTTAAAGAATGAACAAAATCAGCATGGGCAGTTCTAATGAAATGTTTACATTTACTGTAGATAAAGATTAACTCAGTCCTGTGTGATGCTTCGACTTTTTGATATTAAAATTAATATATCATCTGATAACATATATATTTTTAAACTCACATCACCTCTTTTACTAAAATGATGACACACTGACAACTTTCCATGAGACCCAGTGAATGTAAAGAACTAGTTGTTCTTTTAAACTTTCTACCTGATGTTAAATGTCATAAAAATTCTGCAAGTCAGTTCCTAGAAATCAGGAATCCTGTTCTTCAACCTGTAAACATCTCAGAATTGGTCCTTTATACAAAAATGTTAAGCAAGGTGATAGCAAAATCCAACAGGTTCAGCAGATCGTCTCCTTACTGTTTTTAGCAGACAGCATCATATCAGCTCTACACTGGTTTCTCTGCATTGGCTTGCTGTGAGATTTACATTAAGGTATTACTAAAAATGACTCAAAGCTGCTCCCATCAGGAGTCATCACAGGGAGATCTCTGCATGTTTGCTTTTGCACATTTTTTTTAATTCCTACACCAGATGCATTTCCTTACAAAGTGATTCTCCTTTTAGAATAAAACTAGGGATCTCTTGCTTGTAAGGCAAAGGTTCATCTAAGTCTAGATGAACTAGAAATAATAAATAATGGACAAAACCTGAGCAAATTAATGTTTGTCACACGAATCCATCCCCATGCAGCAGTTGTATGATGGTTTCTACAGAAGAACAGCTGGAATCAACATCTGCACATTTCTTCTCTAAAACAGAAACACAGTTACACACAGAGGCTGCTCTGATCCATCAGTGACAGTCAGCACCGTACTGAGACTTTTCCCTCCGTTGACACAAATTAGTAAGCACTTCCTGCTTTTTTCTATCACATTAAAAGCTCACTTATGGAGGTTTGACTGCTACACTTTTGTGACTATGACAGTATATGTATGAAATGAATGTTCTGCAAGATGTTCAGAGACACGAGTTTAGAAATAAAAACCCTTTTATAAGAACACGTCCCAAAAAGAGCCTTTAATAGTACGTTACCTGCTGTGGTCTGATACGTGTATGAAAACTCACCAGTCCAACCACTGGAACCCAGTTTCTGGTGTTCACCAGCAATAGGACCTGAGGACATTAGCTTAAGTCTGTGTTCTTTTTTTCTAAGCTTATATTCACAAAGCCAGAAAATAACATGTTTCATGTAAAACACTTGAACAAATACCCTGTAAATTGGAGGGTTAAAAGGATTGAAATTAAATAGAATATATTTTCTTCATTTTTTAATCATCTTTGTCTCACCGTGATTCAACTCGGTTTAGGATGAAAACAGAGATGACTGTTTGACTCAAAATGTAGCACATAAAGACAAAAAGACCATAATGTTTTTGTATATGAAGAAACTACACAAACAGTGCTTGGTAATGTTTTTAGCACTCAACCTTCTATTTACTAATTTAACATGAATGCATAATTATATGAATCAAATTAAATGAGACTTGGCTTTGGTCTGTCCTGTAATTCTTCTGCCTGATTATTCAGAGCCACAATAATATTGATATGTTAATGAAACAAGTGGATGAGCCATAAAAATATGCATCTTCTAAGTTCTAAGTTGAAATGTTTCAGAGAAGTTCGTACTATACAGCAAGCAGCTTTGTTATTTGGCGGCTCCAATGTCGTACCCTAAGCATCGGCCAGAAGAACTGAAAAATTGAAGCATCCACACCTGCAGCTCTTCTAATGTCCTCTTGAGGTCGGCTCCAAAACATAAAAACAGCTTTAAAAAAAAGCTTTGGTCTCTGCGGATAGTTTTTTCCTTCAGCATTATGAAAACAGAGGGTGGTGGATTTTTTTCCTTTACAGCTTATTCATAACGCATAGCTTGCGGTCACTTTGACAGGCGTCCTAATACAGGTTGCTTGTCTGTGAAGTTCCATGCCAATCACAGATATGTTACAGTCGTGGCAGGTTGTTGTGCAATTTGGGGAATCTGAAACTGGGGACTAACTCCATGACCTCTGTGTTGATGTTGATGTGTATCACACTGTGTGAGCTGTTCTTGGCATTCCTGAAATACACAATAACACCTTGGTCATAGTATTATTAAGACTAAGTTAAATCTATAACCTCCTCCATATACATAAAAACACAAAAACCAAACCAAAACCCTTCATAAAAATACAAATATATAATAACAATGACATAAAAAAATAAATAAAAAAAAGCTTTACTGCCATGAAGCAAATCACTTTTAAGAATTACATTTCCAGCTATATCAAAAAAAGATGTACTCAAAGCATCCCCTTATGGCTAAACATGAATACATACTTGCTGGGCTCAGTCAGCTGATATTACAGTAATGTGCCATTATTGTCCATTACGAGTCTGTACACTGTTGAAGCATCTGTAAACAATGCAGTAATATTTGAGTTGGCAGTTATGTGTGACAATTGCAAGTAATTCTCCAGAAAGCCAATCTCCCAGGAGTCCACAAACCCCTCCACCACAACAGGGAGGAAATTGAAGGGGGTAACATGACAGGTGCAGACATAACCTGAGAATCTTGATTCTGTTTGTTTTGTTAACATTTTCAGATGAATTTCCACGAGCGTTCAGACATGTCTGCACTAGAGATGGACCGATCCGATATTACGTATCGGTATGATACTGACCTAAATTACTGGATCGGATATCGGAGAGAAATAAAAAATGTAATCTGATCCATTAAATATCACAAAAGCACCTCACAAAACTTGTGACATGGCATAACCCAGCTCATAACCGTAGCACGTCGGAGCAGTATGCGTCACGTGATACAGCGGCTGTGGTGTGCGAGACCTGTTGGCGGTCTGGTTGAGCCAGACCGGCATTTCATCTCCGAGAAAGTTATCCCAGAGAGAAGTAAAGCAAGTGTGTAAGTTCATCTCTGAATGTTTGTAAAGCATTTCCACGTTAAGCTTAACACCCAATATATGGAGCGACCTCTCTCTCCCATTTCAGTCATGAAATTAATGATCAGCTGATCGGCTTTTCTCTCTTGTTTGTTTTTGGTCAACTTTGCGCCAGAAAGAGGAAACCAGCGGCTAAACAACAGCAGCAGGTTTAAGCTTGATAATCTGTTGTTTGAATTTATTTAATATTACTTTCTACACCAGGATCCTTTTCTAAGTAGCTGACAGCTGGTAACTGTGCAGGGGCGGATCTAGCAAAGTTTTCCCAGGGGGGCCAGGTGGGGCATTAACAGGGAAAAGGGGGCACAAAGAAATACTTTTCTTTCTTATTCTCATTTAAAAATGTCGAGCTTGTTGCACCTGTTTTTTTCACTGTGACGAGTGAAATATAAATATATTGCTTTCTTTCCCTGCTCTTCATCACTGGACAGAGGCGAGAATTCTTCATCAGTTTTATAGTCATCACAAGCAGGCAAATTGCACAACAACTGATATAACAGCTACCAGTCCAAGATGTCTATTGACTCCATTCCTTCTTCCCCCCATATTTTCCGAGTCCTCCTGGCTGACCTGCAGGTGAGAAACAGGTGTGAGGTGTCAGCTGTCAGGTAGGTGATGAGTGAAGAACAGAACAGAATCCATTTCCTCTTCAAACTGCTGTCAGACATTATCTACTGCACTCTGATGTCACTCTCTGGAAGGAGTCCTGCTGTTTCCTGAGGAGTATGAGGAGGAAGTAGTTCATTCTCAAGTGTCAGAGTGGCATCAGGAATCCTTGTGGAGTGCTGGTGACAGCTGTTTTCTTCCGGGTCATTTCTGTCATTGTGTTCATCAGCAGGAGATTCAGAACTCAGAAATCTCTCAGACATTTCAATCTGTGGTTCAGTGGTGGGGCAATATGAGTCCTGGCTACGTTGTTTATATTTTCTGTAGATCAAATAACCAACAAAGGCACCACCAACAAGAAGAAGGAAAATAACAACTGCAAGACCAACTATCAGTCCAACAGATCCATCCTCTGTGTCTCCTCCTGTCTGACCTGCAGGTGATAAACAGGTGTGAGGTGTCAGCTGTCAGGTAGGTGATGAGTGAAGAACAGAACAGAATCCATTTCCTCTTCAAACTGCTGTCAGACATTATCTACTGCACTCTGATCACATCACTCAGACCAGCTGCTTTCTACAAAGTCTCATCAACAACATCTTTAGAAACAAACATCAACAACCAGGAAGCAGCTTCATCTCTGATCACACACACACTCAACTCTACTCACTCACCTGGAGGAACAACATGAAGGTGGATGATGCTGATGAGCCTCATACTGTCTAGCTCGTTCTTGACACGACACTCGTATGTTCCAGCGTCATTAATCGTCACATTCTTCAGAATCAAAGACACGTCTCCATCCTTCATCTGTCTGTCCTTCAGATCCACCCGGTTCTTAAAAGATGGATGCTGGTTGTCTGGATCAAAGCGTTCATTCCGGTACAAAAGCACATATTTATCTCCCAGGTCAGCTCTGCTCCACTCTACAATAATAATGGTGTTGTTGTTAGGAGCTCGACATGTCAGAGTGACGTTCTTTTGTCCAGATGTGATGTTTCTGTGATCTGAAAGATGAAACAACACAGAGCAGAGAGGTTAAAAGTACAAATGTTCACATATACAGCAGCTAATCTGAGTGAGGATGACAAAGAGACTGCTGAGCTCTCCTGAACCGAACCAGATGGAGCACATTATCTGGCAGACCGGCCATCACCCAGTTTATTTTGAAAAGGTGAATTTGAATGAAATGACCAATAAAATTAATAAAAGTGATCATATTTCCTCTTTACTATCATTGGCAGAAAATTCTTATAGAACTCATGAAACAAAAATGTTAGTTGACAAGTTAAATTCATAGTTAATCTCAAAAACTGAAGTAAAGTGGGATGCACACAAGACAGCAGCAGTCAGAGAAATGTTGAGCCGGTTAATAAACGTGACCTATGTAGTGTCATGAAAATGACAAACAAGCAAGCAGAGCTCACACCACAGTTTGCAGAAAGAGAAAACCTTCACTCACTTCTTTAAGACTCACTCTTGAAGAAGATGGAAGGTGATGAAGAGGATTTATTGCCCTAATGGAAGAGCAAACTGACAGCTGTCTTGCATGTGTAAGATTCAAAGTAGGACACCAAAGTGTTAGCAGGTCAGAAATATAATTCGGAGTAGAAAGAAGTCTTGGGACTCACATGGACCTGTGGGAGACTCAGAGTTGTAAATAGGTATGCCTAAGGTTTTAAGAGCAATAGGTCAAAATTCTCAGGGTGTAAAATGTCAGTCTCTACTGCTACCTCCAGGTTAAGGGCATGTGATCATGATCCCACAGTGTGTATAACCCATCACATTATGCAAGTGCAGGTGTCATCACATGGGAGAATGTGCCAACAAGCTTTAGTGCGCACACAAGCTCATGTCACCTACATCTAGGAAACATGTGTGGGTGACAGGGACTGTAGTAAGGCAACATCCAGCACCTTGTTGATCTTGAATGTGCCTTTTTTAAATATATGTGTCACCTTTTCCTTTGGACAGACCGGGGAGGTAAAAGGATATTCAGACCGCTGCACAAAACTGTACACTAGCTCCTTCCCAACCAACTCTTAGATCAAGAGACTCCAAACTGTGGCTCTAAGGTTTCATGAAGCTCTTTTGCCCACCATCAGTTGCTCCCCCTCTTGGCTCTGATTTTTTAAAACAAAGATACAAAAAGATAAAGATACAAACAAATATATGAATGCAGAAAGTAAAATCATTTTTTTTAAATTAACTAATAAATTATTTATTTGTAGCTCCAGAACTTTAAAGCTACTCTGGTTGAAAAGACACAGAACATAGAAACATATCAAAATGGTTAAACTGAGATGTCTAACTATTTAGAGATCTTAGAGAAAAGCAGAGTTTCAAACAAGTACAGACAGGCAGAGATTCACCAGTCCACAAAAACAGATTCTACAAATTGTGGAAGTTTTAAGAAAAGTTTGTCACAATAAAATGGTAAGGGTTTTGAATGTCTCATCATTTACAGAACATGTTATCATCAGAAGATTCTGAGCACCTGGAGGCAAGGTACAAGCTAAAAGTCAATGTTGTAAGCCTCTGATATTTGAGGCCTCAGGTAGCTGTGCATGAAAAACAGGCATGACCCTGTCATGGGACTCAATGCATGAGCTCAGGGAAAGTGAAAAACCATCCTATGATCAGAAGGTTTAAGATCTTTTTGGAAAATGTGAACGTCATGTCCACGGGACTAAAGAATAGAGGAACCATCCAGCTTCATTTCAGGGCTAACTTCACTTCAAAAATCTGAGGGGATGGGGGTGTATTAATCCCAAAATAAGCAAATAATATTCCATATTCCATTTTTTAATGAAATAAAAGGGTTAGGGTCTATCCCCAACCCTAGGGCCTGAGCTAACACTATTTTGTAACATTTGTGAGGCTATTTCAGTTATTTAGTAATTCAGCGCAATGCACAATGAAATTTGTGTGATCAGGTTTATTTCGACACACTGGAACAAACAAAACTACAAGCTTTTTCTTATTTTTCAGATAATTCAAAAGTAAATATTTAACTAAAAACTACTGAATGCGTTTTCTTTCCTTAGAAAAAAAATACATTTTATTTTCACGGTACAATTCTGAGCTGAAAACTTCTTCCTGTTTTATTTTCTCCCTGAAAGCAGTTCCGGCTCTCTCCTCTTAAGATCATTTGGCTCTCTCTAAAACCATCAGTGCTTCGGAAACTCGACATCACAAAAAGCAGCTGCAGTGTTTTAGAATTTAAGTTAAACAGAAAACTTATTAACAACACACAATTTCATATTGGATGCTAATGTTTTTAACGCTTAAAATACCCAGGGTGCCACATTAACACAAGGCAAAGAAGAGCAGAGACTATTGCCTTATAAGGAAATACCTAAGAGGCAACCAATGACAACAGTACACTGTTTTTCACATATTATAAAAGTTATTTATCTGTGTGACTCGGGGCTCTACATGACGCCTTGAAAGCCCAGCTGTGTGTTGTTTCAAATATCCAACCTCCTAATAACGACTGATTTTAGTTTAAGTAGTTTTCGGGCTTTTCCCTTTAAGGATAACGAAAGTAAAAACAAAAATCCGGACAACAACTTTTGACTTTGGACTTAAACCCACGGACATTTACACAGACACGCGCTCCGTGAACGTTACTTTGAACGAACTTTCTTACCCGCAGAGGACGATGTCATCTGCATGACAAATAGCACCGATAGCAGAGATATTCCAGCCATTTTCACTTGGTTAAAACTTACAAAAATTAAATAAAACTCCGACAAATAAATCCAATTGACTGAATCAAATTATTTATTATTAGCGAAACCAATTTAAAGCGATCGGTGAAAATAAAAGAATGGCTATCGTTTCGCTTACAACTTCATGGTCAGGCAAAAGCTGCGTAAAAAATGAAATCATTGTGCAGGCGTAGTTTATATAACCTTTGTTTTCCAGAAGATTCTGGCTTCTTCTGGGTTTTTCTGGTTGTGAAGTAGAATGTAGAAGTCTTCACCTGAAGTCCGATGTTGGCACTTCCGCGTTACAGAATACAAACAAACAAGAGTTGCCGTCCCATAAAGAATCCATGCACGACTTCAAAACTGCTACATTTTTATGATGGAAAAGAAATACAGAGGTTTTTTGAAACACGTTTGAGGCAATTGTACTGGAATTGTATCAAAACAATACAAGTTTCAAAACAACGACAAACATCTCCACGCTGACATCTACTGGCAAATTTATGCCATCGTCACATCTGGCAGGTCTGTTCTGTAAAACAGTGACGCACCCAGGCATTACGCAATTTCGAACAAGGCTGTTTATCATACCAAACTATGAATAACTATGAATAATTATAATTATAATTTTAAGCTTTCTGGGAGTTAGAGTCTTCAGGGGTGTCTTACGCTCTATCTGCTCTGTCACACAAAGTTTAAGCTGTCTGTTGGCCTATTAGCCAGGGCCCACTTTGCCATGTCCGCCTCCACCCTGTCCTGTTTAAATGGTTGTTTAGCACCATGTCCTTTCTCCTGATACCAACATGTAGAGCTACCCAAATAATATTAATACCTTCTCCTTATTTACCAGGAAAGAATACTGTAGAAGAGTTCATTGAGTAAATCTGTTCAACTGGTCAAATGTTTAACCTATTAAGTTAAATTAAGTTATGTAAACTAGTGAGCACTGAACCTTTTCTATCCTCTGAGTTCCCTGTTTGTGGGACGGTCATTAATATCACTGTAATTTCTCTGTGTGAACTGCCAAATGATCTGCAACTCTTTTGATTCTGTTATTCAGTAACGCAAATGATATTCTAACATGACCATACATCTATCATGTCTGTTGATCCATCTGTGTAAATGTCCATTTAAGTTTTTAATTTAATATGCAAAGACGTTTTTGCTCTTTTTACTTTCTGCCCCTTGAAGTTTCATAGCTGACTGATTGTTCATGGAGGAGCAGGTGGATCCATTTAAACACTGAAGCTTCTTTTCCACAGCCTAATAACAGAGAAGTGGAAATGACCTCAGTTTGTAAAAAGATCAAAGCAAAAATAATTAACTGAAGAGTTATTCGTGGTGTGTGTGTGCTGTGTTACAGTAGCTGCATTTCCAGCAAAGCAAAAGAGACTTAGCAACAGATTAAAATCAAGTGTAACAACATTTATATTTCTCTCCATTCACAAAACTAACACATTCTAATTCGAGTCAGAATGCACTCCTGTAACGTTACAACTGGGTTTATTCACGAGTTATTTAGAGATACATTCAAAAGAGACTCACATATAAAACGTATTCCCCAGGCAGGAAACTAAAAGAATAAGTGAAGAAACACACATAAAACTAACATTAAGCACAACACAGCTCCATAACCCATTTCATAGCAGACCTATGGTTAGGGCTGTAATATACACTGAATAGGTGAATATATTTAATATGAAGAGCCAGCAGCCAAAACTATTTTGAGAATAACACCAGAAAAGTTAATGTGCAGCAACTGAGCACCAGCAAGTTGCTGGTTACATGGTAGCTTTTGGTCCTTCATATTATTTTCAGTATCACATTTAATGACATGTAATTTTCTTTTTTCCCCCCTTTCTTTCCCACCTGTCTTATCCAGCAGTGTAGCAATCACAATTATTGTCTGTAGGACCAGAAAAATGCCAACAGATTTACTTTCCCAAGTGGATCATTACAGCGTTCGCTATACTGGTCCATTTGATTCTCACAGCTTATTAGATTTTTATTAGGATTTATTTATTTTCACTTATTACAATCAGAGCAGACAGGGCTGGGGACAAGAAAGAGGAAAAAAAGGAAAGAGAAGTTAAGAAAGAAGTTAACACAAGGAGAGGGGAAAAATAGAGGAGAAGAGGAATAGAGAGAAAAGACACTGCAAGTCTGCTTCAACACCTGCTGAAAACAACATGCAGAAAACAACACAATAGAGAAACCACAGCAACAACCAACATATGCAAAAGTAACAGTAAATAATAAACATAAAATGTTACTGAGCAGCACCAATAATGCATCATATGTTTAGAGGCAGTGGCCAACCACCTCTTTATACACTAGTGTGGGTGAGTGTGCTTGTGTTCATAAGGTTTCTTCATGTAACTAAGTTAGTTACATGAAGGCGATCGGGTGATCGTGGCTCGAGAGTTGGGAGTTCGCCTTGTAATCGGAAGGTTGCTGGTTCGAGCCCCGTCTCCGACAGTCTCAGTCGTTGTGTCCTTGGGCAAGACACTTCACCCGTTTCCTACTGGTGGTGGTCAGAGGGCCCGGTGGCGCCAGTGTCCGGCAGCCTCGCCTCTGTCAGTGCGCCCCAGGGTGGCTGTGGCTACAATGTAGCTTACCATCACCAGTGTGTGAATGGGTGGATGACTGAATGTGTAAAGCACTTTTGGGGTCCTTAGGGACCAGTACAGCGCTATACAAATTACAGCCACTATTACCATTTAATAGTGGGTGTGGGGAGCCACAGCCCTGCCCCCAGGACTTAAAGCTGGCATGGAGGAGATCCAGGCCCCAATGAGGACCACCGCAGGTACAGTCACACCCCCCACCTAGAAAAGAGCTGAGAAGAGCCCAGCAGCCACAGTGGGCAGCAATGACAAAGAGCCCAGAGGCTCAGCCACGAACTGGCTACGCCAGAGCAGACCAAGTGCTGGAACCAGGTAACGGTCAGTGTCATCTTCTTCTTTGTGGATTTGTAGAGCTATTATAATCTCTATTATTAATTTTTCTGTTTCTGTTCTCAAACTGTGTGTACAGCAAACAAACTGCAGAGGGTAAATCTACAGTGAACCCGAGAGGTCAACTAAAACTCGCTCTGGCCTCTCTGTCGTTAAATCCGAGGACTCTTGATATCATTTGAAATGTGTGAAGTGACACTGTTCTCTGGAAAATACTCCTGCTTGACGATGGGTCCCATAGACTATCAGTGGCCTCATTGCAGCATCTGTACACTCAGCAAGGAGAAGAACACCAATGAAAGCATCCAGGTATTCCTCATAACTATCTTTCTACATGGACTTTTTTTTCCTTCAAGGTTCATCATAGTAATGATGATCCTTTTTAGTGACAATGGCATAAATAGCTCAAAACATGTCTTCATGTCACTGACTCTGGTCAGAGTAAACCTTGTATTCCAGGGGTCATTTTGATGACATTTGCAGCAGCTGCCCTGCCATACATCATGAGATCTTACCATTTTTGGACTTGAATCTTTCAGCAGGAGCAGCTTCAGCACCAGCGACCTCCACCTCTGATCAGATGGGTCTGTGTCTTCCTCCTTAGAAACCTGCCCATCGGAATCGCTATGCTGCTCTGTGTCCTCTCCTTCATTTTCACCAAAAATAGGATCTAGAACTTGGCTCACTGTAAATCTTCTTCTCATTTTTGTATGCTGCAAAATGTAAATGTGCACTCTGGAAGTCAAATGGTTACTCAAATGAGTGAATTCACATCACATGCCTTGACATGCCCATCTTTGTTAGTTTTGTTTTCATGCAGGTATACTAACCCTAACCACGCAAAATGAGAAAGCTCATATGATTAGGAGAGGAGCTGGCTGTCAGCGTGTCAGCTGACAGTGCACTTATGATTTCAGTTTTGGCTCTAATTATTGCTTTGTACACATAATATTATAACTGGGTCCAAACTGACCCTAACAACACAAATGTCATAATTTCAACTAGAGCATTTTATAATTTAGTGAAAAGATTTTGTTTTTGTTTTATTTTGTAGAAATATAAGTTCTTGACAAAGTCAAAAAGCCTTGATACAATAAACAAATGTGATTTTTTTATGCATTTAAAATTTAAAATGTGTGTCGGTGCTGACCCTAACACAACAGGAAGGTAAAGCAGAAGTCTGAGCAGCTTTGTAGAATTAAACTGTTGTCGTATAAAAAGCAGCTGCTGTGCTGTAACACCCAACTTCACCAGTAGATGGCAGAAGACATTAAAGTCCAATCGTTCATTTCAAGCTTCAGTCAGAGGGTTAAGAGGAGGATATCTGAGCTGGTCCAGGAGACGTGATCAGGAAAGAAGTCCAGTCTAAGTCACATGTTCATGAGTCTTTAGTTTATCAGACACTAAATACAATAAATAATCTCCGTTTTCATCTCAAACTATATATTTTGACACTGAATGTTTCCCAGTGGAAGGAACAATACATTAAAAATCAGTCAGTCAAACAATATTTATTACTGACAGCAGCAGGTTTATTCACTTCTATACTTACATAATATCATGAACCATAATTGTAAAATGTAAGTTTTCATAATTTTCTACATTTTTGGCTTAAAAAACAAAAAACAACCGTCTTCAGTCTCAAATACAAACATCTTGTAGTGAAGCTTTTGTGTGCCGTTTAATCACTGAAAGATTTTTCTGTTGTTTTTAGTCTGAAGTTTAGATAAATAAAGATTATTTTCTTTGCTTTCAGCACTGAGAGGAGTATAACGGTTAGCCACAACTAAACAATAACAACTCAGATTTTCTACCTGATACTTTAGTGAAACCCACAGAACCACATGTGAAACGCACATGACAACAAGGGTTTATTCAACAAACACAGAACATACAAATAACAGTAAAGTTATTGAGGACATAAATAAATTACATATTTATTTCACCAGAGCTGAATTTGCAAGAAAAGTCATTGTCACTTTTAAAAAAGTCAAATTAAAGCAGGATGTTATTTTTTTTCTGATTTAGTGAGAAAGAAAAAGAAACAAAGATCAGTGTTGACGTCCTCTGGTCTAAAGTGTTTGGGGGACCAGTTAGAGACCAGCAGCTGGACATCAGTTGGACTGGTGGACTGAAGAGCAGATGACGTCAGCTCCTGCAGCTAATATGATAATATCAGCCATCTTCTCTCTCTGACATCATAAAACTGCAAGAGTGTAAAACTTTGAACAAACTGAGTGTTTATGGCAGTCTGCAGCCAGTGTATGGCTCACAGCAATTACTTGGACATACACTGACCTCGATATTTTATTGGGCGTTAGGTTCTATAAGGTGATTAACATACGATTGGGCCTGATTATTAAAGACTGTATGTGAGAAGGAGGATTTTGATTTCAGGCCAAGGTAATGCCATCCAGAGTAAGAATCTGGTTAGATACCATATTTCTATGATTTTTATGGCAGGACAAAAATCTTTTAAATCTGAATTTAAAATCAGTACACAAAAAAACAAACAAACAAACAAAAAAAAAACATATGACAGGAAATTAGGAAAAGCAAAACAGGTCCATTGTAAACCAGCTTTTTCTTTGCCACACCTGAATTACAAAAATAAAAAAAATAAAAAAAAATCAGGTTCTTTTTCTGCTCTGCAGATTATTTCACATTCGTTTTAACCTAATTAGTCAAGTACAAATATTACAAACCTAAATGCTGTATATTGGCCATTAGTAAAACTTACTGTCAGAGTTCACAAGTCTGACATTGGTCAGGATATTTTTTGATTAGCTTAGCTTAGCATGGCAGCTAGAAACAAAGTGAGCAGCTAGCTTGTATTTGTGTAAAGTCAAAGATAAAGAGCAGCTGTACCTGGGCCTCCTTGTTCTGATGGTTGATTTTCCATAACTGACATCTTCAGTTCTCACTGCTGAGTCAGCTAAATCAGTTTCTGCATAATAAAATACATTTAAATTACTGCATGTACAACAACTGCAACAGTACTGTATTATCACACACAGCTATAGGAACTATTAATTTACTTTCTGCAGCATCAAGAAACAATTAAGTGATGATGTTTACAAACTGCATCAGCTTTTCAGAGTTTCCTCCTCTAAACACCTGCTGCTGACCACAAAGCATTGGGGGGCATTTCTGAGAAAAAGAAGCTGGACGACCACAAAGCTGCCATCTTGTTTCAGTGCAGCCGGAGATACTTCACCACAGAGCACAAAGCAAACACTTTCTCACAGCATGAATAATATTATTAACAAAGCAGCACACATTGCAGTGAGAGGTCTGATCAGACTGACAGCAGGAAGTAGCTGCTGTGGTTTTACACGCAGAACTTTAAAAATGATTCATGCTTTAAAGGACGGGCTGGAAATGAACAGTTAATATTCTTTCTTCACTGATCTGTCTTTTCAGTCTCTCTGTTTATGTCTCATAGTAAAAGTTATTCCTGCTAATTAGGCTAACAGCTAGTGTCAGCACAGACAGACACATCTGAGCTGCTTTTACTGATCATTGGTTAGTTCTAACATTACTGAATGTTGTCTGCACACATTACAGTCTGATCTATATCTTTTATCTATTTATTTATCCGTAGTCTGGGATGTGTGGTGTTCTTGTCACTATTCAGACAACCTCTGAACTCTGAGCTGCACGGTGCTAGGCTGTGAGCTAAGGTCCCACTGAAACAATGCCAGGACCTGATACTAGTGAGAGTTTAGAAACATTCTGGCAGGAACACAAAGGAGCAAAAATCTTAAAGAAAATATGTGAACTCAAATACTACCTCTGCTTTGCCAGACTGGCTGTGGTTCTTATCTTGACAGCTTTGTACATGACATGAGTGATGATGTCATCCTGTCCAGCATTCAATTGATCTGCTGAAATTTTCCAAAATTAAGAATAATATAAATTAAATATCTAAACAGAGATTATAAGAAATTATTATTATTATTATTATTATATATATTATAAGAAAGTTGTTGCTGTGATCATAATGAATGTGAACTTTATTCTACTGAACAAACTCAGACATGAAAGATCAGGAAGTCTGAGTCTCACCTTCAGGTTTCCTGTGAACACATCGTCTCACCAGCAGAACCAGTAACACCAGTAGAACCACAACACAGACTGATACAACAGATGACAACACAGAGAGAACAGGAGGAGAGAGTGATGCAGGAAGAGTGAGGGAGGTGGAACCAGGAGGAGGTGTGGATGTAGGTGGAGGTGTGGATGTAGGTGGAGGTGTGGTGGTGTGTTCCCCTAAAATAAAGCAAACACAGTCATTAAGTTGTCGTCACATTGTGAATGTTGAAACCTGCAGAAACACAGACAGGTGAGTGTGTCACCTGTGACAGTGATCCAGCTGGATGGAGACTCTCCATGACCGCTGATGTCACACTTGTAGAGGCCTTCATCAGACCTGGAAACATGCTGGATGGTCATGTGACCTGTAGGCTGCTTCCTGATGAGGGAGCCATCTTTATAGAAAGCAGCTGGGAGGTTGGAGGGAGTGGTCTTTGTTTTACAGAGCAGAGTGACGTCATCTCCCTCCATCACAGGGAGGACAGGACTCTGCAGGATCACTGATCCACCTCAACACAGAGACAAACTACAGCATTTCATCCATTTACACACAGCTTCATCAACACTAACTCCACACACTCAGCTTACCAGTGACTGTCAGGTTAACCATGTTACTGATGGGACCCTCTCTGGACTCACACCAGTAAACTCCACTGTCAGATGGGTAAGCATAGCTGATGTTACAGGAAGAACCAGCTGGTTTTCCAAACCCATCTGTTCCACACTGACTCCTGTGTTGTGTGCTTGTGTTTCTCCTCAGAGTCCATCCAGCAGAGCTGTCGTCCTCCTCACAGCTCAGAGACACAAAGACTCCTTTAAAGAACTGAGAGCTGCTGGGACTCACAGTCAGACGAGCTGTGAGGGTTACAATGAAAAACTGATGATCTGTTAGATGTTGTCAAGAGTTATAATACTGTAAGAAATCCTTCATCTAACTAGATTTATATGTGAGCTCCATTATTAAGTATGAACCCAACACTGGTCATATCAGTGAGCATTTCTCAGGTTTAAACTGTGACAGAAGAAGGTTACTGACCTTGGTTTGTTGTGCAGCTCAGCAGTGAGATCAGAACTAAAGAGAAATGACACTCAGGTTGATTTGAGGTGAACATAAAGAACAACTCCACACAAACAGCTGACAAACACACAAACTCATCTCTCTGATATATCTGCCCATTTTCAGAACTGTAAAAGTGTGTTTAAAAAATGAAAGAAGCTGGTGGAAAATCCATTCATTCATTTTGTTAACCACTTATTCCATCAAGGATTAGCTGAAACATGTCTCAGTGTCATCGAGTGAGGTGCAGGGTATAAATTCAGATCACTAGTTCAAAACAGAACTAAATCAAAGAAATGAGAATTGCTCACACTGAACAGATGGTGTTTTGAACTTGAATTCAGCCTGATTTGTTTTTCATGTCTTCTCCTCCATCATCAGTTATCAGGAGAGCAGACAGTCAAAGTACAAGAATTCAAACAAACACAGAGATTCTACTTACAGAGCAGACACAGCACAGATGTTTCCTTCATCGTCCTTCTCACTCATTTGAGCTTTTTTTCATTTCTGTCACTGACACCAAGTAAAGCCCGCCCTCTTCCTCTGAGCACCAGCTTTTCTATTGGTTCAAAGACAGAGGTGGGGGACTCACTTTTTTTGTTTGTGGAAAGACACAAAGTGATACAATCATTTTCACTTTATGTCTTTAAAAACATCTTTCAGCTGTGCAGAGGCACACTAAAGACAGACAGACAGAACGCTAATTCAAACGCCACTTGACTTCTACATGGATATAAGCATAATAACACTCCAGCTGCATTTAAGATGTGTTTATCGATCACATGGGTGGTAGTTAGAACATATTCATTTCGGTTACACAGCCACTTCAGAGGATGGCACATCTATACATGGTGTAACAAGTTTTACTGCGTCTCCCAGAACAATCTCAAATGTTTGGAAAAAAGAGATGGACTCTTACAAGAGGACACGGGGACAGGGCTGTAGATTGGATTCAGGACAGACAGTGTGAGGGTGAACAGAGACACTGCCAGAGATCTGATAAATAACTTCTAGCAGCTACAGATGTCGGACAACATGGGGCCGTGTTTGGCTCCGCCGCTTGTGCAGCTCGCTGGTATAGTTTTACACTGGTGGCTATTGTTGTTTGCAATGTTATTTTAATTCTTTTGTGTCTAGACTTTGTTTCTGCTGCTAGAATTCACGATCAGGGCACGCTGTTGCACATTAAAGATTCAATGGAGCGCTACAGATGGGACAGTTACAGGAAAACTTTTCCACCTTCTTTTATATGTTCCTCACCTGAGTGCACGCTACTGTACATACCGGTGGGATTCAATCAGAAGAAATGAAGGCGGGGAACCAGGGCTGGTGAGACTGAGAAAGTACCGATGGTTAGCTTCTTGGTTGTGGGGAGATTCCTGCACACTACCATTCAGTGTGCAGCCCGGGACCCAAGGCTTGATGGCAGCAAGTTCACCTTGCATCCGGCATCTGTCCACCGTTTTGCTGGCAGTATATACTATCACGTAGTGATGTGCGAGTCATAAATGAATCGTTCAATACTCTAGAGTCACTTTACTGACTCGTGAATCATGATTCACAAGCCCAACTGACTCATTCGCTGACTCGTCCCTGTTACTGTTAGCAAACGAATTTCATTAGCAGAAATATATCTAGCTTATAATTAAAATTGTGGGGGAAAAAACAACAGCCAGTTTCTTAACAGAAACATTTCTGCTCTGAATTGGAAGAAAAAACCCTGAGTAGAAGCTGGCATCAAGACAATAGCTCCTCAGTTCACAGTAGCATCGCTCTGCTAACATGCTAACAGCACATTTGAGTTACTCACCCCCTCCTTGTGCAGAATCGTAGCATGAACTAATCACTCAGTTCCTCCGCCTCATTCAGGGCTAAGGACTCACTCACCCCTTCCTCTCGGCTCTCAGCTGCTGAAACTCAGAGGGTGTTACCATGGAAGAGTCGCTCCTACACCTGTTTGTTTTGCAAAGGCAATAAGCAGTTTTTTAAGCTCTACAAACATCAGCAAACACACAAACTGTTTGTGTGCAGTATGTGGCACAGTGTGTTGCTAGCTAAAGGCCCAACTGCTGTACTTCAGAGGGAGACAAAAGAAAGAGAGCTAACTTTACTCAGAGATGGAGAAAAATCAGAAAATACACATGAGAAGACAGGTTGGATTTAAAAGGAAGGACTACTCAGTGGGATATGATAAACTGGAAATTTAAAACTTACATGAAGTCTTTATGTTTTTAAATCAGATACTGGGCCTGTACATGTGACATGTTTTGTTTCATATTGTGAAATTCCCAAAAGTTGATTCTGTCCATCTGGACATAGCGTTTTCAGCAGGAGAAACATTTCATCATCCAAGTGACTTCTCTTATCTCAGCTGACTGCACATTTCCCCAACCTTATAAACAATAATTTCCATAATGACTGAAACTAGCACCATTTGCTCAACAACCACTGATCAATGGCCATGAGTCCCATTCACAGAGAGTTGGGGAATGGCTGCAATCACAGCATTGTAAGATGGTGGCAGATGTACCCTTAGGCCCCCTCCTCGATTCAGAGATGCTCTTTTCCTTTTCACTTAAATGGCCTCCTTGACTCCGTGCTCAAACCAGCGTTCCTCCCTGTCCAGGATGTGTACATCCTCATCATTGAAAGAGTGGTCATTGATCAGTGATCAGTTACCAGTGGTCATTGATTTTGTTTTTTTTAAAGAAACAGAATTCTTCTACTGTTCATATTAGAAGTATTACAGCCTAATGAGGAAGCCAACAGACTCCTTAAACGTGTTTCCACTGTCTGTTTCAGCAAACTATATATTTGTGTGAAATATAATACTGCCATTGTATCAGAAACTGCACAGCATTTTTTTTTTTTTACAACAAACGAAGAAAGTATCATAGTGTGGCATTTGAAGTCCAACATCTCCCTCTAGTGGCCAAATATGAACCATGTGTGAGGATGGTGTTAATGTAAAATGTGAATCATAGTGTTCCAGTCAGTCATCAGTGTGTCTCTGCACAGCTGTAATTAAAATGTGTTCAGAGGGCCTCAGTGTCTGAATGGTTCCAGTTCAGCTCCATAACAGCAGCGTCCCTGGTTTGATTCCTGTGTTTCAGCTCATATCTGCCTCTCTCACTTAAGGGGGGATTGAAGGAGAGAGAAGATATACCTTGTGTCAAAAAGTGATTTCCAAAAAGAGCCTTTGTAATATTTTGCCTGCTGTGGTCTAGTACATGTATTGATTGCTTCACTACGATGAAAATCAAAAACAGTTTTTGTAGTAATTTAATTGGATGTAAACATAACTTCTAAAGACAAGTTTAGTCTTACTGCAGAGCTGCTTATCGTCTTCCTGTTCTTTGGACTGTGTGTGTTTGTGTGTTCAGAGATTCTAGAGATCACTGAAGGAGTTCACCAGCTTAACTATTTGTGTTCTTTTTTATTAACCATAAAAAATATTTTTCTTTTTAGGCTAAAGCCCATTAATAAATTAACTTTAAAATGGAGAAAAAAGAGGATTAAAATCAGATAAAAATATATTTTTTACCTTTCACTCTCTTGTCTCACCATGATTCAACTAATTAGTTTAAGGTGAAAACAGAGGTGAATAGCAAGAGCACAATGGCAGCAACTACAATTAGGGATGCACCGATACCGGTATCTGGTATCGGCCTCGATACTACATTTTCTAAAGTACTCGTACTCGTTAAAAGTCCCCCGATACCAGGGACCAATACCACGGTTTGAGACCTGTCTATGTTTGAGCAACATGTAAGGGGTTAATCACAGGTGCCGAGTGCCCACCCCCAGGCCCCGGTTGCAGCTCGGAGCTGAAAGAAGGCGAGGCGAGACAAGTCAGACGTGTGGAACTATTTCAAAGTGAACGAAGACGCGAAAACAAAGGCGGACTGCAAATTGTGCTCAGCAAAATTGTCCAGAGGAGGCTCAAAAGGTAGCGCATTTAACACAAGTAATTTAATCAAGCACCTAAAATCCCAACACGACGACAAGTACAAAGAGTTTACCCACGCTTATTTACCCACGCTTATTAGCACAGAGGAGCATAGCTGATGCTATAGCAGTGGGATGGAAAATAGTTGGGCATTTTAAACATTCCGCCTTAGCCTACTCCCGCCTCGAGGACATTCAGGGACAGCTCAACCAGCCAATAAAGAGACTGCAGCAGGACGTACAGACGCGCTGGAACAGCACGTATTACATGCTCCAGTCCCTCATTGAGCAAAAGCGAGTGCTGGGGGTGTATGTGTCCGAGCACGAACTCCCTGACTATCTCACCGCTCACCAATGGGCTCTTATGGAGACGACTGTTGCCATCCTCGCCCCCTTTGAGGAACTAACTAAAAAAGTGAGCAGCTACGACGCACTAGCCTCTGATGTCATCCCAGCTGTGACTGTGAGACTTCTAAACAGAGAAACAGACGAGTAAATGCCTCTCAGCCCCATGTAGCAGTGTGGAAAGTGAAAGGCTTTTTTAGCTCAGTGTCACACATGATAGATGAAAACAGAAACAGTCTGACTGCTGAGAATGCAGAAAAGCTACTTTTCTTAAAAAAAAAAAACCCTGCCAGTCACTTTTTCTCTCCATTAAGTGAGTCATCTTAGACTTGATGTTAATACCCACCTCAGTTGCACTGACTGCCACAGTTCTATGTTGGTGGATGTTGTTAGTTTATTCAAATATTGTGCACTAAATAGCAAAGATGTTTATTAATGCCCCTTGTGTTGTCCAAAGCGGCAGAGTTTACAATAAACTGAAAACAATACTTGAGTTGCACTGTCACTGTTTAATTTTTTTTTCATAATTATTTATTCTGTAATATGTTGCAGACATGCTTTTCATTTTCAATAAATGTTCTTAATTCCAAACCAGTCCCTTGTTTTGTTTTGTTTTTGTTAAATTATAGGACTAAAGCTGTTACCTGTAAATTTAAATCATGTTTTTATTAAGTACTCGGTATCGGTATCGGCGAATACTGAAATGCAAGTACTCGTACTCGTACTCGTTTCCAAAAAAGTGGTATCGTGCATCCCTAACTACAATATTATCTTTTCCCCCTCCTATCAGTAAAGTTTAAAGCTATGAAATACTTCATTGAAAATTGTACACAACAAAATTGCAGATACGTTTAAGCTGTGTTTTGGTTTGAGAGTGTGTGGATTGTTCTGTACTACCTGTCAGAAACTGTGATACTTGTGCAGATTAACTCTTCATCAAATCTGCATGTTTTTGACCTTTGACTTTGTGCCTCTTGTTATAGTTAAAGCTGGTCATTCATGAAATTAACCAACTGTATAAAAACCAGCTTATTGTTTATGTCAGCCTTCACTGAGAGGGTTAACAGGAGGAGGGCTGAGCTGTTAAGGAGATGGGATCCAGGAGCTCCAGTCTAGGTCACATTTTCATGAGTCTGTCGCGTATCAGACACTCAAATGCTTCAGCTCTTTGTTTTCACCATAAACTACTGAGTGTGACACTATGAATGTTTTTCAGTGGAAGGAACAATAAACAAAAAAATGAACAAACAAACGATGATCATTACTGACGGCACCATATTTATTCACTTCATTGGTAACATAATTTCATGAAACATAACAATAGAATGTTATTTACGTCTTCTTACAGATTCCTTTGTTTTGTTTAAGCAGAAGTGAAAAAGCCCAAATCTGAGTGTGCAATCATTAACCCTTTAAAGCCGTTTTGCGCAACTACTTTTAAATCCCGGTAGCACTGCAACCACGTAAGCTAGCGCAATAATTTTAGTTTATTTTGATGCATATGCTGCTTTTTTGCAAATTTGCATTATAATATTTATTTTCATTTTTCCTGCAGTACATAAAAATTGGTGTATTTCAAAAATAAAACTATGACGACACTCAAAATAAATTTCCTGTGGTGGGAAACTATTTTGTGCAACTTTTTTGTATTTACAGTTTTGAGGGATAAGCCTCTTAAATTTCTCTAACTAGAAATATATGTTAAAAAAACAAAAATGATTTCAAATTTTTTTGTAGTTTATTGCACTTTTTTGCAATTTATGTAATTACTATGCACTTAATGCAGACATATCATTAAAATCTGGGCTATAATGGTTGTATTGATGTATAGCAACTTGAAATGCTCCCAAAAATGGCTCCACAGCAGGTAAAAATATAATATAAGCTCTGGCGGACTTGGTTCTTGATTCTTAAAGGGAAAAACAAATCTAAAAAAACAAGGAAACACTCCTGTTTGAGCTCCTATCACCTGTACTAAAGCTTTTCTGTGAAGTTTGGTCACTGAAGGGTGTTGATGCTGTTTTTTATCTGAAGTTGGCATTTAAGATTTTACCTTGCTTTCAGCACTTAAGAGAGAAGTATAAAAGTTCCCACTAAACAGTGGACATCAGATAAGCATGCAGATCATGTCTATATTGGGTGCATCAGTCCATGACCAAGTCTGGACATCTATACGACCTCTGAACTTGGCCCACAATTAGGACGTCCAACCACAACTCAAACTGGAAGTCAATGTAACGTTTAACATTTGAACTTTGGACTGGCTAATTTTTTAGACGTCATGTGGACATCTATTATAGTTGAAGGGAATTTACATGATTAATAAATATATTTTTTTTTAAATTCACAAATATCAAAATTGTTGTTATGAAAATGATACGTACAATTATTTATAAACAAACAGAATTTGTTATGTGCTAGCCTTTTGATTTTTTTTAGTTTGTCTTCTGTTTATGTTTTCCGTAGATCAAAACACCAACAACAGCAACAAGAAGCACAGCAGAAACTGACAGACCAACAATCAGTCCAACAGGTCCAGCCTCCTTCCCTCCATCCTCTGTGTGTCCTCCTGTCTGACCTGCAGGTGAGAAACAGGTGTGAGGTGTCAGCTGTCAGGTAGGTGATGGGTGAAGAACAGAACAGAATCCATTTCCTCTTCAAACTGCTGTCAGACATTATCTACTGCACTCTGATCACATCACTCAGACCAGCTGCTTTCTACAAAGTCTCATCAACAACATCTTTAGAACAAACATCAACAACCAGGAAGCAGCTTCACCTCTGATCACACACACACTCAACTCTACTCACTCACCTGGAGGGACAACATGAAGGTGGATGATGCTGATGGACTTCCAAGAGCGCGTTTCATTTGTGAAGATACGACACTCATACTTTCCAGTGTCATTAATCGTCACATCCTTCAGAATCAAAGACACGTCTCCATCCTTCATCTGTCTGTCCTGCAGATCCACTCGGTTCAGAAAAGATGGATGCTGTAAATATGTAACTATCCTTTTCTTCCAATACAAAAGGACAGACTGTGACTCCAGATCATGTCTGCTCCACTCTACAGCTGGTATGAGGAGGGTGTTTGGAGCTCGACATGGAACAACAATGTTCTGTCCAGACTCAGCTGTGATGTTGTTGACTTTCTGGTCTGAAAGAGGAAATGACACAAAGCAGAGAAAAGAAGAAGAAAAGAAGCGTTTTACTACAGCAGTCAAGCAAAGAGATGCTTGTGCTCACAAATTTTGAAGCCATCATGATGATCTTGTCCCACCAACGATGTGGAGGTCTACCTTTTTTATATCCAATTAAAACCAATTCACTCAAAAAGATTCTCTGAAAAACAGAATTATTGGAAGAGTTTAATACACAGAATCACATGAACAGCAAAATCTTACATTTTACAGCAAAATAATAGCAGAAAACAAAGTGAAGCGAGAAGAGCTTGTAAGCACAAACAGCAGAGACACACAAAATGACAGACAGGGAAAAAAGAGCTGGTCTTTTATATCAGATTTATATCTTTTTTTTTCTTTTATATCGGATCAGTGACCCCTCCTCCTACTGTAACGGTAACTTTTTCCTTTTTTTTTTTTTTAAACTCAGACCATATTAATTTTACAATTTTCTCAACTCTACAAATGTCAATATTATCTCAATTATCAATACTTTTTTCCAAATCAGTTGTCAATTTGCACTTTGTTCTTCTTAAATCTCCGACACTTGTGTTACATAACTTTCTGGCAGTACTACCTAACTCTTCGAGCACTGTTCCCAGCATCTGTCATTTTTAATTGGATCCCTTTGACAGTTTTATGAGTCTAAAAGAGTGAGTCCAAAAGTCTGCAAAACTATATATATCAAACATACTGCAGGGTGAAAACAATTAATCCTCCTGACAACTTTGTCGAGTTTGCTGCCAGAGTTGGGCTACTATATCTGTTAAAGAAGGGTTTTTCACAACTTTGGGCAATGGATTAATTTTGTACATGAAGCATGAAGCAGCTTTTACCACTTAGTGTAAACCACTGTGAGTCTTGCTGTCTCTTAAACTGCATTGGTAGAATGGTCTGCGTCTGCTTACTTCTCTACTGTCTAGGTTATATTTCTATTTATCAGCAAATGGGTAAAAATGACTAACATGTCTGAATTGGAGACAACAGGCCCAGGGATTCACTCCCTATCCTGCTTAAGACTTTTGAGAGACTTCCTCAGCTTACATCATTTATTTATTTATTTATTTTTCCTGGACATTTTTATAAAAAGTAATTTTCTATGTCACTATGACACTGAGCACTTGATGCATTTTGCTTATATTCATAACCAGTGTTGGCCAAGTTACTTGAAAAAACTAATCAGTAACTAATTACTGATTACTTCCCCCAAAAAGTAATCCTGTTACTTTACTGATTACTTATTTTCAAAAAGTAATTAATTACTTAGTTACTTTTTAAAAACCTGATTTATCACCTGAATAGGTGATAAAGCGATAGATCTTTCAGCCCAGTTCTACTTTTTCTACATAATCCATCATACAAAATGTAATCAAATGGAAAAGTCTCTTTTTAAAACTTGTTTTATCAGTTTTAACCTTTTAACTTTATATATCAAGCAACAATTTAATTATATGCAACATTCTCTGACTGGAAGAAATTAGTTTAACATTTAAAGCTATTTTCTGCACATTCCAGCACATAAAATAAAATATTTTTTGTGTTTACACTCACTCTTTCAAATAGATGCAAGTAAAACACAGCAGAAAATAAATAAAGTCAAAGACTCAGCGGTCCTGTTGCTCTATTTTCACCTGTAAAGCAGGACTGTGGTAGGCGGAGGTTTACCCTGGTGCAGGTGTGCCGCCGCGGTCAGTGGAAGAATCCGCGAGTTTCTCTGTGAATTTCCCATTACGTCGTTGCGCACTCGGTGCTTGCTTTGAAGTTTAGGGGTTTTTTCCGCTGTAAAAAGAAGTTTTCTTCCCACGCATGATGGACGCTAATGTTTTTGTCACTTTTTATGGAATCAAACTCAAAGTAAGGTCAGTACTTCCACGCTTTAAACGCTGCACGCTCATACTCTCTCCTACAATCGATATATGATCCATTGTTGATCTGCACACAGCTGTTGTCACGAATGTCGCACTTGCTTACGTCACTGTCGTGAGACATTCTCGCAAAAAAAATCACGGTTTTAGTAACGCAGTAACGCAGCGTTCCTACGGGAAAGTAACGGTAATCTAATTACCGTTTTTGCAATAGTAATCCCTTACTTTACTCGTTACTTGAAAAAAGTAATCAGATTACACTGCCCATCTCTGTTCATAACATCAATCTGTGGTTCTTTGCTTACTGTATCACTGCTTATTATTCATCTCTGACTCTCTTCCACAGCATGTCTTTGTCTTGTCTTCCTCCCCTCAGCCTAACAGATGGCCGCCCCTCCCTGAGCCTGGTTTTGCTGGAGGTTTCTTCCTATTAAAATGAAGTTTTTCTTCCCACTGTTGCCAAAGCACTTGCTCATAGTGGGCCATATCATTTTTGTGGGTTTTCTCTGTAGCCTATGTATTATTGTAGAGTCTACTGTACAATGTAAACCACCTTGAAGCGACTGTTGTTGTGATTTGGTATAGATAAAAATGATTTATTTCTGTGCTACATTTGTGTTTTGCATATCTGCTCTACAGACCACTCTGTAGCCACAAAAGGGATAAAAAATATGGACCAACATTTTGTAGCGCTACATGTTTAACAGGAAGTAGTTTCTCTCTCAGGTCAAAAACCAGGAAACACTTTCACCACTCATCACAGACTGACCTGGGAGAACAACACTCAGGTTGATGATGATGGGATCCGTCTTTAGATAGACTCTCTTCCCATGGTTTGTTTCTGTCTGGACAACACGACACTCATATGTTCCACTATCAGCAGTCGTCACATCCTTCAGAATCAGAGACACGTCTCCATCCTTCATCTGTTTGTCCTGCAGATCCACCCGGTTCTTAAAAGATGGATGCTGATTTTCTGGATCAAACTGCTCATCCCGGTACAAAAGGACATATTCTGTGTCTAGGTCACGTCTGCTCCATTTTACAACTATGATATGTCTGTGTTTTGGAGCTTGACATGGCAGAGTGACCGTCTGTCCAGGCACTGCTTTGATGTTTTTTTGGTCTGAGAGAAGGCACAACAGAGCAGAGAGGTTAAAAGCATCAAGTGCAACTGTTCATGTCCCAGTTACATTATAATAAAATTAATTTCACATTTCCTGTCTTTACATGTCAAATCATTATCCAGTTTGAGCGTCAGATCCAAATGAGTAACTTTTAATTAACCTTTTGTGTTGCAGCTGGGTTTTTTATTTTTATCTTTTTTGGGAATAAATTAAGAAATGGGTGGTCAAAAGACTCAATGAGATTTTTTAAACTGGATAAATAAAGGACTAATAAAAAAAGGTCAAAGGTTCTCCTATGAATGTATAAGCTAACCATTTTTTTTGTCCATTTTTTTAAAAATCCTATAAATATGTAATGCCTGTGATATTCTACTCTATTTGTGTGATATGATATGATTTTATGTCACATTTTGAATTTGATTTGTATTTATTTATTTACTTTTTACACAATTTACCAACTTTATATTAATTTGTTAAACATATGAACTCTGTATTCCACAAAATGTGATGTTGTGACAAAGGAGTGTTTAAAGCAGGGGTCTCAAACTCAAGGCCCGGGGGCCACTTGGAGCCCATGTAACCCCTACTGGAGGTCCATATATTGACATGAAGAAATATGCAATTTGGCAATTTGGCCCTTGAAGTTAGTTTTTTTTTGTTAAGGTCGATTTGTTTGTTGAGTCCAAAGTTAAAACAAGTTCTTCAGCCCTTGTAATGTCCTCTCGGTTGCCATAGATATAAAGTATACCCTGTTTTTGAGTGAAAATAAAATGAGACAATAAAATATGTAAATGTTTAGATCATTTCGACTATTTGACTAACCACAGAGTGCTATATGTTAAACTTTAGTGAGAATGGGTTTTTTTAAGCATTAAAAAAATTTAATTGAAGCTTAATTCAAACATTTTGACACTATTTCTTTATTCAAATTTAAGTCTGATAAAACCTCATTTAAATTAACCTTTACTTTTGTCACGGCGAGTGAGATGAGCCGTGTGGAGATAATGAAGTTGGATCCAAATGCAGGCACTTTGTAAAGGTGAGAAGGTGGTTTATTGAAATACACGGCACAGGGGGGAAAAAGGCAAACGGAGAGAAACTAAACTATACTGGAAACAACTAAACTACGGAACATGAACATGAACATGAACATGAACGACAGCGAGCAGAGGCGGCTGACGGTAGACAGAAGGGAAACACACAGATGAACCAGCAACTACAAAACAGAAGATGCGACTTAAATACACACAGAGAAACACAGGGAGATTACACACAGGTGGTGGACACAGCTGGGAGTAATCAACAAGACGAGACAGAGGTAAAACTGAACACACTCACATGAGACGCAGACCTTCACAATAAAACAGGAAACAAGAGATCACTACACGAGGACGCAGACAGGATACAGAACTAAACTCGCACAAAACATGAGAACAAAAACAAAAACCCTGTGAACAAAACCCCAAACCAGAACCACAGTAATAAAATCTATCGTAAATAATCAAAACACCAGAGAACCCCAAAATACTCCATAATGCAAAAATAAACCCAAAACATAATAAACTCAGAATGCTGGGTCGAACCGACCGAGAACCGTGACCGTTGTTTTGGGGTAAAAAATAAATCATCAGTTATTGTGATTATCGTTAACAATCAGAGTCGGTTGCTTTAACAGATTATCACAGACATCATATCATATGTCAAAGTTGATTTAGTAAGCTGTCTTTAAACCACTTCAGGTTTTTTACTGGCAGCGAATAATCACATCTATTTTTCTCTGGGGTCAAAAATGAACGTGTCTGGTTTGACTATTTATAAAGGATAGGGTATAAAATAACATCCATCTCTGTGTTTCAAAGTTTTATTCAACTTTATTCCAACTCATTACCTGACATTTTTCTGTGTTTTGGCATGGTAGGAACACCAGGGCATGGGTCTTAGTGAAGGCAAACTTTCATGAGAACAAAGGTGTGTCCATATTTGACCCAAGTGCAGGAGGAAGCTGTTAGGTTTTGTATTGTTGATTGTCATTTATGCTTAGAAATATTTACTTATGTATGCTTAGAGTTTTATAATTAGTTTTAGATTGGTAGAGGTTTGATCCTTAATAGTCTGCAAACTTTGTGTGCATTAGAGAGCAGTCTGGGAGCATGGGAGAGGTCGTACCTTCTCTTATTGTTTTATGGTAGGATAAACGTGGCTATATTTGTTTTAGGCTAAGTGCCTTTTGTTTAGATGAACTGCTGGACTTCGAGACCAGCAGGTTTAGGGAAGTCATTTATGGGGTCACACTCTGACCCCACACACACACATACACACACACACACACACACACACACGGTACTCTTTGTTTGTATGTAGACGTCATATGTTAATGACCCTATGCATATTCATGTAACCACAATAAAAGGAGTGCTATGGGGAACCTGGCTGAGAGTCTGACGGGGGTCAAGTGGTGGAACGACACTTGGCTCCAGGCAGGTCTCCCTCATGCATGAGTAACACGAAGAACTTTGCCTACTTGGTGTTCAATGCTTTTGCTGTGTAATTATATTGTCTTCAACGTTCCAGCGAATAGGTTCAAGCTACAAACCTATCAGAAGCTCAGGTTTATTCCTCTGCACTGGTCCCATCATGGACAGCTTTCTTTTTCTGCAGTTGCAGGCCAAGGGTCATATACAGTAAACAAGTTGTTACAGGTATCATTTTCATTTGGAGACCTTCTGCAATGTTAGGGACAACTCGCGTGCCCTGAATGCAGGCCAGACAGTTTGCCATCGTACACTATGTTCCATGTACAGCTGTACCTGGCATCACATACTGCCCATGTTTTTATCTCATAGTTCCCCTGTTTACTTGGGATGTTCTGTTGGACAGAGTCCTCTGAAGGGGACTTGGTGCTCATACAGTCACATCAGTACCTGGATCGTACATCATCAGCAGGAGAAACACCCACTTGTTCCATACACTTCATGGGAGCACGTTTGTGTCATTAACAACGATCTTCTATTGTGTCTTTCTCATGAAATGATATCACTTTTTAGATTCTATGACTAATCTTGTGTCAGTCACGGTAGCATGAAAACTTCCCTACCAGACTCAGGATGTCATAAACTGGCCTAGCAACTTTACTGGATGCAGGGCAGTAAGAATCAACATACCCACATATGGGTACCTAATGTGTACATTTATGTCTGCATTTTCATTTTGTTAAAAATGAAAAGAAAAAATGTTTTCAGTTTTGTCTGTTTGAAATAAAAAAAAATGAGGTTTGAGAATCCTGGTCTAAAGGTTTACTGGACTACTTTTATGTAAACTGTGACAGCTACAGTAGGCTAATATATTCCAAACAGATCCACCATGCCCAAAGATCACTGTCTCCACCCTTACACTGATTACTGACTGCTACATTTTAATGTTTGTAAAGCATGTTAATAACTTCTGCCGATAACCACTGTAACAGAGGACTGTAACAAAGGGCCTTCACAGACAACGTTACAAGTTGAATAATGATTACTGATAAGCATCCTCAGACACAGTTCGCCCGCGGAGCTTTCCTGACCTGGCAGGTCACACAGCCCCCTTAAACACACTTTAAAACATCAGTATGAAGAGAATTCTTAGTGATGTTATTTTATAAATCAGTTATTTTGTAAATCAGGAAACCCAGTTGTCTTTAAAATGTAATCTTACCTGCAGAGATAAACAGGAAGCAGACAGAGAATAAAGTGCAGCAGAGTAATACAGAGGTTAAAGCAGGCATTTCCTCTTCATCTGAAAGTATGAAGACTTTCAAATGCTGGCAATATTGCACAATAACTAAATATCTGGGTTTAACTTATGTCTACATTAAGCTAACGTTTTTAAATACAGCTGAAAGTGTCTGAATGTCATGACACTTGTTCCGTTTTTGCTTGTTATATTTGCATGGTAACAAATGGGTGGAGCCATGAAAACGCTCCTCAGGCTCCGTATTTCATACCTGAGCTCTTAGGCCTGAATGATGCAGGATTTACTGTGTGTGCATTCATATTGCTCAGAAAGTCTGAATTTTAACTTTATTGAAACTTTTTACCAGTGCAGATCTTTATTAGTAAAACCAGTGGCCCTTTTTCTCAGATATGTCTATAATACATTCAATATTTTTGCTAACATGGCATGATTTCCACCATGCAATCAGGACTGTTTTTAATTTAACGTTGCCTGGGCGCCTAAATATAATCAGTCCAGGTTTTTCAGCCTTGATCCTTCCCTGCATACTTTGAATGGCCCGTGAAGATGATGAATCCAGTTTACTGTTCACTTCCCAGGCATCTTTCAACTGTACATTCCTTTAGAGCCGATCGGAGCAGACACGCTCTGTTTTGCGTAACTATTTTTAAATCCCAGTAGCACTGCAACCACGTAAGCTAGCGCAAAAATTTTTTTTGCATATGAAACCGGAGGAGTTGTACTTACATCTTATGCCATCAGCTTGTCCTAGGTCACGGTTTCCTTCCACATAAAGCTTCGCAAAAACTGCATAAAAAGCACTTGCAGCAACAAATACATAATATTCCAGAAACACGCTTTACCGATCCGATCAGCTGTTCATAACACTTCCTACTTGGAATAGACGTCAGCACGAAATTTTGCATTTCTGCCATTACCTTCCCGAAACCGGAAGTGACGTCATTTTCGCGGAAATGTAGTCTTTTTTACTATCAGGCCCTCAGAGCCTATACTGGTCTTTTTAAAAGTTATGTTTGACTTTATGACTTTCTGTGTCGTTTCTGGGATGCTTAGGACTCATATTGCACTGCTGGAAATAGTTTATTTTGATACATATGCTGCTTTTTTGCAAATTTGCAGTATAAATTTTATTTTTGTTTTTCCTGCAGTGTATAAAAATTGGTGTATTTCAAAAATAAAACTATGAAGACACTCAAAATAAATTTCCTGTGGTGGGAAACTATTTTGTGCAACTTTTTTGTATTTACAGTTTTGAGGGATAAGCCTCTTAAATTTCTCTAACTACAAATATATGTTAAAAAAGCAAAAACGATTTTCAATTTTTTTTGTAGTTTATTGCACTTTTTTTCAATTTATGTAATTACTATGCACTTAATGAATACATATTATTAAAATCTGGGCTATAATGGTTGTATTGATGTATAGCAACTTGAAATGCTCCCAAAAATGGCTCCACAGCAGGTAAAAATATAATATAAGCTCTGGTGGACTTGGTTCTATGGTAGGTCTTATTATTTGCAAAAGAAAATTCTCATATTCTAAATTTTACAAAAGTCCTCGATAGTGTAAAAAAATGTTGTTTTTGATATTTAGGTATTTGTGTGTTTGTCGTAAAGTTCAATAAAGAGCCCAGTTCCAAAAATGAATTTTATTTTTCTGGCAATTTAAAAAAAAAAAAAGACAAGTAACACATGAATCTTGACAGCACCTTCTTTTCAGACCGACTCAGAGTCATACTGAACACAAAAGGTGAATCTGCCCATCTTCTCTACTACCCACATGTTAAACGGGTTATGCCTTAATGAGCCCTGTGGTAACATGAGACAAACAACAAATATATAACCTTAAATTCATATATGGCTGCAGGAAAATAGGTCATAATAATTAAAGATATATATAAATAATATTAAAATAATTAAAGATAATTAAAGAGGAGTTTCTGCTGAGAATAACTTTCACAAGTTGTGACTCATCACTTTGAATGTGACTTAACTGTCACATAATCCACAACAACACTGCACTAACTGGCTTCAAATTTATATATAAAATGTATATACTATATTCCAGTGTATACTATAATAACCTTTGCTACATTGTTGTGGGAAGCATTTGAATTAATTAAAACTTTACTAACAGCATGAATTCATTTTTTTATATAGCACCAAATCACAAAAAGAGTCACCACACGGCACTTTATATTGTAAGGTAGACACTACAGTAATACATACAGAGAAAAACACAACAATCATATGACCCCCTATGAGCAAACACTTTGGCGACAGTGGGAAGGAAAAACTCCCTTTTAACAGGAAGAAAACTCCGGCAGAACCAGGCTCAGGGAGGGGCGGGGCCATCTGCTGCGACCGGTTGGGGTGAGAGAAGGAAGACAGGATAAAGACATGCTGTGGAAGAGAGACAGAGGTTAATAACAGATATGATTCAATGCAGAGAGTCTGTTAACACACGGTTCAGTAAGGACAGATCATTAGAAAGAATTAACATGATTTATTGATTAAGAGAATTTAGATAAAAGTTTTTTGTTGATTAGACTCTGATGGCTTGTCTTGGCAGAATGGAACCCCAGCTGTGAAAGGGATTAGAGCAGAACCCCCCCGGAGTCTAGATGCTTGTGGTGGAGATCCAGGTGGCTTGAATGGAGCTTGAGTAATGAGAGGTGGAGATGGGGAGGAGGTGGGTGCTATAAAGGCGTCTGCAAAGGAGAATGACCAATGTGCAATAAGATTTAAACTACGCGGCATGAATGCTGATTGGCCTGGAGAAGGTGATTGGACTAGATGACACAAACAGTTTGACAGGGTGGGGAAGTGGAAGTGATACAGCTTATATTCAGCAGGCACCTCAGAGCTGAGGGATGTGAGAGGCCATTCTTTATTAAACTTGCTTCATTGAGTAAGAAAGGTGACTGAAGAAGAAACACTCAGCGCAACATGGGAATCCATCCAGCCGTCCACACCTATTGCAGCATAGCTAAGGGAGGATTCAGGGTCACCTGATCCAGCCCTATATGCTTTAGGAAAAAGGAATATAATTTGTTTAGCCTAGCATAATAACTGGAAACTGGTTGAGCAGCTAGCTTGTCTGTATTCAAAATTAAAGATAAAGATCAGCTGTACCTGGGCCTCCTTGTTCTGATGATTGTTTGCCCATAACTGATGTTTTCAGGTCTCACTGCTGAGTCCACTGAATCAGTCACTGCATAATAAAATACATTTAATTTAGTGAGGTACAGCAACTGCAAATCTATACTATTATCACACACAGCTATAGGAACTATTAATTTACTTTCTGCAGCATTAAGAAACAATTAAGTGATGATGTTTACAAACTGCATCAGCTTTTCAGAGTTTCCTCCTCTAAACACCTGCTGTTGACCACAAAGCATTGGGGGGCATTTCTGAGAAAAAGAAGCTGGACGACCACAAAGCTGCCATCTTGTTTCAGTGCAGCCGGAGATACTTCACCACAGAGCACAAAGCAAACACTTTCTCACAGCATGAATAACATTATTAACAAAGCAGCACACACTGCAGTGAGAGGTCTGATCAGACTGACAGCAGGAAGTAGCTGCTGTGGTTTTACATGCAGAACTTCAAAAATAATTCATGCTTTAAAGGACAGTTTGAGAGGCTGGAAATGAACAGTTAATGTTCTGTCTTTAATGATCTGTCTTTTCAGTCTCTCTGTTTATGTCTTATAATAAAAGTCAATTATTCCTGATAATAAAGCTAACAGCTAGTGTTAGACAGATAGATTACAGACACATCTGAGCTGCTTTTAGTGATTATCGGTTATTTCTAACATTATTGAATATCCTGTGTGGTCTCTGCACACATCTTTCATCTATTTATATTCCTACCCTGTTTATTCTCCTGCTGTAACTATGTGAATATACCAAGTCTGGAACTAATAAATGCCATCTTATGTTTTATTCTCCATAAAACACAGCAGTGAGTCCCACTGGTAAACTGGCAGATATGTTGATGCATTTCTGTGAACATAAATAGGAATGAAGTAAAAAACGTTTAACAAATTATTTTTACTAAGTATTTTCTGTCTGACCCTCTGTCTCTAAATCTAGATCAGCTGGTTTAGGAAAACGAATTAATTGTGATTGTAAAATAAAGATTTATGTGTTCAGCTGGAGCCACAGAGCAGAGAAACAGGAAGTGTTCTTGGTTTAAGATACACTGTAACAGAAAAAAAGGAACCACTAAACGTTATAACACAAAATCAGTTACACTTCAGGGATGTCAAACTCTGTGTACATCTTCTTTCCCTTTTTTTATTTTTAAATAAACAGCTTTAAAACAGGATAGCATTTAAGGAAAGTATGAGTGAGGGTGTTTAAATAAATTAAAACCATGTAACAAGTGTTATGTGTCTCTGCCACGGTACTGGGTCTATGACCCAGTGTTTTGTGTTTGCTTAATTTATATTGCTTGATTATTTGTGATTCATGGCTTTGGTTTCTTGCTGGTTTTCTGTGCATATTATATGTCTCTATATGTCATGACTCTGAGTCTGCGTCTTTCTGAATGTCTTGTGCTTCCCGTTTTATTTTGATAGTCCTTGTCCTATGTCAGTGTATTCTGCTCTGCTTCCTTTGTCTCGTTATGGCAGATCAATTCCAGCTGTGTTCCCACTGGTTCCCCGTCCTCTGGTCGTCCTGCCTGTGTATTTAAGCCCTGTGTTGTCCTCTGCTTGTTGCTGGTTTGTCTGCTTGTCTTCCTCTGTTGGTCCCTCTGTGTTTCAAGTTTTTCTTAGATCTTTGTCGCTGGTCGCATATTCCTTGTTAGCTTTCCCAGTTTAGGTTTTTCTTAGTTTAAGTTATAGCCATTTCCTGGCTTGGTTTATATGTTGCTTTCCACTATTAAAAAAAAAAAAAAAAAAAAAAAAAAAAACTCACTCAGTAAGTTGTAAATGCCTGCTCACATCCCGGTTCACAATCCTCTTTAAACTTAATCTTTTCAAATCTCTTAGACTGAGTTTCTGAAGTGTTTTTTTTTTTTCTTTCTTTCTATCAGAAACAGGATGCTGGACGACTGCAGAGCTGTTAGCTTCAGTTAACCACAGACCACAAACACACAGTCCAGCCCACAGTGAACAACAATAAGTAAGCACAGAGTTAAACACATGATTACATCTGAAAAAGATCAAATATTACAAAAAATAAAAACTTGAACATTGTGAATTCCAGTTTTGATAACACTAAATCAGGAAAATGTTTGTTTACTTTTCCTAGAATCCACATTTACTATACGTCACTATATACTTCTGATCATCCCTCACATACTCTATAGTGACCTTAAAATCATTAATCATATAATTAAAGTCAAGATCAGGCTTCAAAAACCTACATCTGATTCTGCACTCATATTAAATTCAGTTTAAGATACAGATACAAGAAGCAGAAAATGTCAGAGAAAACATCTTCATAATAAAGACTGTCATCACAATGTACATGTATGGCCTCACTTCAAAACTGGGAAACTGCACTGAAGTCCTTCTAGAAGCAACTCTTATTGCTCACTAGGTTTTGGAAATTATGTCCCTAATCTGTGTGAAGTAGTGCGTTATACAGCTTCCATTGAGATTTATTTATTTAGTGGCAATTCAACAGTAATTTAAATATAATTTCTGCTGATCAAACTGAAGTAAAGAGATACAAATCTCAAAAATAAGCAGATGCAGTTCCTCTATTGTCCTCTTGAAGCATCAATAGTGAGTCAGCCCCCAAAGACTAACAGAATTAGTTCACTTTAGTGATTTAAAAAAAAGAACACTAACTAACTTTATTATATTACAAATGGCTTGAGGAAAATATGTAAACTCAAATATTACCTCTGCTTCATCAGATTAGCTTTTGTTATCTTGACAGTGTTGTACATGACATGAGTGGTGATGTCATCTTCTCCAACTTCTGCTTGATCTGCTGAAATGATGCAAAATGAACAACAATATAAATTAAATATATAAACAGAAATTAAATTTAATAAAAGTTGTTACTGTGATCATTATGAATGTGAACTTTATTCTACTAAACAAACTCAAACCTGAAAGTTCAGGAAGTCTGAGTCTCACCTTCAGGTTTCCTGTGAACACATCGTCTCACCAGCAGAACCAGTAACACCAGTAGAACCACAACACAGACTGATGACAACATGGGAAATACAGGATGAAAGAGTGATGGAGAAAGAATGATGGAGGTGGAGTTAGGAGCAGAGGATGTAGGTGGAGGTGTGGTGGTTTGTTCCCCTAAAATAAAGCAAACACAGTCATTAAGTTGTCGTCACATTGTGAATGTTGAAAGCTGCAGAAACACAGACAGGTGAGTGTGTCACCTGTGACAGTGATCCAGCTGGATGGAGACTCTCCATGACCGCTGATGTCACACTTGTAGAGGCCTTCATCAGACCTGGAAACATGCTGGATGGTCATGTGACCTGTAGGCTGCTTCCTGATGAGGGAGCCATCTTTATAGAAAGCAGCTGGGAGGTTGGAGGGAGTGGTCTTTGTTTTACAGAGCAGAGTGACGTCATCTCCCTCCATCACAGGGAGGACAGGACTCTGCAGGATCACTGATCCACCTCAACACAGAGACAAACTACAGCATTTCATCCATTTACACACAGCTTCATCAACACTAACTCCACACACTCAGCTTACCAGTGACTGTCAGGTTAACCATGTTACTGATGGGACCCTCTCTGGACTCACACCAGTAAACTCCACTGTCCAACTGGAGAACACCACTAATGTTGCACGTAGAACCAGCTGGTTTTCCCCACCCATCTCTACACTGACTCTTCTGTTGTTTGCTTGTGTTTCTCCTCAGAGTCCATCCAGCAGAGCTGTCGTCCTCCTCACATCTCAGAGACACAAAGTCTCCTTCAAAGAACTGAGAGCTGCTGGGACTCACAGTCAGACGAGCTGTGAGGGTTAAAAGGAAAAACTGATGATTTCTTATACAGTGGAACCTCGACTTACAAATACCCCATTTAACGAAAAATTCAAGTGACGAAGGCACTTAACGGCAATATTTCTACCCCTGTTACGGCAAAATGCCCGGTATACGAAATCCGCTGGCTCTGATTGGCTGAGCCCAGAATGCTGATGCATACAATCCGAATCATGTGACAACCCTCTTGGCTTTCGTACTTGCGCTTTGCTGTTCCACTTGAACGACGTATTGTTGTTGCAGTTAGCAATTAGTTCACTCAAGAGGCGCGATGGGTGCTTCGACTTACTAAAATTTTCGACTTACGAAAGACCCTCAGGAACGAATTAATTTCGTAAGTCACGGTTCCACTGTACTTTTTTTTTTTTCAGAACTGAGCTCCATGGTGAAACATGAACCCAATCAGGTCATATCAGTGAGCATTTCTCAGGTTTAAACTGTGACAGAAGAAGGTTACTGACCTTGGTTTGTTGTGCAGCTCAGCAGTGAGATCACAACTAAAGAGAAATGACACTCAGGTTGATTTGAGGTGAACATAAAGAACAACTCCACACAAACAGCTGACAAACACACAAACACATCTCTGCAACATGTTTCAATGAAGTTTGGACAACAAAAGTCTGAAAAAGTAAGTCCCATAAAGTCATGTGTCCACTGCCTGCTGTGTTTCCTCGACTCCTGAGCAAAGATAAAGAGTCAGTTCAGACCTGCAGTTGGTCCTCGTGGTGTTTGAACTTGAATTCAGCCTGATTTGTTTTTCATGTCTTCTCCTCCATCATCAGTTATCAGGAGAGCAGACAGTCAAAGTACAAGAATTCAAACAAACACAGAGATTCTACTTACAGAGCAGACACAGCACAGATGTTTCCTTCATCGTCCTTCTCACTCATTTGAGCTTTTTTTCATTTCTGTCACTGACACCAAGTAAAGCCCGCCCTCTTCCTCTGAGCACCAGCTTTCTATTGGTTCAAAGACAGTTTTGGGGGACTCACTTTTTTCTTTGTGGAAAGACATAAGTGGTACATTATAAATTCACATAACTGTAGAGGTCTCTCATATACGGTATGTCTTTTTAAAAAAAGTATTTCAGCTGTGCAGAGACACACTGAGGACAGAGTGGAACATTGATTCAAATGCCACAAGATGGGGATGTTTGACTTCTACATGGACTTTGCACAATTACTCCAGCATTTAAGATGTGTTTATCAATAACATGCCTGTTAGTTTCAGCATGTTTAGGTTACACAGGCACATCAGAGGATGGCACATCTTTACATGCTGTAACAAGTTTTACTGCGTCTCACAGAACAATCTCAAGAGTTTGGAAAAGAGGACACATGAACAGGGCTGTAGATTGGATTCAGGACAGGCATCTGTGTGAGGGTGAACAGAGACACTGCCAGAGATCTGATAAATAACTTCTAGCAGCTACAGATGTCGGACAAGATGGGAACCGTGTTTGGCTCCGCCGCAGCTCGCTGGTATAGTTTTACACTGGTGGCTATTGTCCGTTGCAATGTTATTTTTACTCTTTGGTGTCTCGACTTTGTTCCTGCTGCTAGAATTTACAATCAGGGCACGCTGTTGCACATTAAAGATTCAATGGAGAGCTACAGATGGGAGAGTTACAGGAAAACTTTTCCTCCTCCTTTTATATGTTCCTGTGCATGCTACTGTACATACCGGTGGGATTCAACCCGAAAAAATGAAGGAGGGGAACCAGGGCTGGTGTCAAGGTGAAGTACCGAAAGTTAGCTTCTTGCTGTGGGGAGATTCCAGGTTCCTGCGAGTAGTCCATTTATTGTCACCTGGGGACGCTACTCCTCAGTCTGCAGCATTCATGGCTTGATGGCAGCAAGCGCACCTTTCGTCAGTCATCTGTCCGCCGCTTTGCTGGCAGTAGCGATAGACAACCATGGATGTTAGCTTCGCCTAGCCTTGGAGTCACCGCCCATCGCGGCAGGTACGCAGGTGTGCACAGATGTTTAATTCAAGTGCCACAGCACTCAGCTGTTGAGTGCGCCAACCGAGCGTCATCAATTTGGTTTTCCCTGCTTAGCGCTCGTTCAAATCGTTTATTTTAAACGATCACTTCGTGAAGGAATCTCTAAACTTTATGTGTTAAACTTAGACGTGGCAGCAAAGCATGTATTCACTTGAAGGAAATCTACTTGGCTGGAAGCGCCGACATCGCTTGAGCTGCAGATAGTGATGGGCAGATGAAGCTTCATGAAGCACTGAAGCTTTTCATCCAATTGGTTCATCCCAGCGCAAAGCTTCTTGAAGCTTCATTTGCTCTAGTAGGACATCTACTTGTTACGATTCGGTGTTGTCAGTGTTTTGTTTTAGGCGTGACGGTTGTGTTTCCTGCTTTACTTTGAAAGTCTGTTTTATCTCAGTGTGTTCAGTTTACGCTTCCTTGTCTCGTCAGTTCTGATTTGCCCCAGCTGTGTTTCCCTCCTGTGGTCCATTCCCTGATTGCTCCCTCTATATATTTAAGCCCTGTGTTTCACTTTGTGATGGTTGCGATCTCCCCCCGGTTGTAAATGGTTTGGTGGTTTGCTGTAAATAAATGTCCGATTTTGCTTTGATGTAAATAGTTGTCAATACGTTCTGGGATTTTTTGTGGAGAACTGGGGCCCGTTCTTCGTACCTCGCTAAGTAAGTTAGCTGGATTAGATTGTTGACGATTTCGCGTGATCTTGGATCGTTCGGTTCCCCGAAGCTCATCCGGGACTTGCTGTCATAGCAACAGAGCCGTAAGTGTAAACCTGCTCGGGAGCAGGTTTACTTTATGTAAACAGGATTAGATCACGGCCACGCAGGTATGTCCGCTTCATTTATAGGAAAGCAACAGCGATATTTTACCACTGTTTCACCATAAATAAATAACATCAATGTAACCAAAGATAATGCAGTATTTGATCCTTTTATTGATTTCACACAGATACATACAGGTCATTTCCTAAAAAAGGGAAATGTACTATTAACATTCTATTACATGTATGTGATTATTACAGATGTAATTCATATTTCAGAGTAGTAATTGCAAATTACTTCGTGTAATCAAGATGGGAGACCACGGCTATAAAAGCGAAGGTGGATTTGGGAAGCCTGTCGCAGCCATGTCCTGTCCGTATACGCGAGCCACCCATTGCGGAAGGTACAAGATTGATAAGGAGAGTTTTCAGAATTCAGCGTATATTGCGGGATAGACAGGATCCTTTAGCTCAGCGACAGTGTGCTCATAGAGAGATATCGATTTTCCCGTGATGGTATTATTCACTTAACCAACTTGTTGACGAGGGGGTGCAGGACCACCACCTGTCTTTTTCTGCTCTGCCCTTTTCTTGGTTTCTGTTATGAACAAACAAACAGATTATTTCAGGGTCTCTTTCCAAGAGACGAAAAGCAATATAAGTGATAAATATTACCATTCTGTAGGATATTCTTATATTCCACTTTTACTTGTTCCCATGTTCTAGTGGGTCCTGTTGTGGCTCTAATGTGTAAGGGGATATAATATAACATAATATAATATAATGTAATATAATATTGGATAATATAGTGTGATATGATAAATCTACCCTACCGCCTACTGGTGCTGGCCAGAGGGGCCGATGGCGCGATATGGCAGCCTGGCTTCTGTCAGTCTGCCCCAGGGCAGCTGTGGCTACAACCGTAGCTGCCTCCACCAGTGTGTGAATGTGAGAGTGACTGAATAGTGGTATTGTAAAGCGCTTTGGGTGCCTTGAAAAGCGCTATATCAATCCACTCCGTTATTATTGTTATTATTAAATTACTTACGAGTTTAATTTGTCAGCAACTTTCTGCCAGCCCTCTCTCCTTGCTTTTGCAGCCTTTGCAGTGTTCCCTTGCGTTCTGATTAAACTCTGAAACTCCTGAAATCCCTCACTCATGAGTTCTTGCTCTGCTGCCGAAAAATACCTTCGACATTTTCGCCAACCAATCAGAGGGTTGCCGATCAATGTTTCTACTATCGATGCGTAGCCCCTTTTACGACACCCAGTGATCTCACATTACTTCATCCAGCTGTACTAATCGTCAACAACAGGTGTGTTCGGGGAACCAGATTAGCGAGCTCACGGTTAGCGCAATGGTTTGGTCTTGGATGTGTCATTTGATCTTGGATGTAGTAAGCGAGGTACGAAGAACGGGCCCCTGTAGTAGTTTTTTTTTGTTTTGATTTTTTTTTTTTTCCCTTAGTTTTATTTTTTCTGTGTTGCACGCCGGTTGCCTAGGCCGGGGTGTAACATAATGGGGGCTCATCCAGGATTCGCTGGAGGGTCCGAGGACCGCTCCAGCCTTCGTCCGCCTTCGCTGGAGGGTCGGAGGGACCGCTCCAGCCTCCACTGGAGGATCCAAGGGGCCCGTCCAGCCATCAGCGTCGCCTGCAGAACAGCAGCCGGTGCCGTATGCGCTGGTCATGAATCAAACATTTTCTTTGGGGTTACATGTTTTAAATGTTTGATTTTTGGGTGGGGGGAACTGTTACGATTCGGTGTTGTCAGTGTTTTGTTTTAGGCGTGACGGTTGTGTCTCCTGCTTTACTTTGAAAGTCTGTTTAATCTCAGTGTGTTCAGTTTACGCTTCCTTGTCTCGTCAGTTCTGATTTGCCCCAGCTGTGTTTCCCTCCTGTGGTCCATTCCCTGATTGCTCCCTCTATGTATTTAAGCCCTGTGTTTCAGTTTGTGATGGTCGTGATCTTCCCCCCCGGTTGTAAATAGTTTGGTGTTTTGCTGTAAATAAATGTCCTATTTTGCTTTGATGTAAATAGTTGTCGATACTTTCGTTTTGGGATTTTTGTGGAGAACTGTAGTGTGTGTGTGTGTGTGTGTGTGTGTGTGTGTGTGTGTGTGTGTGTGTGTGTGTGTGTGTGTTTTGATTTTTTTTTTTTTTTTTTTTTTCCCCTTAGTTTTACTTTTTCTGTGTTGCACGCCGGTTGCCTAGGCCGGGGTGTAACATACTGGACGTAAAAATATTAGTTGGCATGAATTTGAAGAGTGTGGCATTTTGCACACAGCCTGTAAATGTCAACAACAAAAGGAGTGTGTAAAACATGTATATTGTAGTGATGCAGTATACTGTGTATATTTATACTGGCAGTATGGAAAATGATTATTTGGAAATGCTTAAAATGGAAATGATCATTTACTGTGAGGTGAGGTGTGGTTGGGGTGTGGACAGTGGTTGTGCTTTTGCAACGTTGAGGTATGGACAGCTACACACTGAGGCGTCAGTCCTGCCTGTTCACATTTTATTCAGTAAAAACTAAATTTTCACTGCTTTTATGACCTTTTTAGTGGGGAGAACGTAGCTAGGATTTAATGATTTAACTAATCTTTTAAATCCTTTGTCCTCCACAATGTTAAATCAAACACCCACATTTTGGATGAAGTCTGAGGGGTTTATATCGCTGTCATAGCTCGCGGCAAAGTCCGAACCACTTCCTGAAGAAGTCACGTGGTACAGCCGGGCAGCGAGGTTTCGGACGTCATCATTTTCAGCTCCTCCCATAAATGAAGCTCGCGGAAACGCCCCTCCATTACTCGACACAAGCTTTGAAGCCTCGATACAGAACGTCACATCACTAGCTGCAGATGATTAAGGTTGGTTCTTTGCGAACCCTTTATTGAATTTTAATTAACCAAACTCCTGGACTTGCTGGGGCCTTTGTCTAACTGAATTTAACGACCTTCTGTTAAGATATTCATTGTGTGTACTCATGTTGGACAGTGTTTAACTGCATTATGGTTACTGTGGTTTAACAGAGACAGTATTTTAGTTGTCACCACAAGGAGGCACTGTTTCATTGTAAGAGCACGGATGCTGCGTCATCACGCCCCAAAGAAGAGGGGAAAAAAAAAAAAAGTAAAACGGATTGTTTTAGTGAATCAGCTGTTTAATCCTAATGGGCAGCTTATGTCCTATGCAGAATTCTTAAACACCTATAAATTTCCAGCCACACCCAAAGAATATGCCATATTATTTGATGCAATACCTACGGGTATTATAATGCTTTTTAAAGGTATTCAACCTTGCATATCATCTGTTTCTCTCCCCAACCCTTTAGATTCACACATAGGAAGAATCTGTCTAACAAACCACAGTAAAAGTAATAAGAATATTCGTGCTTTGTTCCAGACAGAATCTCTAACTATCCCACATGTGGTCTCTTATTGGAATTTCTTTGTCAGTGACATTAACTGGAAAAGAGCATGGACAATTCCTAACAAGTATCTGGTAACGAATAAAGTGAAGGAAGTCTCATTTAAAATACTGCATAAATTTTATCCTGCTAATCATTACATGACGAAGTTCAAAGGGGACATAAATGTGAACTGTGGATTTTGTGGAAGCCATCCTGAGACTGTGCAACACCTCTTCTGGATCTGTTCATACGCTAGAACATTTTGGAAAGACTTCAGTAGATTCATTGCTGGACATCTCTATGAAGACTTTACTGTGAAATGGGAAAATGTTGTATTTTGTTTCTTTCGAAGGCAAAAAAAAAAAGATGTTTACTTTATAATAAACTTTTTAGTTATCTTAGCTAAATTTTATTTTCACAAATGCAAATACAGTAACAAAAAACCTAATTTTAAACATTACTATAATGATGTTTTATGTTACATAAAATTGATTAGTGGATCACTTAACAAAAAGGCTATGAAAACTATTACTATTTGTAGTAATTACAAATTATTTGAATGTTTGTAATTCTTTGTATTACACCCCCTGGTATATGTTAATTTTGTTCTGATTGTATACATGTTCTGTATACTGTTTCTTAATAAAGTTTAATATTTTAAAAAAAAAAAAAAAAAAAAAAAAAAAAAGGCACACAGCCCCAGTCAATACACGGATATACGGAAATGGCTGCTCCAACATCTACGCCCTTCTTCTGGTTTGGCTACTTGTGTGTCGTCGTGTTTGTGTCTGCAGGTGAGAAACAAAAAACAACATTTCTCTTTAACATAGTATGAGCCAGAGTTATATAACAATACATTATTTAAATACTATCCATACCGATCATGTTTGAAACACTGGCGCTAATCTCTGTGATCGAAACTATTCTCGGTACGCCTGGAAACAGAACTGCAGACGGACTAATGCTGACGCCGTTTCTGCGAATAACGAAGTCAGACTTTCGCTTATAAAGTGAAAATATAATAAGTGTTGTTTTTTTTAAATGAGCGCGACTCTTCTACACTTATCTGCAGCCGTGATCAGAGTTGAGCTGGCTGCATTCTCTAAATACTGAAAACAAAGGCTCCATTGCTTTATTTATTATCTTCTATAACAGTTAAAACTCTTAAACAGCGTTTGTGAAAGGAGATGGGTTAATATTGTCCTCACAGTTCATAGTTAACGTGACCATCAGACCAACTGATCAAGATAACTAAGATTCCTTAGTAATTCTCAGAGTAACCAAAATTATAATTTTATTTTTGCATTTAATTCCTTCAGTGCAATAATGTCACTGTGGTCAGTGTGACTAAACCTCTGTTCTATATTTAAATGACAGCATCTGCAGTTCAGTCTTTTTAATGTTTTACCCAAAACATTTTCGTCCAAGGGATGATGTCAGCGTTTTACTGGGACAGTCATCAACAACACAATAAAGTGTGACTTTTAATTCAAGCTTTCCTTTGAAAATTCATGTATTAAAAAATGCAACAAATACACATAAACAGGTTGTGTAGTGTAATAGAAGAAATCAACTTGTTGAGCAAAAGGAAAGAAGAGCTCTTTGTAGAAACAAGGTCAAATATGTGAATCAGGGGTTTTAGTTTTCAATAGAAACTAAACAGAAAACACTTTTTCATTCGTATTTATAATATTAGTTGTCATCAACTAATAATTTCACTTTTTAAAATCAAAATGTAAACTGAGTAAAGCTAATCAAAGCTGTGAGATTAAGGAGTATAGAGTTAAAATAAGCCACCCAAATACACTACAGGTAACTTCAAATAGTACCTAAGTAAGTTAACTAAATCTACTATATCTATTAAGTTACATTCAGCTTCCCACAGCATATATTTATTTTAATATATTTATTTCAATTTAAACATGCAGAAACATGCAGAAAAATGATCTTACTCTTAGTCACCACAGGTCAAATGTCAAAAACTCTTCTACTGCTTATTTTACTGAACACTGGGGTGTTTTGTGTCACAAAATATGTATATCAATTAAAAAATTGATAAAATAAGGGTTAGTGTAATCACCAGAAATGTGCTTTGTTGTTTGAGAACAAAACTATAGAGGATTGACGTGTATTTAAAAAAAAAAAGAGTTAATATTTTTAGAGGTTTAAAGGATATTAATAATAGTAACATAATAGTAATTGGTCATTGGTATGTATAAATGATCATAAGCTTATAAGAGATGGCATTTATTACAGCTTAATGACATCAACACAAATATACTAATTTATAATAGCTATTGTATTTGTTAAAGATAACACGTTTTTTGTTTATGACTCAGTGCTGTCATTGAGCAATTAAACGATAACTTTACTATTGTAAAAGTGTGTTTGTAATACAGTATGTTATAGATTCTGTATTAAAAAGATTCTCTTTTAGTGTGTACTCAGTGTAGAGCTCAAGCCTCTCTTTTTGCTTCATCTCAATCTGATCTGCTATAGATGTATGTTATATGTTAATGTTATAATTGTTGCTATAATCAATTATATATATAATCAATTATATACATTTATAAATGTTGCTATAATCTCAATCTGCTATAGAAGTGAAAAGTTGTACTAAAACTTTTCATCTGTGTTGTTTCCTCTTTCAGACCAGAAAATCATCACAGCTCCATCTGGGCAGAACATCAGTTTGCCCTGTCGAGCTCCAAACAACAACATAGTTGTAGTGGAGTGGAGCAGAACTGTGCAGAATAAAGAATATGTCTTTTTGTATCGGGATGGGCAGTTTGTTTCTGAACAGCAACATGAATCTTATGTTAACCGGGTGGATCTGCAAGACAGACAGATGAAGGACGGAGACGTGTCTTTGATTCTGAAGAATGTGACTACTGCTGATATTGGAAAATACGAGTGCCGTGTCTTCATGGGAGAAACAAATCGCGGGAACAGTGAGCTCATCAGCAACATCACACTGAGTGTTGTTGATCCTCCAGGTGAGTGAGCAGAGTTGAGTGTGTGTGTGATCAGAGGTGAAGCTGCTTCCTGGTTGTTGATGTTTGTTTCTAAAGATGTTGTTGATGAGACTTTGTAGAAAGCAGCTGGTCTGAGTGATGTGATCAGAGTGCAGTAGATAATGTCTGACAGCAGTTTGAAGAGGAAATGGATTCTGTTCTGTTCTTCACTCATCACCTACCTGACAGCTGACACCTCACACCTGTTTCTCACCTGCAGGTCCGACAGGAGGACACACAGAGGATGGATCTGTTGGACTGATTGTTGGTCTGACTGTTTCTGCTGTGTTTCTTCTTGGAGTTGTTTTTTTCATTCACAGAAGATGTAAACAACAACCTAGTCAGGGTTCATACCAGCCTCCTACTGGAAAGTAGCAGGTTGACATTTCTCAGGGAAAGGAAGATGATAAGATGACAGAATTTATTTTGATGCTGAACGTCCAGCAGATCAATATCAAACATGTTTGATTTGATTTTACATTTTATATTATTAGTCTGCTGCTGTAGGACTGACAGTTGGTGAGTCTGTCTTCTTTTTGCTTTTAGTGGTGGTAAAACAGATAAGTCAAAGTCTGCACAAGCCTCCAGAGAAGGAGTAAAATTACTTGGCTAAGTTAGTCATAAAAAATGTGGTTTTTTTTTTTTTGTTTTGTTTTTTTTAAGGTCGTCTAATTTCAACAATAGTTAAAAAAATAGTGAAAGATCAACAGTCTAAACCAGCCATTTTGACGGCAGTTCAATTTGTGCCTGCTACTTTTTTTTCATTTCAAATTTATGATTATCTTTACTTTTCACATAAGTCCATAGTTTGACTGTCAAGTACTCCTGCAGTATAATCCACTAAAGTCTCAATTTCATTGTTCATATTTGAAACCGCAGGAAAAATATATAAATATGTTTAAACATTTAAGCTGCAGCATTAAAATACAAGGTTCAAGCTGCATTTAATCTGGTTTTATTGTGTGCATATTTATGTCTATATTAGGGCTGCCACAATTAGTCGACTAGTCACAATTACTTCAATGACTAATTTAATAGTCGACGCATTGTTTGAAGCTTTGTAAGATCCTGAATGATGCAGGAATAAGCAGTAGGATTTAAGAGTGTAATAACTGACTGAAACAGAAGATGGCAGCAGTGCATGGCTGCATTTGTAGGCCTATTACATCACAGCAATGCAACAAAGGCTGTCCTAATTCAAAGACTCCTCCAAATGCGGCCGACAAATGCATCCTCTTTTTCCCCAGATTTGAAGGATGGGTTGGGTGTATCCTTAGTGGCCCAACCTATCCCAGAATTCATAGCGCGGCTCAGCCAATTCCAGTTTCCAACAATGGCGGTAGCTACTTATTTTTAATATTACTCTTATTACTCTTTCTGGGTCCCAAAATAAACTTTTAAGATATTTTCAGGCGACATGTGCGTTTTACGTCCAATGGATGCATGATCTGATTAGTCGACATGATCTGATTGGTTGACTAATCTCAAAAATCATCGGTGACTAGTCGACTATCAAAATAATCGTTTGTGGCAGCCCCAGTATATATATACTGCATCTCTGTGTACCATCTGTCAGATGTTTCAAGAACTACTTTGCGTCCTCATTTTCAGTCTTCTGATTAGATTTGTCATGGAGAAGGAAAAACTACTACTACTACATAAATTTATTAGTTCTTTATTGTCTTTGTTACAGTATCAGAATCAATGACTGTTTTAGTGGGTTTTTGAGTTTTGGTGACTCTTCCGTGTGCTACTTCATATTAAACATTCCAAGAGAGAGCCAGAAATTCATGATTTTTTAAATTTATTTATTGTTGATGGTTAATAAAGTTGTATCTGCATGAAAACTAAATGATTCAGTCATCATTAATTAATTTTAGTGCTGTTTTTCTTTTTTTTAATTAGATGTTTATTTAGATGTTTTCTGACATGACCAGTGAATCTGTCAATGCTTTTATGTGAGCTGGAATCAGTCCAAATCAAACAAAGCGACTATAGACTATATGACTATAGAATAGAAAAAAACCCAACAATCATATGACCCCCTATGAGCAAGCACTTTGGCGACACTGGGAAGGAAAAACTCCCTTTTAACAGGAAGAAACCTCCGGCAGAACCAGGCTCAGGGAGGGGCGGCCATCTGCTGCGACCGGTTGGGGTGAGAGAAGGAAGACAGGATAAAGACATGCTGTGGAAGAGAGACAGAGGTTAATAACAGATATGATTCAATGCAGAGAGGTCTGTTAATACATAGTGAGTGAGAAAGGTGACTGGAAAGGAAAAACTCAATGCATCATGGGAATCCCCGGCAGCCTATGTCTATTGCAGCATAACTAAGGGAGGATTCAGGGTCACATGGTCCAGCCCTAACTATATGCTTTAGCAAAAAGGAAAGTTTTAAGCCTAATCTTAAAAGTAGAGATACTTCCAAACTGGAAGCTGGTTCCACAGAAGAGGGGCCTGAAAACTGAAGGCTCTCCCTCCCATTCTACTTTTAAATACTCTAGGAACAACAAGTAGGCCTGCAGAGCGAGAGCGAAGTGCTCTAATAGGGTGATATGGTACTACAAGGTCATTAAGATAAGATGGGGCCTGATTATTTAAGACCTTGTATGTGAGGAGCAGGATTTTGAATTCGATTCTGGATTTAACAGGAAGCCAATGAAGGGAAGCCAATACAGGAGAAATATGCTCTCTCCTTATAGTTGTTGTCAGTACTCTTGCTGCAGCATTTTGGATTAGCTGATCAAGAAAATGATCTCACAGATATGCCAAGTCCAGATGAATAGAATGAACTTTTTTCTTTACCTGGAAAACAAAAATTGCAAAAATTTTAAACATCTTAACATCCACCAGCAGACCAAATTACTTTGGTGTAGGTCAGAAACATTGCTGTTGTATGATCAAAATAACAGCAGAATTTGTGTCATTTTATCATCATCAATGTTAGTTTAAAAAAAGCTGTTTTTTTTTTTAAAGAGCCTACTGACGAAGCCAATGGACTCTTTAAATCTGACAGTTTCCACAGTAAGTTTCATCACCATTCAAACTACATATTTACGTGAGGTCAATCTTTATCCACAGTAAAACTGCCACTGTGTCAGTGCCACTTTTTTTTTTTTTTTTTACAACAAAGTATCATAGTGTGGTATTTAAAGTCCAACATCTCCCTCTAGTGGCCATATATAAACATGTGTGAGGATGGTGTTAATGTAAAATGTGAATCATAGTGTTCCAGTCAGTCATCAGTGTGTCTCTGCACAGCTGTAATTAAAATGTGTTCAGAGGGCCTCAGTGTCTGAATGGTTCCAGTTCAGCTCCATAACAGCAGCGTCCCTGGTTTGATTCCTGTGTTTCAGCTCATATCTGCCTCTCTCACTGAGGGGGACGTCCACTACATGGACATGGATTTGTTCATCAACCAAACTACAGATCACTGAGAGCAGAGGAGATTCTGTTTTTTTCTTCTGATTTTTCTTTTCATCTGTGTCAAATAATGAATGTTTGAGGGCACTGTAGATATGACATTTTCTAGACTAGGTTAGAAAATTTCTTATTACATGTATATATGTATGCAAATATATTTTACCTTTGTGACAACATGTATCCTAAAGTTTTCATAATTTTGTGTGTTTGTGTTATAGTCTTTAGCTAAAATGTAAGTGTGTTACAATAAAAGAGACATCTTACAGTATTTTTTTTAAATAAGTTTTATGATATACCGGTATATCTTTACACAAACAAAAAAAGAGTTTGTGTCTCATTGTCTTTGAACCAATAGAAAGCTGGTGCTCAGAGGAAGAGGGCGGGCTTTACTTGGTGTCAGTGAGAGAAATGAAAAAAAGCTCAAATGAGTGAGAAGGACGATGAAGGAAACATCTGTGCTGTGTCTGCTCTGTAAGTAGAATCTCTGTGTTTGTTTGAATTCTTGTACTTTGACTGTCTGCTCTCCTGATAACTGATGATGGAGGAGAAGACATGAAAAACAAATCAGGCTGAATTCAAGTTCAAACACCACGAGGACCAACTGCAGGTCTGAACTGACTCTTTATCTTTGCTCAGGAGTCGAGGAAACACAGCAGGCAGTGAAAAGATCAAATCATTCACTCATTATATCAACACAGCTGGACAGTGACATGAACTTACTGTGTTATTTAAAGTATACAATACAGTCGGCGGACTCAAATATAATTATCATTTTGCTGTTTTATCAAGTGCTGTTTTATTAGATTAAAAAAGACAAAGTAAAAATTCGATTTTAATTAAGTAGCAGTCAGAAAATAAAGTGTAAATTAAAAAATGTTAATGAAAAGAAAATTAAAAGATTTGTTAAGCATGTCTAATAGTACAGGTGTCATAGAGGTTAGTATCATTTTAAGTTTCCTCTCACAGTCCAAAGAAATGTTAGATTAATTAATTAACTGGTGATAAACTGACCGTAGGTGTGAATGTTAGTCTGTGATGGACCGATGACCTGTACTCACCTTATAACACGTGGAATATGGATTTGAGAGCTTCATGTTTTGTTCAGCTAAACAGCTAAATAGTTTATTAAATATATTAAATATGAATAGTTTATTCAGTCATCTGTTGTCCACACTTTATTGACACATGTTGTTGACATCAAACTGAAAATGAGCAGATATATCAGAGAGATGAGTTTGTGTGTTTGTCAGCTGTTTGTGTGGAGTTGTTCTTTATATTCACCTCAAATCAACCTGAGTGTCATTTCTCTTTAGTTCTGATCTCACTGCTGAGCTGCACAACAAACCAAGGTCAGTAACCTTCTTCTGTCACAGTTTAAACCTGAGAAATGCTCACTGATATGACCTGATTGGGTTCATGTTTCACAATGGATCTTAGATATAAAACTGATTAAATAACTGAATAAGTAAAACACATTTCACGATTCTAATAGTAGGAGAAAATTACTGTACAGCAGATCATCAGTTTTTCATTTTAACCCTCACAGCTCGTCTGACTGTGAGTCCCAGCAGCTCTCAGTTCTTTGAATATGACTTTGTGTCTCTGAGCTGTGAGGAGGACGACAGCTCTGCTGGATGGACTCTGAGGAGAAACACAAGCAAACGACAGAGGACTCAGTGTGGAGATGAGTGGGGAAAACAAAGTAATTCAGCAAATTCTTCCTGTAACATCATCTACATTTACACATCAGACAGTGGAGTTTACTGGTGTGAGTCCAGAGAGGGTCCCATCAGTAACATGGTTAACCTGACAGTCACTGGTAAGCTGAGTGTGTGGAGTTAGTGTTGATGAAGCTGTGTGTAAATGGATGAAATGCTGTAGTTTGTCTCTGTGTTGAGGTGGATCAGTGATCCTGCAGAGTCCTGTCCTCCCTGTGATGGAGGGAGATGACGTCACTCTGCTCTGTAAAACAAAGACCACTCCCTCCAACCTCCCAGCTGCTTTCTATAAAGATGGCTCCCTCATCAGGAAGCAGCCTACAGGTCACATGACCATCCAGCATGTTTCCAGGTCTGATGAAGGCCTCTACAAGTGTGACATCAGCGGTCATGGAGAGTCTCCATCCAGCTGGATCACTGTCACAGGTGACACACTCACCTGTCTGTGTTTCTGCAGCTTTCAACATTCACAATGTGACGACAACTTAATGACTGTGTTTGCTTTATTTTAGGGGAACACACCACCACACCTCCAGCTACATCCACACCTCCACCTACATCCACACCTCCTCCTGGTTCCACCTCCATCACTCTTCCTCCATCACTCTCTCCTCCGGTTCTCTCTGTGTTGTCATGTGTTGGATCAGTCTGTGTTGGGGTTCTACTGGTGTTACTGGTTCTGCTGGTGAGACGATGTGTTCACAGGAAACCTGAAGGTGAGATTTGGACTTCTCAGTATTTTACTGAATTATTTAATAATTTTTCTAATTATTTAAATAAACTGTTTTTATTTTTTGTTTTTTACATTTTGTTTTCTGTCTGTGCACATTATCAGTTCAAAGTTTTTGTTCCTTTTCAAACAATTGTTCTTGGATTAATTATCAATCTAGACGCTTTTCCCAAAAAAGTTTGCTGGTAAACTTCAATCATTTTAGCTGAACAGGATGAAGCTGCAGAAGATAACATCACATACAGTCATGTCATGCTATCCAACTGCCAACAACAAATCGTCCAGAATAGCAGAGGTAACTTTTTTTCTGTCTTTTTTTTTGTCTTTATAAAAGAAGATTATTTTAGTGCATTGTTGACATTTCACAAGGTGAGGTTAAATGCAGAAGGGACACTTAAGGACACATTTTTATGGCAGTGCATAATGCAAAATCAGCAGCAAACAGTTAGGTTGCTGCTGATTTCAGGACAGCCAGGAAAGCATGTGAGCCACACTCTTGTACCTACAAAATAAGTTCAATAAGGAGATATCATTAGAAGGAGTTGGATATGATTTATTGGTATAAATAATCAACAGTCAGACTGCGATGGTCCATCACATCAGAAGGGAATCCTAGTGCTAATAGGGATTAGCGGCAGACCCACTGGAAACTAGATGCTGGTGGCAGAGATGAAGATGGAGTCTAAGTGACAAGGGAGAGACGGCGATGGGGAGGAGGTGGGCTGTACAAAGGTGCCTGCAAGGAAGAATGACAGATACGAAGTGAGATGTAAAGTATGTAGTGTGAAGGCTGACTGGCCTAAAGAAGGCCAGCAGAAAGTTGATTGGACTAGAGCAGAGATGTCAAAATCAGCTTGACAGCTTTGAAACGTGGAAGTGACGTAAAGCTTAGATAACCCACCATTACCTAGGAAGTGGAAATGTGTGAATACAAATCTTCCATACTGAACTTGCGCATAAGCTTTATTTATTTACCTTCAGTGCAGTTTTTGTGGACAGGAAAACTGCAACTATGCAAGCTGCAACCGTTTCACCACTGATCTGTTAATTATAAAAACGGAAGGAACATGCATTCATTTTTATTATTATTATTATTTTTTATTTACTTTTTTTTTTCTTTCATCTGTTTTAGAAAGCATTCTTTTTTTTCTTTTTGCCTGTCCCATTTGGTTCTTTTGCCATCAGAATTATTGTCTAAAGGCGAAGAAAGATGACCAACGGATTTACTTCACCAAATGGACCACCCCAGCCTTGCCGTAATGGTCTATTTGATTCACCTTTTATTGTTTATTTTATTTTTTATTTTCACTTGCTAGATACGGGACAGACTTGAATGAGGAAAAGAGAAGGGAGGAAGAAAGAGGGAAAGAAAAATAGCAGAGAAGAGGAACGGGGATAAAGGGCAAAAAACAAAAACCACCAAAATAAGCTGACAAAAAATACATATATCAATCACCTGGATCACCTGTTGAGAAAGAAAAAAGAAAACAAGCAGAAGAAAACGAGAGCAATACAATAAACAACATCATGATGATATATGGGAATATAACAGTAAATACTAAATATTAAACATTATTGTGCAGCACATAAGATCAACAGAACACAGTGTGCTTTGAGGTAGGAGCCAAAAAGGGTGTAGTTTGTGTGTGTGATCACCCGTGTGTACACCTGTGAGCATGGACGCGCTTGTTTTTTTTAAAAGGTTCCTTCATGTAATGATCTGCTAGAGGGTGTGGGGGAGCCACTGCCCCATCCTCCAGGGCATGAAGCAGGTATGGAGGAGATCAAAACTCCAGACATCCAGAGGCCCCCAGAACACAAGAGACCAAGGAAGACCAACAGAGGGGCAGCCGCGCCACTGTCCCAGAAAGAGCGGAGGAGAGTCCCAGATGAGGGCTCACTTAGCAGCCGCGGAGCAGAAGCCAGGGAGGGTTGCAGTGACGTGCCCGTGAGCTCCGCCGGCAGCCAGCTGCGCCAGAGTCACCGAGCCCCAGGCCGAGAGGCCGGGGGCACCCCACCTCCGAAGTGGCCCTAGCAAGCCCCAGGCTCCAGGCCCCGATAAGCAGCCACCAAGGAGTGAGCCGGTGTGTACCTGGACGCCCATCCCCGGACACAAAGAACCACCAACGCACCGATGTCTGAGGGCGTCTGCCACTGGAAGGGGAAGTGGTGGTAGGGGGAGATAGGCCTCCAAACCTTGGAGGGCCTGAGATGTCCCCAGAGAGGTGGCGTCTGATACCCGACCTGACATACACAGATACAAACATCCATTCCCACCCTCATATGATAATAATGGATTGGATTTATACAGCGCTTTTCAAGGCACCCAAAGCGCTTTACAATGCCACTATTCATTCACTGTCGTATTCACACACTGGTGGAAGTGTGTGAATGTGACAACTTCCCTGAGGCAGACTGACAGAGGCGAGGCTGCCATATCGCACGCCAACACCAGTAGACGGTAGAGTAAAGTGTCTTGCCCAAGGACACAACGACCAGGACCGAGAGCCTGGGGATCAAACCGGCGACCTTCCGGTTACAGATGCGCTTCCCAACACCGTGAGCCACGGTTGCCCCATATGCAATTACGGCCAACTTCTCCTCCTAGCCCCCCCGCTCCAGCAGGTCGCAGAGAACGGGGGTGAGAGAAGACTCCAAACCTCCCTCCACCCGCTCATATGTAGTGTTGATGCATGTGTGTTCTAAGGTGCATTTAAAACCCAGGAGGGCATGGAGCTACCTGCCAGAGAGCAGCAGGTAAGCGCATAGCCCCTCCTGATAGCCCTCAGTGTCTACGTGTATTTAAAATTGAGAGGTGGGCAACAACGCCAGGGGTGGGGTGTACACCCTGATGGTCTTTTGGAGTCCGTGTATCGTGCCCACCCCCAAGATCCTATATGTATGTGTTATGAGAGTGTGAGTAATGTGAATGTCTAAGTTGTGAGATAAAATTGAGGCAGAGGCAGCCAGAAGGGGACAGAGGGGGGGGGGTATGCCTCCCCTGCACCCTGGTGACACACCTTTACCCCAAGGCCCTGCATGTGTGGGTGATTGTGGTGGAGCGGGAAGAGGGAGGCAGCTGGAGATGGGGAGGGAAGGAAGGGAGGGGCAGGTGACCTCTCCCAGTAGGCACCCCCATACTCCGCAACCCTCCAGGGAAAGGGGGCCCAGGCCCATCCGGACCGGGGCCCAGTACAGCAGCACCGCCCGGCCCCACAGAGCCCGGGACAGTCCACCCAACCCCACCACAGAGAAAACTGCACCCACCCCGTCATCCATTCATCTTCCAGACTACACAAGACAATAGACGCCCAGGCTGAGATCTTCCTCCACCTCTCCTGTATCTCCCGTATCTCTGTTGGATCATTTTTATTGACCACCACCCAGGGGCAACCAGGCTACCAGGTCAGTAACCCACGTCCGTCAGCACAGACCCTCCCCTAGCCCCGCTGCACGCAGCTACGAGGAAACCGTCACCTACGAGCCAACAGAGCCCCTAATTGGCCATGACCGCTACCCCGGGTTGAGCCCTCCACGGAAGATGCCTCGGGGGAACCCCCCGACGCCCTAAACCTGTCCCTACCCCCACACCAATCACAACAGCGAAGGTGGGACCAAACTATGACCCCCCACCCCCACTAAGTGATGGAGCTGATCAAAGGAGCCCAGAGCAATTGATCTGATGTGGTGGCAGAGGCTGTATCAAGACTAATGTAATCTAATAGATAATTTCTATATTGGTTAGAATTAAGATTCTTTTTATTTTTCCAGTTCATGAGGACAGTTTTCTTGGCTATGCATAGAGCAGTGAAAACCATATGGGCGATATTCTTTTCTGTAGTGACATTATCTAAGCTGCCCAACAACCACACTAAGGGGGAAGTTGGAATGTTACATTTCAGACACTTCGATAAGTCTTCACATATCTCGCGCCAAAACTTCTGCACTGGTGGACAGAACCAAAGAGCGTGGATATAATTGTCCGGTGAATTGGTTTGGCAGTGTGAGCAGTTGTTGGTAGACGTAAAGCCCATCTTGAACATCCGATGACCTGTATAGTGCACTCTATGTAGTATTTTGTATTGAATTAATTGAAGACTGGGATTTCTAATTAGATGAAAGGTTTTTAAGCAAATCTGAGACCAGAAGTTTAGGTCTAAGTTAACTGATAAATCCGCTTCCCATCTTGCAATAGGAAGTGATATTGATTCATCTGTTTTAGAAAGCATTCTGTATATTTTGGATAGTAATTTGGGGGTTTTAAGAGTAAGAAATTGAACCACACTTGGTGGTGTTTGTAGTTCAACTTGACCCGGTTTAAATTTCTTTTTTACTATGGATTTAATTTGTTGATATTCTAAAAATCTTTTCTTGTTGATCCCATATTGTGTAACTAGTCCGTCAAATGAAATAAATTCTGTTCCTTCTAGTATATGTTCTAAATATTTGATTCCTTTACCACTCCAATCTGAAAAGTTTATCATATTATTGTTTTGTAATATGTCAGGATTGTTCCAGATAGGTGTACGTTTGCATGGGATTAATGAAGACTCATCTAAGAGGGTATGTTTTAGCCATCCTGAGATAAACTGAAGCCTGTTGGCTAAGAAGTAGTGCTGAAAGTTAGGTAGTTCTAATCCTCCTTTATCCTTGGTCTTTTGTAGTGTTTTTAAGCTTATATGTGGGTGTTTATTTTTCAAAAGGAACTTGGACATGTATGAATCTAGAGATCTGAACCAATCCAATTGAGTAATCTGATATTCCTGCAAAAGAGTTTATCAATTCAATCACCCCAGAGATATTGGTTTGTGAATTTTGGAGAAAGAGTAACACATCATCCGCATAAAGGCTGATTTTATGTTCCACGTTCTTGCATTTTATGCCCTTAATTACTGAATTCTGTCTAATTGCTGCTGCTAGTGGTTCAATAAAAATTGCAAACAGTGAAGGGGAGAGTGGGCATCCCTGCTTGGTGCCCCTCAGGAGACAGAAGCTGGAGGATGTTTGGTCATTTGTTCTAACACAAGCTGTTGGGGAATTATATAACATTTTTAACCAGTTAATGAAAGAGGATCCAAAACCAAATCTGTGTAAAGTTGCAAATAGAAATTTCCAGTTTACTCTGTCAAATGCTTTTTCTGCGTCTAAAGAGAATATTGTAGTTTCTAGGTTTTTACTGTATGAGTAGTCTATCAAATTAAATAATCTACGTGTATTTGTTGATGAGTGCCTACCTTTTATGAAACCAGTTTGGTCAGGATGAATTAAGAGGGGGTTATTTTCTCCAGTCTCTTTGAGAGAGCTTTGCAGATTATTTTAAGGTCGACATTTATAAGGGATATTGGACGATAGCTTGAGGGATATACAGGGTCTTTGCCTGGTTTCAGCAGGAGATTAATGTTTGCAGAATTCATATTTGATGGAAGTCTGCCCTTTTCTTTAATTTCCAACAATGTTCTGTAGAAAACTGGTGCTAGAATCGACCAGAATTCTTTGTAGAATTCTGCAGGAAAGCCGTCTGGACCTGGAGCCTTATTATTGGGCATACTTATCAGAGCTTCCTGGAGTTCACCTGGTGTCAGTGGTGAATCCAGTGCCATTGCTTGAGTGTCCAATAATTTTGGAAGAGTTATGTTGTCCAAAAACTGATCAATTTCTTTTTTAGATGGGTTTATTTGTGGTGAATACAACGTTTTATAGAAATCCCTGAAAATGTTGTTTATTTGTTTCGGTTCATATATTGTGTTCCCAGATGAATCTTGAACAGCACATATAGCTGTTTTTTCTTTCTTTCTTTTTAGCTGGTTTGCTAGAAATTGACCGAATTTATTACCATGTTCATAATTTTGTAAGCGTAGTCTTTGTACTAAGAATTTTTTTTCTTTTTTTATCAATTATCTCATTTAATTCTAGTTTTGTTTTGCATATTTTGTTCAATGTTTCCTGATCTTGGTGGGACGCGTAGGCTTCTTCTAGTGATTTGATGTTTTTTTCTAATTCCTGAATATTTTTGTTTTCTTTTTTCTTTTTAAGTGATGAGAAAGAAATTATTTTACCTCTCATCACAGCTTTCCCTGCTTCCCATAGAACAGAAGCTGATGTTTCAGGAGTGTCATTATAGTGTAAATGTGAAGTCCACTCTTTTTTAAAATATTTAATAAAGTCTTCATCTTTAAGTAGTGATGTATTAAATCTCCAGTTTTTTCTTGGCGTAGTATTATTCTTGTGCATTAGTGTTAAAGATACAGGAGCATGATCGCTGACAGCTATAGGATGAATCTCAGTGTCTGAAATGTCATTCAGCAGTGAGCTGCTGACCAAAAAAAAAATCCAGACGAGAGTAGGAGTGATGGACATGTGAGAAAAAAGTATATTCCTTACTGGTGGGGTGAAGGGAGCGCCATGCATCGCAAAGACCAAAGTCGCTCATATACTGTTTGATTATATTTATGGACTGCCAATTATGCTGAGTTCCTTCCTTATTATTATTATTATTATTATTATTATTATTATTATTATTATTATTATTATTATTGAAATGGAATATGCAGTTTTGAGAAATTGGAAAAACAAGTTTTTCATATGAATTCACATAAAACTAGAAAACAGTATATTATAAATACAGGGCTACAATAAATACACAAGACTGTGTATAGAAATATAATACAAGACATCAAAAAGGAACATCAAACGTCATTAAAACTTTGCCTAATGTTTAATCGTTATTAATAAAAAAAATCAGATTAATAAATGTAAAGTTCACTGATCTATAGTACTCACTCAGAAGTGTTAAGCTACCTCTCATTTCGCTTTATATTTTGATAGGAAAGTGGTAGTTAGGTGCAGTGAGTTATGTATAAACATAAATAGAAAGTACAGTTTATAGGGCAAAAACTGAGTTTGCGCAGTTCTAATGATCTTGAAAGTAAATTTTTGGTATGACCACCTTATTCTTCAGCACAGCCTGAAATCTTTTAGCCAAAATTTCTTGTAATTTCTTCAGGACATCCAAAGCTCTTCTTTGGATGTATCTCCTTTTTTCCTGTTATCTGTCAAGATATATCCCACAGTGCTTCAATAATGTTGAGGTCCAGGCTCTGGGGAGGAAAATCCATGACCGATTGTGTTCTACTGTGTATTCTTTACCTAGGTGCGATCGTGGCTCAACAGTTGGCCGTTCGTCTTGTAATCGGAAGGTTGCTGGTTTGAGCCCCCGGCTCCGACAGTCTCGGTCGTTGTGTCCTTGGGCATACACTATAGCACTTTACACTAGTGTAAAGTGCTTTGGGGTCCTTAGGACCAAGTAAAGCGCTATACAAATACAGGCCATTTACCATTTTACCATTTTTTGGTACTGCATTGGCAGTGTGTATATGATCACTGCCATACTGAAAATTTATGTTACCAACCAGACACTTCCCAGATGATATAACATTGTGGATGAAAATTGGACAAGATCTCAAACACCAAAGGTTAAAATGCAGCCTGAACAAAGAAAGAGTCCCCAGCATATGTTGTAGATGTCTGTAGACAATCACTGTTGTAGCTCTCTTCAGAAGTCCTCCATACATACTGTGACATACCTCAGCCTTTTGCTCTTGCTCCCCTTCTTTAGGAATGGTCTTTGTCTGCTGACAATAGATCAACTGAAGGGCCACACAACAATAGTTCATCACTTGAGTTATGTAGTTGGGTGCTTTTTTTTTTTTTTTTAGAATAGAATAATCCTTTAATTGTCCCACAAGGGGAAATTTGGTCAGCCAGAAAGACACAGAAAGACATTTTATACTTGAATTTAAAAAATATCCCCTGAAAATGGCCAGCTACAAGGAGTGGATTGAAAATGATTTGAAAAAAAAGCACCCATTGTCCAAAAATCTTTGAAAGATTTTCAAAAAGTTTGGTTGTGTTGTAATTGTTTTGTTGTTTTTGCATGTTTGCATTTTGTGTGTGTGTGTGTGTGTATAAAGATTTCTGCTAGAACAGTAGTTTCAAGAAGCTCTGCTATCAAATGTACTGCCTTCCCTGAGGTCCTCTGGGTGTGTTTCATTGTGCAGAGAGTGATCCAGCTGCAGTCTCTCCAGCAGTGACAACAGACTACATCACTTATGGGCAGATCATCATCAAAGACAAGCAAAAAAAGTCAGGTACAGCTGCTCTTCATCGTCTCCATCATAGTTTAGTTCTGAATCTAAATTGTAAAATTAGAATGCTGCAGACTGGTGTAATGTTCATAATATCCACCATCTTAGTCTACTCACATATATTGATTAACATCAGTCTTATGGAAACTTCCTGTCAGAGTTAGCTCCAGTTTCTGAGTTTTGATGGTGAAGGAAACTGTACTCACTGATACCTTGACTTTCTTAGCAATTTATCTGTAGGAAAGACCTACATTTATAAGTGTTGTCATGGTCTGTCTCTCTTCCATTGTTAATTGCCTTTTTTGTAGCAACATACTACTTTCTGCAGCACAAGATTGTTCAGCTAATGCTCACGAGGGCATGGTACAACAATCTGTTCCAACACTGCTTATATGTTGGAACACATACATAAACATAAAAACACAATTACTTAACCCTGGGTCCTAATAAGCTGCTTTTTGCCACAGTCATGTTCCCCAAGCTCACTGAAGCCCCTGAGATCCTCAAAGGATGCTGTTTAGGCTGTCTTCCACCTATTCCATCCAGAATCGTTCCCAGTATCAAATACTACGCTCAACCCCTGGAAAGGCTGTGCCCTTAGAGTGAGGGAAATGGAGGGGTCATCCTGAGAAATCTTCTGTAGGAATTAGTAGCACCAGCTTCCAAGGCTTTATCAACCTCCATTGCTGCAGAACAGCTTTAAATTGTTAACCCATTTTGCATTCGATGAAAAAAGGCCTTTTTGCATAATTCTGAAATGTACATTATTTTTCAGTTAGGGTAACCTCACCTTACCCAAACCTTACCTCATAATCTTACATGTTTTTTTTTTTCTAAAACAGCTGAATTATGGTTTCCGGAACAAACATAAAATAATGAGTATTCGATTTTTGCTGTGGCACCAGGACAGTGTGTGAGTCAAAACTGACGACAGTGTATGTGATGAATGAGCATAGCACATGTAACTCATCATTCTTAGTGCCATATTTGGTCTCAACTGACGCCCAGATAAGTTCGCTATGTAGGTTTGATGCACACACATTTTTGTTCATTATGTTACTGTTACTATGAGGCATTCAAACTCTCCATTAAAGCAAAGAATTATTTTCTAACCTAGTCCTACATTTAAAACCACAGCAGCTTCTTCCTGTTATTGACTTTAGCTGATGTGAAGCTCATAAAATTCTCATTGCTGTGTGTTCTGGTTTGGCTAATAATACAGGGAGTGCAGAATTATTAGGCAAGTTGTATTTTTGAGGAATAATTTTATTATTGAACAACAACCATGTTATCAATGAACCCAAAAAACTCATTAATATCAAAGCTGAATGTTTTTGGAAGTAGTTTTTAGTTTGTTTTTAGTTTCAGCTATTTTAGGGGGATATCTGTGTGTGCAGGTGACTATTACTGTGCATAATTATTAGGCAACTTAACAAAAAACAAATATATACCCATTTCAATTATTTATTTTTACCAGTGAAACCAATATAACATCTCCACATTCACAAATATACATTTCTGACATTCAAAAACAAAACAAAAACAAATCAGCGACCAATATAGCCACCTTTCTTTGCAAGGACACTCAAAAGCCTGCCATCCATGGATTCTGTCAGTGTTTTGATCTGTTCACCATCAACATTGCGTGCAGCAGCAACCACAGCCTCCCAGACACTGTTCAGAGAGGTGTACTGTTTCCCCTCCTTGTAAATCTCACATTTGATGATGGACCACAGGTTCTCAATGGGGTTCAGATCAGGTGAACAAGGAGGCCATGTCATTAGTTTTTCTTCTTTTATACCCTTTCTTGCCAGCCACGCTGTGGAGTACTTGGACGCGTGTGATGGAGCATTGTCCTGCATGAAAATCATGTTTTTCTTGAAGGATGCAGACTTCTTCCTGTACCACTGCTTGAAGAAGGTGTCTTCCAGAAACTGGCAGTAGGACTGGGAGTTGAGCTTGACTCCATCCTCAACCCGAATAGGCCCCATAAGCTCATCTTTGATGATACCAGCCCAAACCAGTACTCCACCTCCACCTTGCTGGCGTCTGAGTCGGACTGGAGCTCTCTGCCCTTTACCAATCCAGCCACGGGCCCATCCATCTGGCCCATCAAGACTCACTCTCATTTCATCAGTCCATAAAACCTTAGAAAAACCAGTCTTGAGATATTTCTTGGCCCAGTCTTGACGTTTCAGCTTGTGTGTCTTGTTCAGTGGTGGTCGTCTTTCAGCCTTTCTTACCTTGGCCATGTCTCTGAGTATTGCACACCTTGTGCTTTTGGGCACTCCAGTGATGTTGCAGCTCTGAAATATGGCCAAACTGGTGGCAAGTGGCATCTTGGCAGCTGCACGCTTGACTTTTCTCAGTTCATGGGCAGTTATTTTGCGCCTTGGTTTTTCCATACGCTTCTTGCGACCCTGTTGACTATTTTGAATGAAACGCTTGATTGTTCGATGATCACGCTTCAGAAGCTTTGCAATTTTGAGACTGCTGCATCCCTCTGCAAGATATCTCACTATTTTTGACTTTTCTGAGCCTGTCAAGTCCTTCTTTTGACCCATTTTGCCAAAGGAAAGGACGTTGCCTAATAATTATGCACACCTGATATAGGGTGTTGATGTCATTAGACCACACCCCTTCTCATTACAGAGATGCACATCACCTAATATGCTTAATTGGTAGTAGGCTTTCGAGTCTATACAGCTTGGAGTAAGACAACATGCATGAAGAGGATGATGTGGACAAAATACTCATTTGCCTAATAATTCTGCACTCCCTGTATAAAGTATGCTGCAATAATATAACAGTACTATTGCAGCTGTTCTACCTGCAGAAATGTATATGTATTTTACTCTGCAGAGAACGATCCAGCTATAGTGTACTCAGGAGTGAGAACAGAAGACATCAATTGCGGACAAATAGCCTTCAGACCAAAGAGGAAAAAAGGTAAACCTGCTCTGTACCTTTGAACTGGTACTTATACATTGCTATTCATTTATACAATTTAAGGCAATAAATTAAGGTGATAAAAGATCTGAAGATGTGTCCAACTGAATTCAATATGAATGCAATTTTAATTTGAACTCTAAAGACAGCAATGCTACCATCACGGTCTAAAAAAAAAAAACTAAAGTAAGACTATCATGGACATAACATAAAAATACAAACAAAAAAATACTGTAATCACCAAATGGCCAGATCAAGAAGTCAAGTCTGGTGCATTGTTAAAAAGAAGGACTGCAGCTACTTCACACTGAGCTGCAAATCCCTCTAATGCACACTGGAGGTTACGCACAGATGAGGCCAGAAGAACCACATCATAATAGAGAGGTCATACCAAGGCCACCAAAGCAGAAACACTCCACCACTTAGCTGCACCCAGATGTTTTATCCATAAATGTTAGGAAGAGAATCAGTGATGAAGTGCAGATTCCTGTTTCCAGTTCTGATGATTATATGTTCCAGTTGGAACATGTTATCATCAACATCATCATCAACAACAAATAAGATTTACTAACAGAAATGCAAACCAGGATCTTGCTATGGTTGTGCAGGGACTGATCGGCCTGTAGCAACAGATGAATGAGGTAATATTTCCATTGCATGTCTACATCTTCAGTCGAGGTCAGCAGCGCTCCATCCACACTGGATTTACTGAGTCACTTAATGTTTTGTCAGAATTGCTTCAAGGCCGATTGACCGTTTTGCTCCATTGTCTCACTGAGTCCTCCCACACTGGAGTTTTTACTTCACACTACTAGGCCTGTTGGGACTTGTCATCTCACTCCAGAGTCACATAAACCAGCTAAGCTTTATAGGACTTCAACTTCATGGCTTGTGAGTTTACCATCTGTTTTGGGGGTCACTGCCATAACAGGTACCTATAGCCTTGCAGCTGCAGCTCTATAAAGCAGTTTCAGCTATGAAGGTGTGGAACATCGTCCATTCAGACTCAATATCCCAAGCCTCCTTCAGAATGCTGCTGAAGTTCTGCTGGAGATGGGAATTAAAGATCTCGTGAATTGGGCCATCTGTCAGACACAACCAATACTTACCCTTGAGATTTGGGTGTGCCTGGTTTATCCAGCATCCTCCCCACTACCTGATCCAACTTAGCATCAGGTAGTGATCACTTGACAGCTCTGTTCCTCTTTTACCTAAGTGGAGAGACTGTGGTCCAACAACAAAACACCCCTTGGGTTCACTCCTATCCTGGAGCCAAGGAGAGAGGTGCTCGTGGGGGAACTGGGGCTTAGCCCATAGGGCCCAGTAACACATAGTCTGAACGAAACATGTGGACCTGCCCTCCACTGGGTCTATCACTCACATCAGGGCCAGAGGTCCTGCCAGTCCAATCCCTGATTAATTTGACTTTAAGAGCAGGGAAATACTGTGTAAATGTGTTTATGTTTCCAGTACCATCACTCTTCTTTGTATTTATGCCTGTTGACTCATGTTTCCTCAGCAGTGATTTGGTTTCTTTGCACAACAAACATACATTTGGTTTTATGTGTGTTTCTCACGTGGTTACGTGATCACGTGGTGGAATTCACCAAAATGTCAGATGCAAAATTTGACTTGTTCTGGTTTGGTTGCGGCTAACGTGTCTGCTTTCAGTCACAGTAATTTGAACATTTGATCTCATTAACAGAGAATTGTTAGTTTTTCTTTTGACATTTTACAATTAAGTTTAATCAAATTTTGTAGTCATAAAGAAAAATGGAGGATTACTCATTAAAAGTTACTTATAAAAACTCCTCACTGTATAATTTCTCCCTTTCATTGCAAATCACCACCCATATTGTACACTTAAATTCTGAAATTATCTTTGATAAAGTTAATGCTTTTGACATCTTGACAGGTTGACCACATACATTCATCTTGCTGATTATGATCATTAAATGTTATTTGATTGGGAAGATTGAGTTTAACATTTTTCTGATACAGACCATGAGACCGATGAGCTGCACTGAGTTTAAAGCTGTTTGCTTATTTGCAAAACACTACACAGTTCTACCATACTCATTTAAATGAAACCAATACTGATAAAAGGCTAAAAACCAAACATTTTTAAAATCATGAGTTCATTTAATATACAGGAAAAAAGCCATCCAAGCCTAACTGGCCCTGTGAAAAAATGCTGAATATATATTTTTAATTTCAGCCACACTGCAGGGTTCTCAAGGTTCTCAAGGTTCTTTATTATTTGTCACATGCATAGTTATACAAGTATAACACACAGTGAAATGAAAGGGTTTAGTATGTATGGTCTCTAACGTTATGCCAAAGCATCCTAAATATAATTAAATAAATTTTGACTAGGGCACCCCAAAAATATCTTTCTTTATTTTGTCTATTGAGAGATGGAATTGCTGCTGCGAGTTTGGATCATTGTCATGCTCCACAATCCAAGTGTGCTCGAGCTTCAGGACATCAACTGATGGTTTTCTCCTGCAAAATGTTCTGATAGAGGAAAATTCATTGTTCCACCAATTAAGCAGCAAAGCAGTCCCAGACCGTCACACTAGCATCACCAAGTCTGACTGCTGGTATGATGTTCTGCATTCACGGTGTGTTTAGTTGACATTGGACCATTATCAAAGATGATTTAATCTGGGAAATTAAATCTGGCAGCACTGGTTTCAGTCAGTTCCTCCTGTATTAGGTCAGTTTAAACACCCAGGAAGTGGGATTTTGCTTGAAGCTAACTACTAGCGTTAGAAGGTTAGCAGTAGGTTTAACGTTCATCATGTTCACCATCTTCTCACTATGCTAACATTTGATGATTTGGATGATGATGAGGAAATGATGACGAGTTTCAAAGGTTTTTTCACTATAATCCTGGAGCTGTCACTATGAGACGTATGAAGACATGAACGGAAAAGTCTAGAGATCCTTAACTGAGTGCACCGAGCCTCTGAAACTGTCCTTTAATAGAATGAATCAACCTTTTTTGTGAACATTTTTAAAGTTCTGCATGTAAAACCACAGTAGCTACTTCCTGTTTACCCCAGTTAGTCTGAAGCTGGTGAGAATTGTCTCTGCTGTGCGCTCTGGTTTAGCCAATAGCAGTGTTCATGCAGTGAGAACCTGCTTGCTTTGTGCTTTGTGGTGAAGTGCATCAGTCTGCATTGAAAGAAGATGGCAGCTTTGTGGTCGCCCACCTTCCTTTTCACAAAAATACCCCCCAGCTCTTTCTGGTCATTTGTTGTTTTACAGTACAGATGCTTTGAGAAGCATCTAAACATCTGCTGCGGTTTATGCAACCTGTCACTTCATCTAACCGAATGCTTAGATTAAGCTAATGCAATGATAAGAATAGATAAGTATAATTCACTTTAATTGGCTGGTCAAAAAAAAAATCCTTGACTCTGGGTAGCGCATAAAATGGCGGCGAAGACTTGTTTTTTCATTTTCTTTTTTTAGTGCTGCTGTTTGTGATCTGCTCAGCCTGTTAATCTTAGGGTGGAGTGAGAAAGAAAAAGCTGGCTGTGTCTGAGCTGGTTCCCTTTGAAGTCTGAACTGGGACTGTGTGTGATGCAGAGAGGTGGAGACTGGAGGGCTTGATTGAACTACAAAGCTTGTAGGCTAATCATGTTTCCTGTTGTTTTGTTTGTTTGTTTGTTTGTTTTTAATAACTGTGTGTGTTTGTGTTCAGACTTTAAACCAGAGCCAGATGTTGTCTACTCTTCACTGAAGTAGTCCACCAGTCCAACCACTGATGTCCAGCTGCTGGTCTCTAACTGGTCCCCCCAGCACCTCCACAGACACATCCATATGTTGAAAAGATTTCTTTTTGATGTTTTGTGTCTTTTATTTCACTTGTTACATCCTCCTCCACTTACAAATTCAGGGTTGCAGTGGGACTGGAGCCTATCCCAGCTGCCGTAGGACAAGACTCAGGGTACACCTTCAGCAGGTCCCCGTTCTTGCAGGGCTAACACAGAGAGAGAATTTAGACTCATCAACTAACCTAACCCCACTAACTGCATGTTGTTGGGCTGTGGGAGGAAGCCAAAGTACCTGCAGAGACCCACACAAACGCAAGGAGTACATGCAAACTTCAACATCAGCAATATTAATATAAATATTTTAATATATCTTATGTTGTCAGTAACTTTACTGTTATTTCCATTCTTGTATGTTGGATCCAGCTCGTGTTCTCATGGCAGCGATCTGATTTCTTATTAAACTTTTGTTCTCTTGTGTGTTTCTCACATGGTTCTGTGGGTTTCATTGAGTTGTTAAGTGACAAATGTGAACAGTTCCGGTTTGGTTGTGGCTAACCGAAACACTCAGTGCTGCAGTCAGTACAGTCAGTTTGAAGAGGAGTTAACTTGAACATCGGTGTATAACCATGGACAGTTTTTCATTATATTACATTACTGCTGTTTTTCATCAAATGATATAGACGAGAACAAACACAGTGCTGCTAGTAGAAAATCATTAATTGACTGTTTATTGTTATCGTTATCAATTATTACTATTATTATTATTACTATTATTATTATTATTATTATTAGTAGTAGTAGTAGTAGTAATATTGCTACTCCCCCTGGGAAACATTCATAGTATCTGTCTCTATACTTTGAAATGAAAACAAAAGACTTTAGTTTTTGTCTGATAAACTAATAATAAACTAATAATTCATGAACATGTGACTCAGACTTCATACTTTTATGAAGTATAATGAGAGCACATTATAATGAAGCACATTTCCTGACCCAGCACAGAGCCCCTCCTCTTAAACCTGTCACTGAAGCTTGAAGTGGCCGTGCTGATTGTCTATTGTCATCTACTGTTAAAACCGGGTCACACAGCGGGGCAGCTTTTAAATTTATATTTATACATTTTAAATGACATTAATGCCACTAACCGGAGAGGTTTCATTTCTCTTCTGACCTGGAAGCATCTCAGGATGACTTCACAGTAAATACATTTGGACAAAAGCCAAAGTAACAGTCCGTAAAATCCTAAAAACAAGTGACCTCATTTCATTTGTTAGCTCTCAGTTTAAAGCAGCACACAGTCAGAGACCTGAAACAGCAACAGGAAATAAAATGAGAGCAGCACCACAAACACATAAAAAGACAGACAGCACGAGGTTTAACCAGTGACTTTGCCTCAATACTAAACAGAAAATCCCTCTTTGATTTAGTATAGATTAATTACTGAATTACAGGAAAGAAAAATAGAATTAAATAGATTCCATGACCCCAAATTATTGATTCATAATCATAACAATAATTATAATAACAATAATAGTAGTAGTAATAAACTTCTCAGATCAGATCAGTGTCACATTTAACCTGGTCACAAAGCCCAAACACTCACAGTGTTTATTTAATCCCATCATGAAAACATACTTAAGTGAAGATAGTTTTTATCCACAGTTAATTAAAATAAAACAATGCCGTCTTATCAGGAAGTGCAAATCCTCACTGTTTTAAGTGTGCTGTGGAAGTGTCATTGGTTATTTGATAGTCAAACATCTCCCTCTAGTGGCCATTAATAAACAATTCACATTTACACCGCTAATTCATCAGGACAGCTAAAGACTCAAGAGTGTTCTTTCCTTAGACTGTACAGAAAAATACTTCTTCTACTGCGTGTCTTTCATATTAAAAGCTCTTTGCGAATGAATGGCTGTAAGGCTTTAATGTGAAAATATCAGAGCAAGTTTGAACAACCTTACCAATATAAACACTGCAAATAAACATAAACCACAAGAAAATATAGACTCAGTGTGTCTGATTTGTGCTTTTGTATTAATGTAGTTTAAAAAAAGGGTCAAAGTCAATATTTTACATCAGCTTTTAATGGGTATAATAACGTTATGGTCCACAGGCAGGACTTTGTTTTTCATTTCATATAGTGAAATGTGGGCTCAACATGTTTAAAATGATAAAGATCCACAGAAGCAAATCCTAGACTCCAGTTTTTCATCATTCAGTGCTGCAGTTTGTTTTTCACCTGGTGTTGCCAGCAGCAGAGCTCAGTTGGCGGGAACTGAATAATTAGATTTCCAGTTACATTAGACATGTACAAACATGATCATCAGCTGCAAACATCCTTAAATTTTACCTCTAGAGAAGATCAAGTTAGCATGAATCTGAAAGTTTGTTTTTTTTAGATTAGTTTTATTTAGTTTGTAGTTATGTTTTTTTTGTCACCTTGTCAGGCTTAAGCTGGCGTTGTATTCACATTATTAAACTCTTGAGATCACAAACTCATGAGAAACGTTACTAAAATTAAACACTTCTTTCAAATTGTACAAATAAGGTGGACAACAAACTACAAATTGATTTTCAGTCAAATCTTCTCTGATGTCAGAGTTTTACAACCTGGGATCAAACCACCGACCTTCTGATTAGTGGCTGACCTGCTCTGCCACCTGAGCTACAGCCACCCTGACTCCTCCCTTAGTAACAATAGAACAGGCTTTGGCCTCTCGGGGATTCCCGTGATGGTTTTAGTTTATTTTTCAGTCATTTTTTTCACTTCCCATCTGTTTACACACTCCTACAGTAAGTGTAACACACACAGATTCAAGGTCTGAACATCTGTCTCAGATGTGGGAAAAATATGACAACCAATAAAATTGTAAATGGGAGGGAACAGCAGTTGTCCTCAACCCACCAGTCTGTTAGCAGGTCAGCAATCACCCCGGCCTCAGCAAGCCAATCCTCCCTTGAGGCTGTGGTATACAGTAGGCCCAGCCTGCACAGACACACAAAATATCAGCTCGTCAGCATTTTAATAATGCAGAGAGCAGCAAACTGTTCATCATACACATTTATAATCTAAGCCATCTTGAGTCTGGCCATATACCTGCACACAGAGACACAATGTCACAGCAGTGTTTACAGTGCAGAGACTGTTATCTGCCAACATCCCTCACCACACAGCCTTGTGCTGTTGGAGGCTTCTTGCTGTTAAAGGGGGATTTTATTGTCATTACTAAATGTTTGCTCACAGTGTGAGAGGTGGGACTTTCTCTCTATGGTTCAGTATAAAACACCTTGAAGGAATGTTGATTTGCTGCTATTTGATTGATATTGATGAACATTAACTGAAATGAACACAACTAACTTCCCCTCAGGGACTTCTGAGAAACTGACTCATCCATAAACCTGGATTTCAGTCATGTAAAGACTTGTTTTTGTTTACTTTGGAATTTATTTTCCAGCTGCAGCTCTCACAGCTGCTCCATCAGAGTTGAAGGACAAAGGAAAACTAACACATTGTAAGGTACTTTAGATGAACTTATCATCTTATAGTGAGAGATTAATCAGACTAATGTACAATGAATAATCTGCACTGAGACACTTTAAGATTGTTTAAGATTTGAGTCCAAGGCTGAAATCAAATAGTCAGAACATTCCCTGCTCCGTCTTTTCCTCACTCGGTGGACATCCATGGAAAACACGATGAGTTGAAGGAAACGTTCCCACAGTGTTCCTTCATACAGGTCATGTAAACATGTATGAATATCTATAACATTATTACCAGGGTTAAAAAATACACAGTGATATTTCTCATCCACTTGATCCTTTAAAATATGTTAGTCTTTTTATCTTTCCAAAGCCAACATTTCAAAGTGTGTCACAGAGGAAAGAACTTAATGTGAAGAAGGTTTTAATAAATAGAGTAACATGTGTACAGGTTTCTGTCTGGACAGCGAGTGAGGAGGGGCTTTCACCCACCACAGACGTGCTCGTGTGTCACTGGAAGATGATGACCTATGAGCCTGTCAAAGGCTGAACGTTTAAGTGGTGCAGATCCAGGTAAGAAAGCAACACTGAATTGAACAGTTGAAAAGAAAAACCACAATAAAAAATATTTAAGAACACTGGATGAAAACACAGACAATGGCTGCTGTGGGAAATTTAGTTTAACACTCAGTTTCACTTCAGTCTTTGTGCTTCACTTTCAGATTTTAAGGCTTACTTGTGGTTCCTAAAGTATTTAAAGGTTTAGTGGGACAGTGTCACCAAATGGTGGCTCTGATTGTTGGTGTTTTCTCTGCATTATTGTAATGTCCTTACTTTGCTTTATAAAGAACTTTGAGCCAACTGTTTGATTTGATGCTACATAAATAAAACTGAATTGAACTCAATTGAGTGACGGCCCAAAGACTGCACAAAAACAGTGGCACAGTCTCATGTACCACCAACTACACATGCGTCCATGCAGGCGGCATCCTTCAAGTTGATTTCAAAGAAGTATACAAATGTGTAAAATAGTAAATAATCTGATTCTTGTAAAGTGTGTTTCTGCTCTCCTGCAGCACTCAAAGCACTTTACGCATTCATACAAGCACTTTTTTCTATAACAAGTGCTTTCTGTCTAATATTCATAAATTCATACTCCAGTGCATGCCTCAGACCAACTTGGTGTTAATATGTTGCCCAAAGATGTTTGACATGCAGACTGGGGCTCAGCCATCAACCTTCCAATAAGTAAGTGACCTGCTCTACCTCCTGAGCTACAGCCACCCCAAATGTACATCCTCACGCTTGTTTCCATTCGGACAGCAAGCAAAGGGAGGGGCTGTTCTCTCCCACTGGATACTTGCTTCCTCACAGTCCTACAAAATACTATCTCCTAACTTTGTGGAAGTAAATGCTGTATATGTCTGAGGGATGCTGGAATGGGGACAGTACCAGGATATGTGACCACTGTAGCCACTGTCTGTGTTTTAGCGTAAGAGTGGATTTCACTGTTGTGACAAAACACAGACAATAGCTGCAGTGAGCTTTTTACTTTGTTTTCAATTCTCTGGCCCTTTGTATGCTAGCACTTCCCCTTTCTCCATCAACACTAAAAAAACCCTCTCACTGCAACCCACACTGAACTGTAAACTCTCCCTAAAACCTCGATTACACTCATTAGACTCCAACATGGACGGCTGAAAACTCTATGGCAGAGCAATCCTTGAGGTCTGTTTGAAGTTTGATGATTAGGCGTTGTCGGCACATTATAATACAAGTTGACTGCAGACGAGACACAGCTACAGTCAATTTATAATCATTATTTAATCCAACAGTTTATTGTTTTGTAGTAGAAAAACATGTCAATCATGAAAACATCAGCTAAAAACCCAGTTTGACTCTTTATTCCTGTTGATTTGTAGAAGAGAAAAAGAAAAAAAGCAACAGAAAAGCAAAACATCCTTTCACTGTTTGAAGACAGGAGGATCTCACATGTTCACACATGTTGTATGTAGTTCCTGTCTGGGCCTGTTACGCAGCAACAGAAACAAAGTGCAGAGCCTGATTTAGTTCATGCTTTCAAGCTTTTTTATCTCCTTCACCACCGTTGGTGGTGTTGGCGCTTGCTGTCTCACAGATAGAAACCATTAAAAGAACAGTACGGTGTATCGAGAGAGTACAATTACTTCGTAGTGATGTGCATCTCACACTGCTGTTATTGACTCAGAAATTTAACACTCCTTCTTTCTCCTTCATTCGATTTTTTTCCAGACAAAAACAGGTGAACTCCACAGAACGGACCTGGCTGCTGTGTGGAGTGACTCACACTCAAGTTTATTCCGAAAGTCCCATGTTTTCAGTTTTCTTTATGAATCAGTTAAATTTCCCCTCTGAGATCAGGATCAAGCACTGATCCTTGTTAAGTCCTTGAGCATTTCCTCTTTATTTATTCTTATCTTTCATCAGTTCTGCTTTCCAACCAGTTCATGTAAAAGAGTCGTGCAAGTTTTTACCAAAGATAGCTCGTGTTCAAACATGACATGCTCGAGACAACATCAGGATAGGAATGATGGACCCATAACATTTTACAAATCAGGACATGTGTGTGTGTAAGTGTGTGTGTGGGTGGGGGCATATTTTTCCACTTCATGTTCTCATTCAAATGAAAACAACTCACTGAGGGATGTGCCTGTTCTTCAAGGTTTAAGGCTCTGTCCACTGTGAGCTCCTTTTTCTAAGAATTTGAAGGCTTCATGCATTATCCGTGGCGATCGAGGATATAACTTTTGGGAAATTAATCAAGAATTATTTTCTTTTTAATAATTTAAACCCAGTGAAATCGAAAGAGTTTGTGACATGTTTCACTGTGACTTTGGTCAAGACTCGAATTTGATATCACGCAGTCAAATTTGAACTCCGGTCCTGTTATTTACGGATTCACACAGGATTTTTAAAAACAAAGATCATCAGACATGTCTGCAGGAATATGCATATTTTTTTGCTCGATTCTGCTGCTTGCTGGCGTCTTTGTGTCCGTGTGTGCAGGTGAGATAACTGTATGTAACATAAAGAAGAATAAAGAGTTTCAGAGTGGTTTACGTGTGTACAATATGATATAATACAAAGGTATTAGGTGCTTGTTAGACAGTGTATTTGTTTGAAACTGAATATGTGATATAATTGTTTAATAAATAAAGTTTGCTTTAAGCCGCCCATCATCAGGGCATGTTTCTGTGGATCTTGCAGGAAGTCAATTAAACATGTAAGCCCTAAACAATAAGAAGACAAAGGTCTGTGGAGTCTTTCCAAAATGATCTGGTGCTGATATTAAAACGTCTCTGAGAAAACCATCAGCTTCCATTTACCACGAGCTCCTTATTCAATCTAAACAGACTAGCTCTTATGTAGTACTTTTCTACCTGAGCAGTCAGATCACTTCATACATGTCTCAATCAGCAGTGCTTTATGTCATATTTATTCACACTCCTGCTCTACCTCCTGAGCCACAGCCACTCTAATCTACAACTGTCATCAGAGTTTTAGACAATTCAAGCAGCAGGACTTTGACGTTAAACTGAGGTCAAAGTGCCCACAGATGATGAGAATTCAAACATGCCCCCTGATGTCTTGGCAATCAAGAAAAAAAAACAGATGTACTTCATATCATAAAAATAAAAATAATTAACTCAAATGTCAAAGACAGTAAGCAGCATATTAGAAGTTAATTGTTATTTTTTGTGAGTCCACTGATGTGGCACACTTGGTAGTGTCCACTAAATACTTCTCAAGTGTGCAGGTTTCTGAGGCTCCTCTTTTGACCCACAGTGTCCTCAACATCAGTAGGAAAAAGTTTTTTGAGTGTCTTGACTGATCCTCACTCACTTTGCTCTGTGTTGTTTCCTCTTTCAGAGGACAAAAGCATCACAGTTCAGTCTGGACAGAACGTCATTCTACCATGTCAAGGTCCAAATGATACGGGTTCCATCAGAGTGGTAAAGTGGACCAAACCTGACCTACAAAAGAAAATAGTACATTTGTATGTGGATCGGCGATTTGATCTCGAGGATCAGAATCCATCTTTTAAGAACCGGGTGGATCTGCAGGACAGACAGATGAAAAATGGAGACGTGTCTTTGATTCTGAGCAATGTGACGATTAATGATGCTGGAAAATACGAATGTAGTGTTACCCAGAAAAAAGACTTCAGCCCTTTCACCACCGCTACTATAACTCTTGACCTGAGAGTTATTAATTCTAAAGGTGAGTTATGAGAGTTCAGTGTGTCAGTGATCAAAGTTGAATCTGCTTCCTGGTTGTTGGATTCTGTTCTGTTCTTCACTCATCACCTACCTGACACCTCACACCTGTTTCTCACCTGCAGGTCAGACAGTAGGACGAAGTGTAAGTGGCTCTGCTGGACTGGCCATTGGTCTGTATCTTCCTGTTGTGCTTCTCGTTGTTGCTTTTGTTTTTTAGCTACAGAAAATGTAAAGAAATCAGTCAGTGTTCAAACCAACCTCAGTTTTTTTTGTTAATGAAAACAAGAAAAGAAAAATGATCTGAGGACAGACGGACATTAAAGATGGGGAACATTCAGCTGCAGATTTCAAACATCTAAAATTTTAATTTCGTTCACATCTGTTGGACTGATTGTTGGTCTGACAGTTTCTGGTCTGCTTCTTCTGGCAGTTGTTTTTTTCCATCCACAGAAGATATAAACAACAACAAAATCAGGGTCCATACCACCCTTCTGCTGGAAAGTAGTAGGTTGACATTTATCCAGAGAAAGGAAGATGATAAGATGACAGACATTTTAATGCTTAACATCCAGCAGGCCATATCAAATGTTAAGGTCTTGATTTGATTTTACATTTTAAATGTTCAGTTTCTTGTGGTTCCATCTGTTGGACTGACAGTTGGTCTGTCTGTCTTCTTTTTACTTTTGAGGGGTTAAAAGAAATGAGTCAGAATCTGCACGAGCTCCCCAGAGCAGAGTAAAATGAGTTGGCTAAGTTAGTCATAAAAAGATCAACATTCTAAACCAACCACTTTGAAAACAGTTTATTTTGTTCCTGCTATACTTTTTTGTTTTACATTTCTAAATTATGATTATCTGACTGTCAAGAAGTCCTGCACTACAATCCACTAAAGTCTCAATTTCATTGTTCCTGTTTATAAAAAGCAGGAAAAATCCATAAATATGTTTAAACATTTATGCTCCAGTACTAAAACAGTCAGTGTTCAAACCAAGCTCAGTTTTAATGAAAACAAAGATGATCTGAGGACAGACAGACTTTAAAGATGTTGAACATTCAGCTGCACATTTCAAATATCTAAAACTTTTAATGTTTTTCGCATTTCTCTCAAACATCGTGTCAAGTCTGCCTGCAGCTTTATGACCTACAGTTTTCGTCCACCTTCAGTATTTTAATATGTTTTGCTCACACCAAGTTAAACTGTATTACGCAGGAATATTACTCTATGTTCTGCTGTATTAGAATCAGTGAGCCGAGTTTATATTCTTTTTAAAATATCGTTTATATTTCTGTCATGCTTTTGTGGAAAATTCACAAGTTCACTTTGACCCAAACCCATTGTACATATGTGCATATTATGTTGTGTTTTTCTAATTAAATATCCAGTGTCGTGTATGTTGCAGTGTTGGAATCAGTGAGTGTTGGTTTCAGCTTCAGGTTCAGCAGCTGTTTGTGACATCTGGATGGGTTTGACTCATCATGTTCAGTCAGCATAAATACAGATGCTGACTAAACCAACTCACAACACAGACACAAAAGCATGTCACAGTGTGTGGAAAAATCACTGTGGATTATAGAAGGTGATAATATGACAGCCACAGGACTGGCTGCGCTTTCCTTGTCGGTTTTGTCTTTTCATCTGTGTAACATAAGTAAAGTTGCATATTTGGGAACACCTCATTGGTTTTGGTGTGATTGTTGGTTTAGTTAGTTCCCTTCACACACCAATGACTTGGGCTGTGGTGTGTTAGTAAATCAAAAAATTAACTGCCTGAACAATAATGTTCACTTGGATGGGTTTCAGTGAGTGATTAGAGGGACTGCTGTCCAACTTGCCATTCTTTGTGAAGTTGATTTTCCTGATTTTTAACTGGTTTTGAAAATAACTTCTGGAATGAGTATTGATTTGCTGCTATATGAGAAACATGAATTGAAATGAACACAAAAATAAAAAGGAAAATGAAACTGAACTTATCAGTCCCAGTCTGGTATTTCGTGAAATCTAACTTCCCCTCAGGAGCTTCTGAGAAACAGACTCCTCCATAAACTTGGATTTCAGTCATGTAAAGGCTTTTTTTTAAAATTCCAGCTGCAGCTCTCACTCTGATCACAGCTGCTCCATCAGAGTTGAAGGACAAAGAAAAACTAAAACATTGTAAAGTACTTTAGATGAACTTATCATCTTATAGTGAGAGATTAATCAGACTAATGTACAATTAATAATCTGCACCGAGACACTTTAACATTGCTTAAGATTTGAGTCCCAGGCTGAAATCAAATAATCAAAATATTCCCTGCTCTGTCATTTTCTAAGTGGACATCCATGTTGCTTTAGTGTTCTTTCATGCAGATAATATAAACATGTATGAATATCTATAACATTAATACCAAGGTAAACAACTACAGTCATATATCTCATCCTGTTTATCCACTTCATCCAAACTAGGTTAGACTACTACAACCTTCACTTTAACACATTTTAGTCTTTTTATCTTTCCAAAGCCAATGTGGCAACGTGCTACACAGAGGAAACAACTTAACACAGAGAAGGTTTTAATAAATAGAGTAACATGTGCACAGGTTTCTGTCCGGACAGCGAGTGAAGAGGGGCTGTCACCCACAGTCGTGCTCGTGTGTCACTGGAAGATAATGACCTATGAACCTGTCAAATGCTGATCGTTTGACTAGTGGTCCGGATTAAGGTAAGAAAGCAACAGTGGATTCACCAGTGGAAAAGAAAAACCACAATAAAAATTTTAATTAAAAAAAAAAACAGAATGAAAAACACAGACGGTGGCAGCAGTGGGGAATTTTAATTTATTTTAACACTCAGTTTCACTTCAGCTCTTTGTGTGTTACTGCGCTCTCAGACTGTGGGCCTAATTGTGGTTCCCAGACTATTTCAAAGTTTAGTGGGACAGTATCACCAAATGGTGATTCTGACTGTTGGAGTTTTCTCTGCATTATTGTAATGTCCTTACTTTACAATATGAAGCACTTGAGCCAAGTGTTCTGATTTGACACAATATAAATTAATCTGAATTGAGTGATGGCCCAAAGACTGCACAAGAAAGAATGACCCACAGTCACACCATACATTCCACCAGCTACACATGCATCCCTGCAGGCAGCATCCCTCAGGTGGATTTCAAAGAAGTATAACGTCTAATTTATGGTCCACAAATGTGTAAAATAGTAAATAATCTGATTCTTGTAAAGTGTGTTTCTGCTTATGGGCTCAAAATGTGGTCATAAATATTTTGTACTTGTAAAAAAGATTTGTGTGTGTGTAAAAAAGATTTGTATGTGTGAAAAAGATTTGTGTGTGTAAAAAAGATTTGTATGTGTGAAAAAGATTTGTATGTGTGAAAAAGATTTGTATGTGTGAAAAAGATTTGTATGTGTGAAAAAGATTTGTATGTGTGAAAAAGATTTGTATGTGTGAAAAAGATTTGTATGTGTGAAAAAGATTTGTATGTGTGAAAAAGATTTGTATGTGTGAAAAAGATTTGTATGTGTGAAAAAGATTTGTGTGTGTAAAAAAGATTTGTATGTGTAAAAAAGATTTGTGTGTGTAAAAAAGATTTGTGTGTGTAAAAAAAGATTTTGTATGTGTAAAAAAGATTTGTGTGTGTAAAAAAGATTTGTATGTGTAAAAAAGATTTGTGTGTGTAAAAAAGATTTGTATGTGTAAAAAAGATTTGTGTGTGGACTTAGCCCAAAAAAACCCTGCAAGTTAGAAGTATGAATTTTGACCCTATTTTTCTTCCTTTAAGGTGATTGGTCAATGTCATGTCAATCACAAATTAAACAATCCAATCAGAGAACAGATGGGTTTGGCTGTCGGAGGGGCGCTTTTTTGAACTGCAGGTCCTTGAAGGGTAATTTCTATATAAGCGCTGTTGAAAAGGCTGTGGAAGTCCCTATATTAAACACGTAGACCTGTGACACAAAAATCACCAAACTCGGACGACCACAGACTGTTTTCCTTCATGGTGATGAAGGAAAACGCTGGGTTGGCATGTAAAAGGGCATTTATTCCCTTCAAAGACCTGCAGTTCAAAAAAAGCGCCCCTCTGACAGCCAAACCCATCTGTTCTCTGATTGGATTGTTACATTTGTGATTGACATGACATTCACCAATCAGAAGAAAGGAAGAAAAATAGGGTCAAAATTCGTAGTTGTAACTTGCAGGGTTTTTTTGGCTAAGTCCAAACACAAATCTTTTTTACGCACACACAAATCTTTTTTACACACACACAAATCTTTTTTACGCACGCACAAATCGTTTTTACACACACACAAATTCTTTTTACACATACAAATCCTGATTTACAAGTACAAAATATTTATGACCACATTTTGAGCCCATATCTGCTCTCCCGCAGCACTCAAAGCACTTTATGTAATATGCATCATTCACCCATTTATACAAGCAGTTTTGTCTATACCTACGTGCTTTCTGTCAAATATTCATAAATTCATACTCCAATGGATGCATCAGATCCAACTTGAGGTTAATATCATGACCAAAGATATTTGACATGCAGACTGGGGTTCAACCATCAATCTTCCAATCAGTAAGTGGCTGTTCCATTCGGACAGCAACTGAAGGGGTGCTATCATCCACTGCAGATATGCTCCCTTGCAGTCTTACAAAATGCTAACTGCACATCATTGAAAGTAAATACTCTATACAAAGTTGTGCCAAAACACAGACACTGGCTGCACTGGGCTTTTTGCATTGTTTTCAACACTCTGGCTCTTCACATGTTAGCACTTTGCTCTTCTCCAGGCCACAGGGTGGTTGTGCCACATATTGCTGTCACTGCCTACATTGACACTAAAAAAACTCTCCCGCCGCCGTCGTGTTACCTACGCTGAGCTGTAAATTCTCCTTAACGCCTCGATTGCTCTCATTATAGACTCCACCATGGACAGCTGAAAACTCTACAGCAGAGCAGTCCTCGAGATCTGTTAGAAGTTTGAAGTAGCTCCGCTTCAGTCACAGGATGTTCTTGTAATGACTGTATGAATGACTGGAGATCCTATACAAACAGCAGAAACACTTCAGATTCCTCTGCTTCTTCAATCTCGTCCAGAGCACTTTCTGCCAGCCGCATCAGAGCACGTCGGGACTGTCCTTTAAAACCCACCACTGTTGGTTCGCTGCACTTAAGACGCTGGCACACCTTTGTGAGTTCGGGTTTCCCATGGGTCCACAATGCTGTTCTGATGTCATCTTGTAGTTGTTCCATCTTTGGAAGATGTTAATTCAACACGTTCTAGATTTTTGTCCAGAGCAGGAAACATACTCTTGGCTGGTGGCTCACCAGATGATGTTACACACTGAAGGAAGACAAGGTTCATTCAGGTGCACATTGAGCTTTGTTGCTCTCAGCAGTTCTGTGTTACTGATGGCTTCCATCACAATAACTGGCCTGCGTTACTTTTGCAGAGGATTATTTGTAATCAGCCTTTAGAGAACAGAGTAAATGACAGTAAACAATACACAACATGTACCAGCTGGTTTACCAAAACATTTCTGATAATTTTAACTTAAACCAGCAAATATTTTTCTCTGTCATATTTTTGATGGTACAACACTTTGCAAAGTCTAATGTAGGATTCTAGGACACCCATGTTGCTAGATTCATCCACAGATAAGCTGAAGTAACTCTCTTATTTGGACACATTAATGTCACATTAACAGGAATTACACTCAAAAAATATTACTTTACATAAGTGTTAACTTTACATAAGCCTATGCAGTGCTCGTATACTGCTTTCACCTGAAACACAGCAAAACAGCAGTTCTTTGTTACTGACGGCTTCCATTACAATAACTGTCCTGTGTTACTTTTGTAAGGGATTACTTTGCCAGTCTCCCATTTTTCTGGGCCGCCACTGCCACCTACTGACCAAACTAAATATCACCCTAACAAATATCACCCTAACAAATGCGTTTTGCTCTGTGATACACAACAAAAGCAGGAAAGAAAAGTGAGGGGGGGGTCACAAACACTGCGAGCTGAGAGTTGTTGACAGTTCAAACATTCAGGGTACCACACCAACAGGCATTTCATTCTCTAATCCAACATGTTATTGTTTTGTAGGAGAAAAACCCATGCAGGTACAAATATCAAAATATTCCCTGTCTGACCGGACTTTGTCCTGTTGACTTATAGAACAGAAAACAAAAAGAAAAACAAACCTTCCTGTCACTCTTTGGCTAACAACAGAGCTCCAACATGTTCACACATGCTGTGTACAGGATCGGTCAGACTGATTTTGTTTGTGCTTTCAAGACTTTTTAACTCCTTCACCACCATTGAATTGAGGAAGCGAACAGTTTCCTCTTCATTAAGACTTCACAAAAAGTGGTGATGCATATTTGTAGAATTTAAATCGCTCCAAGAATTAGATAAACATTTTAAACATGGTAAAAAAAAAGTTTCATGTTTTTGTGTTAGGTAGTTTTAGTGTCAGCCCACTCAGTAAACACGCCACATCATCCCTGCTAACAACAACACTGCAGCATGTTAGGCAGTATTTGACTCATTTGCTGCTGCGCTTGTCTCACAGATAGACCACATAAAAGCACTGTATGATGCACTGAAAGAGTACAGTTACTTCAGCTCTCGCTGATGTTATTGACTCAGAAATGTGCGACCCTAAAACATTAATGCTCTTTCTTTCTCCTTCATTGGATTTATTCCACACAAAAACAGGTGAACCACAGAGCAGGATCAAGTCATTAGGAAAGTCCCTTATTTTCACTTTTTGTTACAAAACATCAAAGTCCCCTCTGAGATCAGAATGTAGTAGCACTGATACTTGCCAAGTCTCTGAGCATTTCCTCTTTATTTATTTTTATCTTTCATCAGTTCTGCCTTCTAACCACAGCTCATGTAAGAGTTGTGTAAGTTGTCTGAGAGTCTGCTCTGAGTCTTCTGTGTTTGTATTATATGCTGACTGAAGTTTCTAAACAAAGATAGGTCGTGTTGTGTTGTAACTTGAGACAATATTGGATTAGATGTGATAAAGTATGGCATAAATGTAATATTTATTCTTTGACTTTAAGCCCAGAGTGAACACTGTAGGTGTTTAGGTTGTTTTGTTTATGTTTTGGATCAATTTATATCTGGCATGTGATTATGGAGTATGTTGTGTTTTCTAGTGTAGCTCTCCTGTTTGGTGGCTTTTGGGAGGCTGTAGAGCAGGTTGTTAACCAACTGGATCCGTGTTTGATCTCCAGCTCCTGCAGTTTGCATATTTAAGGAAGGTAAGATGGTGAACGCTGAGTTGCTTCTGATGCATCGATCTGACTTCGAGTCTGTGTGAATGTTAGAGAAAGTGCTTGTGTGATGGGGTGTAGTTCTCAGTTAGAGTAAAAAATGTGCAACATAATAAGCAGTTCATTTGACCATTTCACCATTCATTTGGGTGGTAGACGTTTGCTGTGTCTATAAACGTACCTATTCTGTCAAAAGCAGCACATAACTGAGGGATGATTAATGTGGTAACTAAAATAAAGTGTAAGTGTAAGAGCAGCTCTGAAGTAATGCAAGTATTTCTCAGTAAGACAGTTCAGAGATATGAGAGGAGCTGAAGGAGAATCAGTATGTGTATGTTTTCACCTTTAAACCTTGAAGCTGCAATCTGAAAGGAACTTCGCTTTAGTTCGATAAGAGGGAAATTAACAAAAGTCTTTCCTGTCTTTGCACAGTTTGACATATTTTCACTTCATGTTCTCGTTTATATGAAAACAACTGCCAGAGAAATGGGCGTGTTCTGGGTATTGTCTGCCCACTGACAGTTTAACGGCTGCTCCTGTTTGTTTTCCTCAGGCTTCATATGGAGCTCGAGGGTGAAGTTTTAGATGAAAAAAAAAAACAGATAAGAGGGACTTTTTGTGATAATTCAGGCGCAGGAAAATCGAAAGCGTTTATTCAAGATGAGCGGCTGAAAGAGATACATGTTTCACACTCGCTTTGAATTTGAACTAACGCAGTCAAGTTTTAGACCCCGGTCCAGTTATCCACGGATAATATCAGCAGGCGGGATTTTAAACAAAGATCGTCGGACTACAGCGCGGACATGGCTGCAGGAACATGTGCGTGTCTTTGCTCGACTCTGCTGTTTGCTGTCGTCCTTGTGTCCGTGTGTGCAGGTGAGATTTAACTGTTGGAAACCAAACAGCGACCATAAGCAACATAAAGAAGAATAAAGAGTTTCAGAGTGGTTTGCATGTGTACAATATGGTATAATGCAATATCAGCACACATAATATAGTAGTAGTTCATTGTTACAGAATGTTTTTGTTTTAAAGTGAATATGTGGTTTAGTTGTTCATTAAATACAGTTTGCTTTAAACCCCCCACCTCCCTCCCCCCCACTCATAACCGGGGAATGTTTTTGTGGAACCTGCAGGAAGTCAATTAAACATGTAAGCCCTAAACAATAAGAAGACAAAGGTCTGTGGAGTCTTTCCAAAATGATCTGGTGCTGATATTAAAACGTCTCTGAGAAAACCATCAGCTTCCATTTACCACGAGCTCCTTATTCAATCTAAACAGACTAGCTCTTATGTAGTACTTTTCTACCTGCGCAGTCAAATCACTTCATACATGTCTCAATCAGCAGTGCTTTATGTCATATTTATTCACACTCCTGCTCTACCTCCTGAGCCACAGCCACTCTAATCTACAACTGTCATCAGAGTTTTAGACAATTCAAGCAGCAGGACTTTGACGTTAAACTGAGGTCAAAGTTCCCACAGATGATTAGAATTCAAACATGCCCTCTGATGTCTTGGCAATCAAGAAAAAAAACACAGATGTACTTCATATCATTAAGAAAAAAATTAAGTCAAATGTCAAAGACAGTAAGCGGCATATCTGAAGTAAGTAATTCCTTTTGTGAGTCCACTGAGTGGTAGTGTCCACTAAATACTTCCCAAGTGTGCTGGTTTCTGAGGCTCCTCTTTTGACCCACACTGTCCTCAACATCAATAAGAAAAAGCTTTTTTTTTTGTAGTGTCTTTTCTGATCCTCACTCACTTTGCTCTGTGTTGTTTCCTCTTCCAGACCAGCAAATCTTTACAGTTTTGTCTGGACAGAACGTCATTCTACCATGTCAAGCTCTAAGAGATAAAGGTTCCCTCAGAGCTGTAGCTTGGACCAAACCTGACCTACAAAATAAAAATGTGTATCTGTATCGAGATGGGCGATTTGATCCCGCAGATCAGAATCCATCTTTTAAGAACCGGGTGGATCTGCAGGACAGACAGATGAAGGATGGAGACGTGTCTTTGATTCTGAAGGATGTGATGATTAATGATGCTGGAAAATATGAATGTAGTGTTACCCAGAAAAAAGACCTCAGCCCTTCCACCACGACCATAACTGTTGACCTGAGAGTTATTAATTCTAAAGGTGAGTTATGAGAATTCAGTGTGTCAGTGATCAAAGTTGAATCTGCTTCCTGGTTGTTGGATTCTTTTTAGCTCTTCACTCATCACCTACCTGACAGCTGACACCTCACACCTGTTTCTCACCTGCAGGTTGGGCAGTCCTACCAGTAGGACGAGGTGTAAGTGGTTCTTTTGGACTGGCCGTTGGTCTGTATCTTCCTGTTGTGCTTCTTGTTGTTGCTTTTGTTTTTTAGCTACAGAAAATTTAAAGAAAACAGTCAGTGTTCAAACCAACCTCATTTTTTTTGTTAATGAAAACAAGAAAACAAAAATGATCTGAGGTCAGACGAGCGTTAAAGATGGGGAACATTCAGCTGCAGATTTCAAACATCTAAATTTAAACGTATTTCACATTTCTCTCAAACATCTTTGTAATATCTGATTGCAGCTTTATGACCTACAGTTTGAGTCCATCTTCAGTATTTTAATATGGTTTTCTCAAACCAAGTGAAACTTTATTATATTACTGTATGTTCTGCTGTATCAGAATTAGTGATTTTGCTGTAGTAGAGTTTACATTATTTGTAAAATATTATATGTGAAAAAAACATATATATGTTATATATATATATATATATATATATATATATATATATATATATATATATTAGGGGTGCAACGGTACTCGTATCGATATTGAACCGTTCGATACAGTGCTTTCGGTTCGGTACGCATATATATCGAACAGTACAAAATTTTTAATTTATTTTATCAACTTTCCTTCTGACGATACTGTCTGTGTTGAGCGCTCAGTGGATCTGCGCTCGACAGTGCAGCCTAGGCGGAGTAGTCGAACGCAGATTCACTGAGTGCAGGGCAAGCTAGCAGACAGAAGTTAAGCTTTCCTTGCAACATGACAAATTGAACCTCCCCCACCCTCATTCAGATCTGGCGTTTGGAACTATTTTGGTTTTCATGTGACGTATGACCCTGAAGGTAAGCGCGTCATGGACAAAAGTAAAACAGTATGTCAGATGTGCCACGCAATGCTCAATTACATTGGTGGGAACTAGTTCGTTAGCGCAGTTAGCTTGTTAACGTGTTGACACCATCCAGCCCCACGCATGGGGCGATCCGCGGTAACTCATTAACGGAGATTTGCCACGTTATGGCGTTAATGTCATTTTAACGAGATTAACGCTGACAGCACTAGTGGGGACACAACGAATATGACTGCACATTTACGCCGACATCATCCTAGTGCAAAGACAAGTGGAAGCAGACAAAAACAACAAGCATGCATGCTACAAACTTTACCCGAGTCATTTAGACAGCCGTTAGCACATGATTCTCCTTATGGGGACCTGATATGTTTAATATGCTGCTGAGAATATAGCCCAGAAGAAGCGTATAGTATAGCTTTTATTTTGGAAAGAGAAATTTCTCTGTAATAAACTCTCTTTTCCAAAGATGAGTGATTCCTCGATTAGATTTGTTTTTTTATTACTTTGTTGTTTCAGCAACATTAAATTTAAAAACTGTACTTCTGAGTTAAAATATATATTTATAATTTTAATAAATGACAAATTAAAAAGGCATGAACATTCTTTTTGTATCAAAAAAAGTACCGAACAGAACCGAACCGTGAATTTTGTGTATCGTTGCACCTTTAATATATATACACACGAGTGTTTATACAACACAACATGTGACAGTAAGAGTTTGGAAAAATGAAAAATCACTGTGGATTAAAGAAGGAGATATTATGACAGCCACAGGACTGCTGACCTTGCTTTCCTTGTCGGTTTTGTCTTTTCATCTGTAAAATGTGGGTAAAGTTGCATGTTTGGGAACACCTCATTGGTTTTGATGGGATTGTTGGTTTAGTCAGTTCCCTCCTCACACCAATGACTTAGGCTGTGTGAATATGTAAAAAATGTTATCTGTCTGGACAATAATGTTCAGCTGGATGGTCTAGAGGGACTGTTGTCTGTTTTTGTTGAAAACTTGTACTGTCCATGTTCCTGATTTGTAACTGGTTTTGAATATGGCTTCTGAATCCGTCCACTTCTTACAGACTGCTGAACACTTTGTTTTTGTGGTAGTTTAGGAACACTGATTGGAATCACAGATCACTTTTAGTCCAGATGATTTGGTTGATTTTGGTTTCACTTTATATTAAATAATCCCTAATCTGCATTACGGTTGTTGTTCTGTTTTGTTTTTGTTTCATGTTTTTACATTTTATATACTTTTGGGTCAAGTAGTAGGCATACACTGATTGTCGGTGTAGAATATTAAATCATGCTGCGTGTTATAGGGAAGTAATTTGGTATTTTGCCTTTTTTGGTGTTGGGTAAAATCAGCAATCTTTTTGTTTGTGTGTTTGTTTGTTTGCTTTGTTTTTATTTTGATTACCTGATTGGTCTTTGCTTTGGTTGTTGTTGTTGGGTAGATTTGGGAGGGGGTGGGGGGCAAATTGTTGCAGGAGTTGTACTCATAGGCACTTTAGTTCAGGCACATAAGCCTGTATCCCACTAGTACCAACTCGACTAGACATAACTCGTCTGTGCTTGGTTTTGGCCATTTACAGCTACAACTGAGTACCCATCAAATAACACAACAACATAATTTCTCTTAAACCAAGTCGAGCCGAGTTGACTAGCTAACAGTGGAAACTAGGCGTTAGGCACTTCGCTTGGTTTCCATCAATTTCAGATCCTACGACCTGAATATTTTAATTATTGAATAATTCTGTTATTTAATTCTGTTATTTCTGAACTCAGAGCAGAACTCAAATATGAGACTCATGTGGAGAATTGAGAAATGCAAAGACAAAGTTACAGCAGGCACTTTGTCCCTTGGAGCTCTGTAGCTGCTGACAGAGCTCCTCTTAAACTAGTTGGGACCAACAACACATGGTGGGTTTCACTCTGAGTTCTTTTATATTTGGTGTAGAAATTCAGACTCATTCCTGGTGTCTGTTACACTGAACCAAGGAGTGAAGGTGTTGGATTTGGTGGCCTCAAGATCAAATAACTGATGTTTTGATGGGACTTCATTGAGCTATAACCTCCAACATTCAGTGATGGAGTGGTTTGACCAAATTCCCTTTTGAGTGAGTGAAATGCTAAGTTAATCATAGCTTGCTTGGTTATCAAGCTGCAATCATACCCTGTGTAGGTGCAATTGTGATTTCTTAGTTTGTGCATCCACAATTCTCATTGCTACTCTTCTCGTATGTAAAGAGAGTAAAAACATTTCCACCAGAGACACCAGTCAGGCTTATATTGTAGCTCCTGCAGCCTCTGTGGTCCACAGACATTTTTAGCCTCTGAGATGACACGTAACAGAAACAGAAGCACAAGATACCTGCTTATGGTTAGCCATCTAAAAAGTATGATATAAAGTTTGATATACTCTATATTCAGTTCTAGTTCATTTGTCTTTTTGTAGCAGCAAATCACATAAAGAGTCATTTCAAAAGTCAAATGATAATTCAAAGAGTCATGTTAGCTCAGCAGGATGTGGTTGTGAAACACGAGTGCCATGTAGTGTCTCATTTCACATGTCTCTGTTAGTTCCTCTTTCCAAGTTTTTTTTAACTAGTTGCAAAAAATCCCCCTTCTTAAAAAAGGGGGAATAACAGCTAAGTGACAGCTATTAAACTGGGACTATTTTTTAACTTTAGAAAACATAATTAATCCACCGTCAGCCACTCAACCTAAAAATATTTGCTTGACAGATGTTTTTCACTAATATATATATACATATACTGTTTTCTGTTTTTTACATCATATTTTCTTTTGGTTTAATAAATGTTGAATGTCTACATTTCCAACGAAGAATGAAAATGTTGTCTTGACAACCTGAAACTGTTTTGGGGTCTTGATTTGTGTCACATGGATGTTCTATATCTCAGTCTAACAGTTATATGTTGTTCATTGTGTTGCTCATATATTGTGTGTTTTTACATTCTTGTGCTTGAGAGACACCATTGACTGGAAACAAATTCCTCATATGTGTTTTCACATATTACTTGGCCAATAAATGTGATTCTGATTCTGATATGGTTTTCTCACACCAAGTTAAACTGTATTGCACATGCATATTACTGTATTTCTGCTGTATTTGATTCTGTAATTTTGCTGTAGTCGAGTTCATCTTCTTTGTAAAATATTATTTATATTTCTGTCATGCAGTTGTGGTATGTATGGTGGTATTGATTTTCATACTAAAAAATACTAGCTACCAGGTACCACCACCTGATGGAAAACCCTGAAAACCGGGTTGAACCAACCTGTGTAGGTACTAGATCCTCCAGTAAAGACTGGACAATGTAATGAAAGAGTCACTATACTGCAAAGCTAATGATGTAGAGCAAGATATTAAAAAGTCTCCAACCTCCTCGTTCTAATGTTAGGAAACAATATACTTCGTACTAGGAAGCTCAGACAAACTATCCAGCAAGACGTTTTGTGAAATTTTTGAGATTTTGCCAAACGATTTGTAGATAAATCCCTGGTTATGACAGAAAGGTTCAGAATTCATAATATGAATTTGTCAAAGAAAGGGAAGGAAATGAAGTTTATAAAGTCCTATCACCAAATGGAAGTGAAAGAGTAAAAAGTTCCCAACTATCCACACACATAATGGATTGTACCAATGCAATCATCTTGTGTTTGGCCTTGCCTGGGCACCAGCCAAGAGTTTTTTTTCTTTGTCTTCTCTCATATCTCTCTTCCCTTCAGTTTTTCTTTCCCTCCCTTTCTTTCTCTCTCCCTTTCCTATCCCCTAGTCATGTCTGTCCCACCTGAAATAACTTAAATGGACCAATACAGCAACGCTGTGATGATCCACTTGGTAAAGTGAATCTGTTTGGCATGTTTCTTGGCCTTCAGACAATTATTCTGATGGCTAAAGACCCAAACGGGACAGCCAATAAATAAATAAATGGAACGCCATAACCAAGTGCTTGGCATAGTGTACAGGAACATCTGTCCCAGTGATAATCGGAGCACTAGGTTCAGTTCAGTGACTCCCAAGCTAGGCGAGTGGCTCCAGCAGCCCCAGGAACAACATTGGAGATCTCTGTCAAGAAGAGCGCAGTCCTGGGAACAGCTAAAATACTGCGCAGGACCTTCAAGCTCCCAGGACCCAAGCTTGAAGGATTGACCGTCCGCAGGGGCGAGTGGGGAATTTTATTTCATTTATACATATATAATATGCATCATTTACCCATTTATACAAACACTTTTTCTACGATTAAGTGCTTTCTGTCTAATATTCACAAACATTCATACTCCAATGGATGCATCAGAGAGCAACTTGGGGTTAATATCCTACCCAAAGGTTATTTAGGATGTAGACTGGGGTTGAACCACCAACTTCTAATCAGTAAGTGACCTGCACTACCTCTTGAGCTACAGCCACCCAAAGTATGAATCTGCGCCCTTGTTTCAATTTGGACAGTACCCAAAGACGGAGGTGTTATCTCCCACTGCAGACATGCTCGCTCACAGTCCTACAAAATGCTAACTGCACATCTTTGGAAGTAAATGCTGTACATGTCTGAGGGATGCTGGAATGGAGAAAGCATCACTATATATGTCCACTGCTGCAACTCTCTGTGTTTGGTGTGACAGTGGGTGCAGTGTGCTTTTTGCATTGTTTTCAAAACTCCGGTTCTTTGTATGTTACCATTTTGCTAAAGATAGCTTGAGTTGTTTAAAGACAGGTTGATTTTAAGATAATTTGTAGGGAAGCTGGTGGTGCTGAAGCACTGCTTGGTGGATAATGCAGGGCATATTCGAGCACCAAACCAAATAATATCTATTCATCTATATTGATGTTTGTCTGGCATTTTCCAGCCATCCTAGGGTGAGAGATGCACCCTGGACAGCTTACTAGACTACCTCAGAGCTCAGACAGACACAGACCTACAGCTAATTAAGAATCATTATTTAGTCCTGTTTTTGTTTTGTACTCCTGTTTCCTGTTGATTTGTAGAATAGGAAAAAAGAAAAGAACAAAAGAAAAGAAAAGATAAATTTCATGTCACTCTTTGACAACAGCAGAACTCCCAACATGTGTCTGGGCCTGCTAAACTGCAACAGAAACAAAGGACCAAGCCTGATTTAGTTTGTGCTGTTTTATCTCAATTACCACCATCAGATTTAGGAAGACAAGAGGTTCATCTTTATGAAGACTGTACAAAAACTGGGGGGAAAGATTTGTATAGGATTTAAATTCTCCAAATGTGATAAAAGAAAGTTTCACGTTAGGTAGTATTAGTGTCAGTCCACTCAGCACTCACATCATCACTGGTAACAAACAACACCACATCCACATGCATGTTAGGAGGGCAATGTTTGCCTCATTACCTCTTGCTGTTTCACAGACCACATGAAAGAACTATATGATGTACTGAAAGAGTACAGTTACTTGGTAGTGAAGTGCAGCTCTTACTGATGCCGTTGATTAAAAAATGTGCAACCCTAAAACTTTAACATGCCTTCATTTGATTTATCCACTTTTTTCCACACAAAAACAGGTGAACTCCACAGAATGGACATGGCTGCTGTGTGGAGTGACTCACTCTCAAATCACCTGGAAAGTCCCTTGTTTTCACTTTTCTTTATAAACAGTTAATCTTCCCTCTAAGATCAGCTTGTAGTAGTAGCACTGATCCTTGGTAAGTCTTTCAGCATTTCCTCTTTTCTTTTAATCAGTTCCGCCTTCTAACCAGTTCATGTAATACAGAGTTGTGTAAATTGTCTGATAGTCTGCTCTAAGTATTGTGTGTATCTGTCACAGTGGAAACTCTTTTATATTGGTTTTATTCTGATTTTTTGTGTTTATTTATAAGTGTAGTTTTATTTGCATGATTTTATTCTGTTTGTGTAGCATGCTTATAGTGTGTTATTTTACATTGTTTTGATCCACTGTGGGTTAGCTGGGCATGGGACAAATTAGCTGATAGGGATCACCTGCTGAGGCATGGGGTGTCCAGAGGTGGCCTATCAGCTGTCTAAAGACCTATTAAAAGGAAGTGTTGTGGAAAATTTATCAGTAACCTGCAACACATGATTTGAAGTGGGTTTTACATCCTAAATGTTTAAAAAAAAAAACCAAAAAAAAAAACTTAACGAACTGTAAAATTAAAAAAAAGGAATATATTTTGTAATTTAGACGCATGTCCACGCAATGTGGAGAGAGCATCCCAGTGAAACACCAGGACCATCTCTGAATTGTGGCCGCTGCCTTACATCTTATATACAGAGACACAGACAAAGAACATTCCACAAACTCAAACTGTTGGCCCCTCTCACTGGGGGGGATACCTCCTCCCTCACAGAGAGAATTATGACCTTGTTTTCTGCTTGGCCGTCACCTAAAGATTTACATCCTTGATAAGGGGAAGGAGTCCCACTATTTGTTTAACGTCTCCCATTACAATGGCCTCACTGTGTTAACTTTCCACATGTATGCAAACTAGTGACAGGAGTGCTCTTACTATAGTAAAGGGACAAAGTGATATTACTATAGCTAATGTGATATAATTAAATATGTGATTAACACATGAGAAAAGAAATCTGCCACCACATAAGCTAGCTGAGCATCGGAGGAGTAGAGACCCCAGATATGAGGAGGAATACATGAAGGCCAGGTGGAAAAAGAGGGACCTGCTGCCTGGTCGTGGGGGTGCGTCGCTTTATCTGGAGACGGATGCTGAGCTAGATGTGGCGACCCCGACAGCAAGAACGGCGACAGTAGGAGACAATGCGTGTGATTAGCAGCAGGCAAAGGTATACCTCTACCTGCATTTGTAAGAAGTGTCTCCACTGTTGTTGACCCGGTGCAGCCATGTTGGGAGAGGGTCGCCATGGCTATAGGCTGGCGAAGACTCCGCTCTGGAGAAGGAATTTCTGCCCTGCTTGTGCACCCATTACGAACACTCATCCGGGGTAGTGGGACAATTACATCAGGGGATTTTAGTGCATATAGAAAGTTGTGTTTTTACTAGTTTTAGAACTGGGTTTGTTTATTCTGGGGAGATTTTAGTATATTTTATATATTGATAACATTTTATTGCGTGCGTTTTTAAGAGGTTTTTTTTTTTTTTTTTTTGCTATCCCTGCCTGGGAATAAACTGTTTCTAATCAAACCTGCATCATCATTGTACACTATTGTGTTAGGTGTGATAAAGTATGACATAAATCTAATATTTATTCTTTGACTTAGAGTGAATGCTGTAGGTGTTTAGGTTGTTTTTGTGTGTTTGTTTTATTTTTTGTATTTCGGGGATCATTTTATATCTGGCATGTGATTATGATGTATGTTGTATTTCAAAGTGCAACTTTCCTGTTTGGTGGCTTTTGGGAGGCTGTAGAGCAGGTTGAGATAGAATATGTCAGGGTCCTGGGTCCCCTGACCCAGCGTTTTTAGTTCTTTGTGATGTTTGTAATATTGTACTTGTGTGTGAGTTATTCTATGGTTTCTAGTTTCGATCCCTTGCTCTTCATTTTTCTCTGTGTCCCCTCTGTTCTGTGTAAGTCTGTGTCTGCATGTTTGAGTTCCCCTCTGTGTCTTTTGGTTCATCGAGTCCTCTGCCTTACTGGTTATGTCTCTGTGTTTCTTAGTTGCTGTCTCCACTGTGTCAAGTTCGCGTCTCTGTGTCATACTTCCTGTTTTACTTTGAAGGTCCGTGTCTTATGTGAATGTTCAATTTACGCTTCCTTGTCTCGTCAGTTCTGATTTCCTCCAGCTGTGCTCTCCTTCTGTGTCTCATTCCCCTCATTACTTCCCAGTGTATTTAAACCCTGTGTTTCTCTGAGTCAGTGTTGTGTCGTCCCTCATCCTGTGTGTTTCTACCTGTAGCTCCATGTGTGTTTTGTTAAGAGTCTTTCCAGTTTAGATTTTGTGGAGTTTTTGTGTTTAGCAATAAAAGCTGCCATTTTGAGTTCAGTCCTGTCTCCAGTGAGTTTGCGTTTGGGTCCAATTCCTTCCGGCACACAGCCATGACACACATAATATAGTAGTACTTCATTGTTACAGAATGTTTTTTGTTTTAAAGTGAATATGTGGTTTAATTGTTCATTAAATAAAGTTTGCTTTAAACCCCCACCTTCCTTCCCCCCACTCATCACCGGGGCATGTTTCTGTGGAACCTGCAGGAAGTCAATTAAACATGTAAGCCCCAAACAATAAGAAGACAAAGGTCTGTGGAGTCTTTCCAAAATGATCTGGTGCTGATATTAAAACGTCTCTGAGAAAACCATCAGCTTCCATTTACCACGAGCTCCTTATTCAATCTAAACAGACTAGCTCTTATGTAGTACTTTTCTACCTGAGCAGTCAAATCACTTCATACATGTCTCAATCAGCAGTGCTTTATGTCATATTTATTCACACTCACACTCCTGCTCTACCTCCTGAGCCACAGCCACTCTAATCTACAACTGTCATCAGAGTTTTAGACAATTCAAGCAGCAGGACTTTGACGTTAAACTGAGGTCAAAGTCACCACAGATGATGAGAAGATATCTTTGTCCTATCAAAATCTGAGATTTTTGGCTTTTCAAACATGCCCCCTGATGTCTTGGCAATCAAGAAAAAATAAACAGATATGCTTCACATCATTAAGAAAAAAATTAAGTCAAATGTCAAAGACAGTAAGCAGCATATCTGAAGTAAGTAATTCTTTTTGTGATTCCACTGATGTGGCACACTTGGTAGTGTCCACTAAATACTTCCCGAGTGTGCTCCTCTTTTGACTGTTCTCAACATCAGTAGTTAAAGTATTTTTGGTGTCTTGTCTGATTCTCGACAACTCACTTTGCTCTGTGTTGTTCCCTCTTTCAGACCAGAAAATCATCCCAGTTCAGTCTGGACATAGCATCAGTCTACCATGTCAAGCTCCAAATAATAAGGACTCCATCAGAGTTGTAATGTGGACCAAACCTGGCCTACAAGATGAAAATGTCTATTTGTATCGAGATTTGAATCTGAAGAGCAGATTTTTAAGAACCGAGTGGATCTGCAGGATGAAAGACAGATGAAAAATGGAACTGCGTCTTTGATTCTGAGGGATGTGACGGCAGATGACTCGGGAGCATACCACTGCATACGAGTCCAGTTGGCAGCAACTCGAAGTTGCAGCAATCAAATCACCACTATCGAGCTGAGTGTTGTTGATCCTCCAGGTGAGTGTGTGTGTGATCAGAGGTGAAGCTGCTTCCTGGTTGTTGATGTTTGTTTGTAAAGATGTTGTTGATGAGACTTTGTAGAAAGCAGCTGGTCTGAGTGATGTGATCAGAGTGCAGTAGATAATGTCTGACAGCAGTTTGAAGAGGAAATGGATTCTGTTCTGTTCTTCACTCATCACCTACCTGACAGCTGACACCTCACACCTGTTTCTCACCTGCAGGTCAGACAGGAGGACACACAGAGGATGGAGGGAAGGAGGCTGGATCTGTTGAACTGAAAATTGCTCTGTCTGTTTCTGCTGTGCTTCTTGTTGCTTCTCTTGTTGGTTTTATGATCCACAAAAAAAAAGTAAAAACAAAAAAGCCAAATGTTACTCAACCTAAAAATAATTGCTAGGCAGATGTTTTCACTAACAGTAACTAAAAAAAATGAAAAGAAGGATATATATATTTTTATATTAAATGTTCTTTCTATATTCTGGGGATGGTGGTGTATTCTTGGCACATTTTAGGGAGCTGTGAACAAACTAAGAATAACATCATGGAAGTGCACCTGATAAATCTACAATAACTGTGTAATGCTGTTATTTCAACATGGACTGAAGAAGTTTATTACTACTGACCACCAACATAACATTATCTCATCTTATCTTATCTTATATCCTATTGTATGGAGATAAGATACAAACAGCTTATTAAACTAATATATTGTTAAACCTGTAGTTAGCTCTACTTTTTTTTTAAGTTTGAAAGTGTGTTTATGCCAATGTGTTGTTGTGTAACAGCTTTCAGAAGCACTGTGTAATTAAAGCTACATAAAAAAAATCTTGGTCAGTGAGCTAATGCTTGTACTTGGTTAAATGGTGACTCAAACAAAGGGGAGCTATGCAGCACTGTTTTGTTGCAATTGAAGAAACCACAGACTCAGAGGAAGAGGGCGGGCTTTACTTGGTGTCGGTGCGAGAAATGAAAAAAAGCTCAAATGAGTGAGAAGGACGATGAAGGAAACATCTGTGCTGTGTCTGCTCTGTAAGTAGAATCTCTGTGTTTGTTTGAATTCTTGTACTTTGACTGTCTGCTCTCCTGATAACTGATGATGGAGGAGAAGACATGAAAAACAAATCAGGCTGAATTCAAGTTCAAACACCACGAGGACCAACTGCAGGTCTGAACTGACTCTTTATCTTTGCTCAGGAGTCGAGGAAACACAGCAGGCAGTGAAAAGATCAAATCATTCACTCATTATATCAACACAGCTGCACAGTGGACACATGACTTTATGGGATTTACTTTTTCAGTCGCTTGTTGTCCAAACTTAATTGAAACATGTTGCAGAGATGTGTTTGTGTGTTTGGCAGCTGTTTGTGTGGAGTTGTTCTTTACGTTCACCTGAAATCAACCTGAGTGTCATTTCTCTTTAGTTCTGATCTCACTGCTGAGCTGCACAACAAACCAAGGTCAGTAACCTTCTTCTGTCACAGTTTAAACCTGAGAAATGCTCACTGATATGACCTGATTGTATTCATGTTTTAGAATAAATACAAACTAGCATTGTAACCCTCATAGCTCATCTGACTGTGAGTCCCAGCAGCTCTCAGTTCTTGGAAGGAGACTTTGTGTCTCTGAGCTGTGAGGAGGACGACAGCTCTGCTGGATGGACTCTGAGGAGAAACACAACCAAAGGAAACACCAGTCAGTGTGGAGATGGGTGGGGAACAATAGTTAACTCTTCCTGTGACATCAGCTACACCGTTGAACGAGACAGTGGAGTTTACTGGTGTGAGTCCAGAGAGGGTCCCATCAGTAACATGGTTAACCTGACAGTCACTGGTAAGCTGAGTGTGTGGAGTTAGTGTTGATGAAGCTGTGTGTAAATGGATGAAATGCTGTAGTTTGTCTCTGTGTTGAGGTGGATCAGTGATCCTGCAGAGTCCTGTCCTCCCTGTGATGGAGGGAGATGACGTCACTCTGCTCTGTAAAACAAAGACCACTCCCTCCAACCTCCCAGCTGCTTTCTATAAAGATGGCTCCCTCATCAGGAAGCAGCCTACAGGTCACATGACCATCCAGCATGTTTCCAGGTCTGATGAAGGCCTCTACAAGTGTAACATCAGCGGTCATGGAGAGTCTCCATCCAGCTGGATCACTGTCACAGGTGACACACTCACCTGTCTGTGTTTCTGCAGGTTTCAACATTCACAATGTGACGACAACTTAATGACTGTGTTTGCTTTATTTTAGACAAACACAACACCACACCTCCACCTACATCCACACCTCAACCTACATCCTCCTCTAACCCTCCATTGAGATTGTCAATTGTTGTATCGGTCTGTGTGGTGGTTCTTCTGGTCCTGTTAGTGCTACTGATTTTGTTGGTAAAACGACTTCTTCATCGAAAACCTGAAAGTGAGACTCAGACACCTGAATTTAGTTTTGCCAATATCCTTGCTTGTTATTATATTCATATTTTTTTCATGTAGATGATGTGTTATTGCATCTAATAAAAGTTGCCATAACAACAGTCATAAAAAAACTGAATTTAAATAACTTCAGCAGATCAAAGCGAAACTGAAGAAGATGACAACACAGACGATGTCATATACAGTGAAATCACATTATCCCAACGACCAACACAAACCTCCAAAGAAAACAGAGGTAATATTTTCAGGGTTTTTCAGGTGGTTGTTCAGTTATTTGGCACATTTTACTTCATGACCATGAAGTAAAATGTTTGCCATTTAAGACACCCTGATGTGTTTAAATAGTTTAAAACATGGTCTATCTGCAGATTTATTTGAGCTACTTTTAGGCTTAACTAATATCTTACACTCACTCAACAATCTGATTTTTTGTGTTTTTTAAGTTCTGCATGTTAAACCACAGCAGCCGTTTCCTGTCGCTGACTCCAGATCACCATAGAAATAATTTTAATGTTAAATATTTACTATGTCAACAGATAAAGGCACGACTGACATCACAGACGATATCACATACAGTGAAATGAAAATATCACATCGTCGGCAACAACCAATCAAACAAAGCGGAGGTAAATTTTTGCTTGTTTTCAGTAACTCGGGGTGATGGTGGCTGTAGCCGAAAACATCACTGTGTTTGCTGTGATGCATTGTTGAATATGTTTCCTGTCCCGGCTGCTGAAGCAGGAAACATATGGCATGCTTGTTGTCAGTGTAACAAAGGTAAAGAATTTATAGAGCTACCTCAAATTTTAAAGTAATTCTACAGTGACCAGGTTTTATGGGCAGGCGAGGATATTCTCACATTATATTACAAATGAATAATTTAGTTGTCTTCTGTGGTCTTTCGGGGCTTTTAGATATTGCTGAGAAGGCCAGATATTTCCTTCTTTTTAGTAATGTACCAGACTGGCCACTCTAAAAACTTTGGTTTGCTGTTCATCCTGATGATGGTTCATTTCTTCATCAACATCTCTCTTGACCTTATATTGAGAGTTCCAGTGAACAGCTGCAAACACTAGATGTTTTACCTGCTTGATGCACAAAAAGTATTTGTATCCATCCTTCCATCCATTTTATTGTAGTTGTAGAAAAGCAGAGGTGTACGCAAACATACACTTCCCTCCTTTTTTCTGGGTAAGCAGGTTCTTGGACACATTCCTCCAACTTACATAGGAGGTGCCCGTTAGTCAGATGCCTATCTAACTATTTATCTATTAGTTTAACACGTAAAAAGTGACAGACTGAATTATGTAAAATGTCTACATTTTTGACCTCATTAAAGTTACTCATGTAAAACCACAGCAGCAGCTTCCTGTTGCTGACTCCAGTTAACTGCATTCTGACTGAGACATTTCACCGCAGTCTGTCATGGGTTGGCTGACAGTAGTGTTCATGAGAAAACCTTTGCTTTGTGCTCTGTGGTGCAGTGCACCAGCTTACATCAAAAGAAAATAGCATCAAAGATATCCATCTTCCTTTACACAGAGATACCTACCAGTTCTTTCTGGTTGATTGTTGTTTTAAAGCAAAGGTATTGAGAAGTGGTGGGAAAAACCCTCTGAAAGGATGCCCCAGTTTCGAAAATGTGTCACTTAAAAATCTGCTTCCACATGGAGTGGAATAATTTTTTTTTAAATACTCTTGCAGTTGTGCCTCGAGAAAGTGACCCAGCTGTGGTCTACTCAACAGTGAGAACTAAAGATGGCAAATATGGACAAATAGGTGTCAGACCAAAGAAGACCACAGGTAAAGCTGCTCTTTATTTTAACGTTGAACAAAGAAAAAGATATCTTAAAGAATATCCTTCATAACAGAAACAGAACTAAAATCTCAAAGGTTTCCATTTAGATTTAGTCCCTAAACGTCTCTTGTTCCCGCGGTGGATGGATATTAAACACGAACAAAGTTTGAAATAATTAGTTAAGTTGATTTGCCAAGTAATACAGTATGAGACAAAAGCTTGGACTTCACACTGTTTTTTTCTACCCTTTGATCTGTGTGACATCATTAAATTGAGATACGCCTAATGTGGAATCTCAGGCAAAACTGCCCACCCAGCTGCTGTTCAGACCGTTTGTTTTTGAAGGGTAGCCAGAAACCTTGAAAGAGTTATGCTAAATCGTTTAGTTTCAGGCTGAGGATTAACTCAGTTGCACAAAGCCCAGTATAACATAACAAGTGTCTTATTTTTTTTAGCTATAAGTACAAAGTAAAATAAAAAAAGAGTATCTATGTCTGTCCTCCACAGTGGAAACCATTATTAGACTTCACCAAGTTTACAATCAAAATGTGGAAAAACTGGACCAAAATTTTGAGAATCAACAAAAAAGAAAAATGTGTTTCAGTTCCCTTAGTACACGTCCTTGTAGTATATCATGGGAATCGTGTACACCCTTGTACTTCCGCATGAACCTGCTGTTAGTGAACGAGATGTGAAAGAGACAAGCTAAATTATACACTGTACAACGAAACAGCCAGAAAACATCTACTGGAGTTTTTTTTGTTTTTTTTTTGCAAATGCAGGTTGGTTCCCAGTGCAGTCAGTTTTCACTTGTCTGAACTGGGACTGTGTGATGCAGGGGAGTTGAAGATGAAAGTTTTGATTAAACCACAAAGCTTGTATTCATGTTTCCTGTTTTTTGAACCGTGTGTTTTTGTGTTCACACCTTAAACCAGAATGAGATGTGATCGACTCTTCAGTCCACCAATCCAACCACTGACATCCAGCTTCTGGTCTCTATATTGTCAGCTCTCCACCTCAGAGGAGACCACATTCACTCGTTGATACAGATGTATGTTTTATGTCTTTTTATGACTGAATAAGACCCAAAAGTCACACCCTTTTTAACAGGGATTTTAAAAGAGGTTTTTTTCTGTAATATACTTGACAATTATTTAAATAGGCTCATATGATTTATGTCCTTAGTAACTTTTGTGTTATTTATATTTTATTTATGTTTGTTGTATTTTAGGATGGATCAATAAATTTTTGATTTTACTTGCTTTTCACACGTGGTTCTGTGGGTTGCATAAAGGTCACACATGGAAAATTTGATTTGTTACAGTCTGCATGTGGTTAACCGATAGTGCAGAAAACGATGAAAATTAAACCACAAGTGCTGAGTAAAAACAGCAGGAGCATTATTCAGTGGCTGTAGGATGCACAGAAAAGCATCACTACAGGATGTGTGCATGTGTGTGTGTTTGAAACGAAAGAATTTGATCTTTTTTCATTTCCGCACTCAATGAGAAACCAGTTGGCAGCAGATGGTGTGGCAAAAAATGTTCCATTTTTCATTGAATAACTCTTGACTTTTTACAGCAAACATGCAGAAACCCATTTGTTGCTATTTTTTTATTATTTCATTTATTGATTATGATGAAAATAGAGAGTTGAAGTGTTTCAGTGTCTGATTAACTACAAACTTATGAGCATCTCAGGCAGACTGGATCACACCACCTGAAGCTGATTAAAGCCCCATATGTTAAACATCTCTGTGAAGAACAAAATGGCCACAAATCATATTTAAAGTCTTCTGGGACTTAGTGATAATTCCATCTGGGTGTTTCAGATGACTAACAAAAGATTTTGCTAATCATGTTCACAAGATGCAAATCTAAATTAGGGTTTTTTTTCTAGATATTGTACAATATGACAGAAATTTTCATTACTGCAGTAATGATCTGTATGTTAAGTATCTGGTGTGTGCATATTTTAGGATCTCAAACATTTAGTATACAGATAACATCTGTCAAATATCTAGTTTTGGGGCTTTAATATACATGATCTCAAAACTGGATATTTCAAAGATAAAGTTAGTATGCAAAGAGATCTGAGAACAGCTCTTCGGTGGATTAAATATTTGGATCTTGCATGTGTACTTTACTCATCTACTCATGGGGGCCTTTTGAATTGCCAAGACCAATGACCAATTTGCCATCGGTGACCCTACCTGGGTGCAAAAGCCGCCCTTACAACACAGCCTATGGGATCCCTAGTGTTTTTTTTTACTGGACTTCTGTGCAACTTTACAGTTTGTCCATAACAAACACCATGTTTGAAAATAAGGGTGTCTATAAGTGCACATGGCACCAGGACACCCTATGTCACAGGACAATGATTGATCTTGTAATCCTGCCAGACCTGCAGCAACACACTCAGACAAAAACTGGTTCACCCGAAAGACAAAACGCCAAAACACAGACTTAACAATGTGGTGTATGCTGTACAGTGCAGCGAGGAATGCCCAGACCTCTACATTGGAGAGACCAAACAGCACTTCACAAGCGCATGGCACAACATAGAAGAGCCACCTCCACAGGACAAGACTCAGCAGTCCATCTGCAATCTTAAGGACAAAGGTCACTCTTTCGAGGATGCCAATGTTCACATTTTGGACAGAGAGGACAGATGGTTTGAAAGAGGAGTGAAAGAAGCCATCTATGTCCACTGTGAGCGACCATCTTTGAACAGAGGCGGTGGTTTACGACACCAACTCTCTGCCATCTATAATCCAGTTTTGAGATCCCTTCCCAGACGCCTTAACGCCCACTCACATCCTGGGCCATCTGACCTCAGGAATTCGCATGATAAGGTGGGGCCAGGTTTCACAATGAACTCACCCGAAACTCTGGCTGATTGGGACCCACACCCAGTTTCCCACCTTGGCTCAGGCGATTAGAGGATCATCAGGGGGGTCCTTTTGTCCCTCTGTGGGGGGTTTACTCCCACTAGGTTTATATCTGGGACTCTCCACCATTTGACCTTAGAACTGAAGAAGCTTCTCGGATGAGAGGTGAAACGTCTCAAGTAACTTAAAGAAGTCCAGACGCTTTTCTTTGCAAGCTCCTTTGACTACGATGACCTGGATGACTGAGAACCTTCACAGACATATTAGGATCTACTTAATCCCACTGGCATTTAGGAAGCAGAGTCTGGGGACGACGGGGATATCTCGCCTATCACTGGGTGAAAGGCCACTGAAGCAGTCAACAACTCATGAGGCTTGATATAAGGAATGAGAGAACTGACAGCTGTTATTTTAATCAGCCTGTCTCAGTTGTTTTAACTCTTAAGTATCACAAAGTAATGTGGTAACATCTGGACTGACGAGTTTACTGTCAGCATTTTAATCGCTAGTTTAAAGGCTGTAGGTTGCAGCCATTGCTCTAACACTATAAATGTAACAGGACTCGGTCCTGGATCTAATATTCTGAGCTGCTTCCAGCTTTATTTGTGAAGAGCACAGCAGCTTACAAAACACGTCGCTAGCTCGTACAGCTGTGACGTACAATTTTCATAAGCTAAGATGACCTTAAAATAACGGGGCTACGTGCGGTGATGCTAGCGTTAGCCATGTTAGCACGTTACCTTCAACAGGTGGTCAGACTGAGTAAACAGGCACTCAGTCAGAGGTTGAGCTCTCCATTTCACTGCAGGGTCCCTTCATTCTTCACATATCCCGAGGCTGAATGGCCTTTGTACAAGCAGACATGCTTCTTAGCAGGCTATGAACACAAATGGTAGCATAGAAAAATCCAGGCAGCCAGCCTGTGTCTGTCCAACCAATCAGAGAGCTCCTTACATCTTACGGTGTGGCTAATTTTCCTTGCAAGCAGGATTTTTTAAATGAGGAGTGGAATTGCCATTTTAAATGTCAGAAATAAATATGTGAGTTTTTGAAACCATTAACTTGTTTTGGAATTTGAAAATTTTGTTCTTCTTCCCAACTTCTCTTTCCTTATTCTTTTCCCCCATCCCCTGGTCTTTTCTGCTCTGATTGTAATAACTTAAAATAATAACAACAACAAATTCAAATTAAAATCTAATAAACAATGACAATCAAGTGGACCAGTATAGCAAAAGCCATAATGCTCCACTTGGGAAAGCAAATCTGTTGTGCGTTTTTCTTGGCCTTCAGAGAATAATTCTTATTGCCACACAAACGGACAGGACAGGCAAATTAAATAAATAAATACATCTTTAAATAAAACACAACCATTTAATGAAAAAATGCGCATTTTGAGTGTGCTATTTATTTATTCATGTTACCCTATGGAGGCAATATTGATGGTTGGCTTTTCTGTCTGTAGTGGTTATTTATTAAACCATCCACCTTTTAAGGCTTTTCTAAGCATCGGGATCATCAAGATTTTGTCGCCCACACCACACAGAATTCTTTTAACCAGGTCACAGTTTAACAGTTTTTAACGTTTGAGTGAAATTCTGAACAACAACCAACCGGTTTATTCACTGTAACCAACCGTGTCAGCTGAGTGTGACAGAAAACAAAACAGCATGTGACTAAGAGCAGCTGGTTTTGAAGCACACGGTGCTTGTAAATCCATCCGACAAGCCACAGCACGTTTCAGAAGCTGCTCAGCATTTTAAAAAAAGGAGTGTCTGAGTTGGAGTAACTGGTTATGATAAGGTCACAAATGGTCAAATATCAGCAATACTTCCTAGTTCATAATTTTTAATTATTTAATTCACACATCACTGTGTGGCGTTATACACACCATGTCATTTTCCCAGCTTTCCACTGATTCTAGAATTAATCATTTCTATGTAAAAACAGTTTTTTGTTTGTTTGTGTTTTAAATAGAAGCTTAGCGATTACTCGAGCCACACCATTACTATTACAGCCTGTTAGATTTATCCAGTGTCATGTTTCAGTCTCACCTCATGGTGGCAGTGATGTCTTACTTTTATCTATTCATGGAGTCAATTAATCAAACTTTAGAATCAGATTCTTTATTGTCATTGTGTTTTAAGAACAGAAATTGTATGCAGCCTGATGAGAAAACCCAAACACTCTTTTAGTCTCAGGAATGTAACAGTCTCTTTCATTACTACTCTGAACACTTTTGTGTGATTCATGCAACGTTTTGTTTGTTTCTTTGTTTGTTTTTTCAGTAGGATGTGATTTCAAAATGTAACTTTTCAACAAGCACAACAAAATGACAGCAAACATCAAAACTGGTTCTGCCGAATTCACAAACATTACATTTTAATTTAGTGTTTAAAGCAGATGTTAATGCAGTTTGTTGAATTGTGCAGGGTGAAAGAAAACTGAAGCACACTAATTCTGTGTCACTCAAAATTTGCATGAACTTATCCTCTCGGACTGTTAAACGTTGATAGAAATTAGCACAGATTGAACTGGTTAGTTTGTAGTAGTGTGGTGAGCTTTACAGTGATGCACTATGCTGGTTGCATTTGCAATGTTAATAGATCACATCAGGTGAAGCAACCATCATATTTAGATTCGGTCAGTGAATTCGACCTTTAACTTTATAGTCCCAAAAGTTAGAAATCAGCCACACATCTCATGAAACAGCTGCTTATATCTTACTGGTCAAATCCTCAAAAGACCAGTGAAGATCAGCTACATCATCACAGCCTGCACAAACTGAGATCTGCACAAAAAACATGTTCTTATCTGACTGACAGGTTAGGCCTGATTTATATTCACGTCTCTTTTGTTCTTTGTATTTATAAACTCTTTTACTCACAGATACTGAGATGCAACAGAAGAAATACAGATTGCGAAGGTTTAAATGCATAAATGACAGCATGCAAGTATCCGCAACTGAAAATAGTTGTGGATGATTACTACACCTTTCTAATGTGACGTTGTTGTCCCTGGCTCTCCTTCTCTCTCTCTCCCTCCCACTCTGCTCCTGTGCTACTGCAAGTGTAACTACCGCCCCTCCCACCTCTTCCCAGTGCAAAGCACAAGGCTGGCATGTGGAGTGAAGCGGGAAAAAAGAGCGAGAGAGAGGATGAGAGAAAGAAAAAAAACACACAGCTCCGGTTCGCGTCGTTCGCTTCAAAGATACAGCTCTAGAGGACCAACACATCACTACTGCTCAAGTCGTCAGTCGTCAGACTTTACGTTTGAAGTTGCGGTTGAAAATTAAATCTGGTCGCACAGTTATTCCTTAAATTTGAGCTCTAAACTCAGGTTGTGTTATTCCCCGAAAATACGGACTCAGCCTTTTATAACTAATATCTTTAGAACATCAAAGGACAGAAATGTCTGCTGTAACGGATAAACTCTGCCTGACTTTGCTGTTTGTCGGATTCTTCGTGTTTGTCTCTGCAGGTGAGGTTTGACTGTTTGTCTGTGTGTGATATATACGGGTCAGAGTTATAGTACGAAGGAAGCTGAGCACAGCCAGGATGTGTTTGTGTTACTTAGCTCAGCTGGCAGTGACGTGGGGGCAGTTATCCATTCCCTGCTAAACACGGCTTTTTGTTCCAAGCTCTGTGCGCCCGCCTGCTGTTTTTTTCTAATTTAACTCATTAGAGCTTTGAAACTGTATATTGGATCCATTCAAAGATTGAAGTTTAATGTCCCACATTAACAACGTTGAAGATGACCATCTCCTGATCAGAGGCAGAGAATCTGCATTTTATTTAAAATATACTGTAAATATAAAATATGTCTTAATAGATTTTGATGATGTCTGTGGTAGGTGACACTCATAGAGATCATTTTCTGTGGAAAAAAAGTCATATGATTCATGAAATGGCACTTTTAGATTAACAAGATAGTGTCAACATGTAAACACATACTGGCTTAGTTGCACCAGCTATGTGTAGTTATTGACTTCCACTCTCAGATTAAGTGAATTCAGACAATGGAAAGATTTGATTATGCTTCTCCAGCTACAGAAACGGTAGCATGCAGAGACCCACAGTTTTAAGTGCAACAATTACGAGACAGTTAACATCAGCACCTGCCAAGCAAATAATATTTCTAATCTGTCCTTTAAAAATGAGTGCTTAACTTTTTAGAAATGTGCTCTGGTGTCTCGCCAATGATGAAATCAAATATTCCTACCTACTTAATGCCATTAAAATCCCAAATAATGGAAATCTAACTCAAACATATACACCAACAACATCCTTTAAAATCACAAATCACTTGTGAATCAGTGTAATCATTCCAATCACAGTTGCTCTGTAATATTTACAACACTTGGTTCCCAGTACCAGTCCACTTAGCGTATTTTGTGTTTGGTGTGATGTGAGTTTAATAGTTCTCTGTACGTGCTCACAGCAAAGTGGCTGCTGTAGAAGTTAACAGTAATATTTTGACCTTTATAACCTTTCGGCTATGTGTCGTTTCCTCTTTCAGACCAGGAAAAACATCACAACTGAGTCCTGGACAGAACAATCATTTTGCCATGTCGAGCTCCAAACAAAACAATCAGACCTTGTAAAGTGGAGCCGAGCTGACTTGGAGATAAATATTTGCCTTTTTTTGTACCGAGATGGCACTTTTGTTCAGCTTTTAAGAACCGGGTGATCTGCAGGACAGCCAGATGAAGGACGGAAGACGTGTCCCTTTGATTTTGATGAATGTGACGATTAATGGCGCTGGAACATACGAGTGTCTTGTCTTTCTGGAAGAAACACGCTCCTTGCAGTCGTTCACAAACATCTGCCTTCATGTTGATCCTCCAGGTGAGTGAGTAGAGTTGAGTGTGTGTGTGATCAGAGGAGAAGCTGCTTCCTGGTTGTTGATGTTTGTTTCTAAAGATGTTGTTGATGAGACTTTGTAGAAAGCAGCTGGTCTGAGTGATGTGATCAGAGTGCAGTAGATAATGTCTGACAGCAGTTTGAAGAGGAAATGGATTCTGTTCTGTTCTTCACTCATCACCTACCTGACAGCTGACACCTCACACCTGTTTCTCACCTGCAGGTCAGACAGGAGGATTCAGAGACCGTGGACAGAGTCAGTTTGTCAGTTTGTACTGCGCTTGTTGCTGCTGCTGTCATTGGTTGTTTGATCTACTACAATCGTACATAACAGAGTCCCCAACACAAGTAATCAGACTAACCACTCTAATCAGTAATTTTCAGTTAAATGTGCTACCAGTACACTTGGTCATAATCAGTACCAGTAACTGAAAACACCATGGCATTATCAGCTGTTTGGATGAAGAGGAATTATGCATTTTGGGTTTAGAAAAAGAAGATTAATCTGTGAATAATGATCAGGAGCCAGCACATGCTTCAAAGTGCTGCACCGAGGCCTCCAAGCACAGTGGTGCTGTGCTTTAACTGATTGTTACAGACTGGAATGCACTTTGACACCATTGATACATTAGTCAGAGTAATAAGAGAATCAACTCTGTCTGCACTATGCTTTTACAGGAGCCACCATAGTAACCAGCCATTCTAAGGAAATGGGTAAGCTCCCATCTGATGTGAGGCACAGGTAAATCTAGAATGGCCTGAATTTCAGCAGTGACTGACTCACCTGACTTTGTCACACTTCATTTGCTAAGTCACGGCAGCTCTCAATCACATTGAGCCAGATTTGAGGTGAGGATTGGCTCCTACAACCTGTCAAAATAATTTGGGGTAAGCTCAGAACAGTTTTAATCACCAGCAAAGACAATGAATGAAGTTAATGATCCAGATCATCCAACAGACAGTTTGTTTAAAGGGGGGAAACATTGTTTGATATCAGGTCATGAATTTACTGTACAGTAAGTACAGTTTGGGATCAATGTGTGGTTTTGATATTTTTAGCTGCTAGCTTAGCGTTTCATGTCGGTTTAATTTTTTACATTTCTACCATAATGTATGTGGGACATCCAGGATTCATGTTGCAAACAGACATAAA